>NW_027461476.1:600000-900000 GCF_030463565.1 Pelecanus crispus | reverse complement strand
ACCATCAGTAGCCCCTTGGCTCAGCACACAGGCAGCATTCCTTGAGCCCATGGCAACTGCACAGGGTGTAGTGCAACAGCCAACAGGAGAAAAGACAAAGTCAAATGGAAAAAAAGGTCTCCTTTACCTCCTGGAGTATTTCCTTTCTGCATTCCACCAGGAAGATGAACACCCACTTCCACACTGCTCTTGCACGTGCAGGTGTGACATGCAGCAATCTGTCCAGGATGGCAGTCAGAAAGTCCGTAGCCTGTGCTGGAGGGATGCATTTGCTAACAGCCTGGAAAGAAGTCAGGAACAGGAGAGACCGCATCACAGCTCTGCTCCAGCAATTCGGAAAGGAAAGCAAACTTGACAGGACTGTTAGTTCAGCAGTCATGGAGGGGGCAATCACTTGATCCTCCGGCTGTGCATACAGTGCTGTTTACATCTGATGCAGCTAACCAGTTTGGAAGTGCCTCCCCCCATGTTGTTTGCTCATATACCAAATTTGTATTCTGACAAGAGCACTCACACACGTGTGCGCACAAACACACCCATCATGGTATCTACTCCAGCAGGCCTAGAGGACAGTCTTGTCTCAAAGCCTCCTGCTACTTGCTAACAGCAGCCGTTCCAAACAGCTCACTCTGGAGACAGTAAGAGACTCTGGAGGGGAGCAGGGAGACATGCAGGAGGCCAGGAGCCGAGCCCCCACCCCGCTGGTCTGGGGCCAGTTACCTTTGCTAGTTTGGTACAGGTCTCCACCAGAGTCTCGGTGTCTGGGCTGTTCAGTGCCTCACAAAGGCACCTGATCTCATCTGCCTGAGGCACCACCTTCATGGTCTTGGCTGGAACAAACACCAGGAGAAAAGAGGAGTCACATCTACAGAAAACCCAACCTCTGGCCCCAGGTACCAATAAAGGAGAACCCAAGTGGTGGCAGTGAAGGCCACAGGGAAACCCAGGGCTCCTGAACTCGGTGCAGCAGGACTTCCTGACCCCAATAAATGGCTGACAAATCCTGGGCTGGAAGGAGCCCTCTTCCTCCTTGAACTGTTTGCTGGGACTTCAGGGATTCAGCAGCCTCTGCTCCCAACAGCTGTGTCCCCTACGTCACCCTCTGAAATATCAGGGCCCTCATCCAAGTGAATTGTCTGACCACCATCTGTCTCTCCTTGAATGTGGAGGGAGACAGTCCCCAGCATTGGTGACAACGTCCTGCTCTCAGACAGCAGTGGGGGAAGGCCCTGACCACCCAGCCTCACACATGCCCCAGGGAGGTCGGACTCAGCGACCCTCTCCCAGAGATCCTTCCTGAGATGGCCAGGGAGGCAGAGAGTTAACAGGGTGGGGGCACAAAAACATCTGAGCTCATTGACTCCCCCTTCCTTCCCTGGGACAGGGCCTGGCCCCACGGGACCCCAGTGGTCACCAGACCAGGAAGGGAGGGAGGATCAGGCTGAGCAAGTCTGGGAAGCGCCCGCTCTCCTCACCTTGCATTCGGAGAAGGTAGCTGAGGCAGACCCATGCCTTCTTGCGGGACGCGGCCAGGCAGTCGTTGGTCAGAGTCCCCAGCAGTCCCACCAGGGAGCCAAACTGCTTGCAAGGATGTCCTCTCTGCAGGGGAGAGCAGCAGGAAAAGGGTAACAGGCAGACCCAGCACCTGCTCGCCTCTACCGCCCATCCTGCTCCCTGAGCAGCGACTGGGCAGAGGGGCAGGCAGAAGGGCTGCCCCATGATCCCAGGAGCCCCGAAACCCAGCACCCAGTTGGGCAGGGCTCCCTTCTGGGGCCACGAATGCTGGGAAGAGGGCACCAGAGCACGCAGGGGATCCCTACTTACCATGAGCTCAGATTGCTCCTTGCAAGCTCCCAACACATGGGCACAAACCTGCAGGGCTCTCTCCCGCTCCCATTCGTTGGCTGAGGTGAGCCAGCCTTTCAGGACCTGAGGCAGGGTGCATCTCTCTCACAACCGGCATTTTTCTCTCCCTGAGATCCCCCCCCCCCCCGTCCTTCTCTGGCCCCTTCCCAGCACAGCCCCTGGCCCTACCGAGCACTGGCACTGCAGCCTCCACTGCCTTGCGCTCTCCAGCCACCTCTGCCCTGAGGCAGGTGTTGCTTCCCTGCCAGCATCTCCCCTCCCCGGCCTTCCCCCAGGCTGCTCTTTCCCAGCTCAGGGCTGGCTCTTGGCTTTCCCTCTGGCAGGGCCTACTTCTCTGCCTGTCCTGAGGCTGCAGTGGCCAGGTGCTCCCACCCCCCAGCTCAGCCCCTGGCCCCAGCCTGATGCACACTCTCAGAGCAAAGAGCCAAAGCCCCACTTTCCCATAGGAAAGGCATCCACCTCCTATCACCCTCTAAAGCCTCGATTCTCTGCCCCTGCAACACTTTCCCTGTTGCCCCATGACTACTCACATGGACCACGTCATCAAAGCAGGCAGAGGTCTCCTCTGCCTCCAGAAGGGTTTCTATAAGATGCCCCAGATCTTCCATGCTTCTCCTGTGCAGAACCTGAAAGCAGGAAAGGAGAGCTGAGTTTCTGCATCATGGGGACTACCAGTGCGCACTGAGGTGGCATCCTGACCCAGAGGTGGGCAGGCAGTGGCCAGTGGGTACCTGCATGTTCACCGCTGCCCTCACTATCTTCCTTCTCTTGTTCATCCGCTCCTTGGAAGGATAGGACAAGACACTCTGGCAGCACACTGCCAGCAGGTTGCAATTTTCCGCCCTGCTCAGAGGTGGCCTCAGCTTGCTGGCCAGAGGAAAAAGGAAGAGAAAAGAGAAAGGAGATTGACTAGCTCTCTCCAGAGCGGCTTAAAGCACAACTGGGTTCCTCCTAAACAAGGGCCCTGTATCCAACACCCCCAGCCCATGCCAGCAAGCACTGCCTTCAGCTCCAGCAATTCCTGCCACATCCCAGGCAGCAGGCAACCTCCCACCCGCAGGTTAAGGGGGCTCCCTGGAGCTCCCTTCTTTTGGAGACACCCAAAATGGGGAACACCCTCCCACTCCACAGCCCCAGCAGCTCCCGGCCCCATGCTCAAGGCCACTGGGGCTGTCCCAGCCAGCTGGGATGGAGTACAATGGGAGTCCCCAGAGCCCGGGGAACAGACCTCACCTCAACTCCTCCAGGGCCTGAAACACTCCATACACTAGGGAGCCCCAGGGCTCCCCCTTTATCCAGTCCTGCAAGTCCCAGAAAGACAAATGCAGAGTTGGCAGCAGGCAGAGACAGGGGACAGCCCTCCTGCCTCCCCTGGGGACAGGCTCTGTTGCCAGGCCTGGGCAGACACTGCCCCGTCACCCCCACGGATCCCCAAAGGCACCACAGGAGCGACCCTGCTCCGCAGCCAGCTAGCACCAGCACCCAGCAGCCCCACTGGCTCAGGACACAGCTGCAGGAGCTCGCATGAAGTCAAGAGTCCATCGTGCCTCTGGGGAAACCAGTCTGATGGCACAGCCCAAAACCCCCCCATGTGACTGCCCTGGCTACGGGCGCTCACCAGCAGGGTCTGCGTTGCCTCCTGCTTTGAGGAGAGCTCAAAGTTGCTGCAGTCGCCCACAGCCTGGATGGCACAGCTGACCTCAGTGATGCTCTGCACCAGGGCGAGCTTGAGCTGCAAGTCCTGAGGCCAAAGACAGAAAAGCACCCCTTGAACTCTTTGAAGGGCTGAGAGGTGAGCGTGGGCAGGGGGAACCAAAAGGGGGGGTTGGATCTGTACGTTGAGGACAAACCCTTCCTTGGGGGATCTTTAGAAAAAGACCATCCATCTCGGTATGCCCCAGCCCCTAGGGGCTGGAGCTGGGGCACCCAGGCATCCCCGCCCTGTGTGCTCCATGCTCCTACCCTCTGTTTGGCTCTGGAGAGCCGCAGGATGTTGCCCATGATTTCTTTATCCACACGGGTGAGCAGCTGCTCCTTGGGGGCATGCAGCGCAATGCCGCTGTAGGTGTGCATGAGAGCAGCGCGAATGCCCTGGGCTTTCTCCTTCTTCCACCGCTGTACCTGTGTTGACAGAGATGCCCTGAGACATCAGCCCCGAGACTCCTGCGGGCTCCTGCAGCAGGCCCTGCTCCGGCACCTTCACCAGCTCCTTGTTTCCCTGGGCACCTCCCAGCAGCTCCCCAAGCTGCTCCTTGAGCTGCGGGAGCTCCGGGACTGGGAGCTGTTCCCATCCTGCAGCTTGGGTTCTTGCATGGGGATGGGGAGGAGGGTGCAGCCAGCATTGCACACGCTGCTGGCTGTTTTACCACTGATTTGAGAGGTCAGGGAGCTGTCTGGAACCTTTCAGTGGAAAGGTATCTGACATCGCTTGTCATGGTCCTGCTCAGAGATGCCCAGCCTGTGCAGGTCAGTGGCGCAGAGGAGCCCAGTCTGCTTGCCTCCCCAGACCAGGCTGCACTGCTCTCTCTGCAAGGCCGTGCCCTGCCCAGAAAGGTTTCCCCACAGCCCCCAGGTGGGGAGCAGAGCCAGCGAGACCTCACCAGACTCCTGCTCCTGGCCCTCAGCTTTGAGGAAGGGACAGAGGGTCACACTGTGCCCACCCCATCTTGTTGCTAGCTCCTGCTGAAGTTCAGTCAGGGGCAACGTGGCTGCCAGCAAGGAACCACTGCAGCTGCCCCAGCTGGGTGGCTCTGATCCACCAGGTGTCAAAGCCCATCGTTTCCAAAGACACCTCAGGGGCCCCAATGCCAGGACGTCCCCTCTGAAAAACAGGTCTCAGGTAGCTCTTACAAGAGGGCTAATCTGAAGGCAGCTGCCCCGGTTTGGCTGCTGCAGGTGTGGAAGTGGAAATAAGGCTGAAAAAGGAAAGCCAAGCAGCAGAACCCTGGAGCCTTTACCTTCCAGCCCGTGGAAGTCTGATAGAACCAGCCTCTGGTGAAAGCAGCAGAGAACATAGTCACTGTGTCCAGGACCAAGTGGAAGTGGCTCTCGGCAGCATGGGACACAACAGAAATCATTCCCTGCAACCACAGAGAAACAGAGAGTTGGCTCCAGCCCATGCACTTGGCTGTGGCCAGTGACAATAGCCTGACAAGATGTTGCAGCAAGGGGGAAACGGCAGCGATGTGGAAATCAAGGAGATATGGAGCTGGGCCAGCAGCAGCCCGCCCTCTCCCCCAGGAACAGGCAGGGCATGCTCAGGACATGAGCATCACCTCACCTGGGCCTCAGACAGCTCCACGGGGCTTGTCTCCTGGAGGAACCTCAACACCTGCCCTTGGACGTGTCTGAGGTCCCGACAAGCTGCCAGCGCTGTCCCAAGAGCCTTGTACAGGAAAAACTGAAAGAGAAGAGGCCAAACCCAAGATGCAGTCACGGCCCGACCCATCAGGAGAGGGCTGGCCCCAGATGGACCCAACCGCCCCAGGAGCAGGCAGGGCCGGCTGCGGTGTCAGGCTGTAGCCAGCCACTGGGGCAGCCTGGGGAAAGTGCCTTTTGAGGGTGAGGGAACAGGAAGCAGTGAAAACCGCCTGTGTGGGCAGAGCAGTGGCGCCAGCCCCAGCCCTGGCACGGGGCAGGAGACGCACCTTCTCCCAGGAGCTGGGGGCAGAGCTGCCCAGCTGCTGGCTCAGCTCCTGGCTCAGGCCCACAGTCCAGGCCTTGTCCTCAATGGGCTCCAGCGATGCTCGCAGGAACTGGGGTGAACAGGAGAGGAAGCGAGTGTTCCCCTGCCCTTGGCCAGGGCCCTTTCCACACTCGTATGTCCCGGGATGCTGCTGGGGAAGAGCTGCCGGGAACAGCAGTCTCTTCCCCCACCCCACGCTCTTTTCGCCAGCCTCCCTCTTCCTCTAACACCTCAGGCGAGACCCCCCAGCACACCAGACATAGAGGAGGAGGCAGTGCTAAGGCACGTGCCACAGCGTTAGAGGGCATTAGCCATCAGCCATGGCACGTGTGCAGACAGCAGCTCCTCTGAGCGGGCAGGCACCTACTGCGGGGGGAGGCACAGGGTGCTCATGAGGTACCCCCACCTCCTGCTGCCTACACAAGCAGCCCCGAGCTTCCTCCCACAAGTTTGTCTGCTCCCTCTTCTCCCCCTCTATTTCTGACACCCCCGCAAGGATGCTGTACCTTAAGCACACGGTGCTCCCACTCTGCAGAGTCCACGGAGCTCTCGGTTTTTCCTAGAAAGCAAGAGGAAGCAAAAGCTCTTGCTGCTATTTAAGCTCACACCAAAGACAAGCCCTGTGGTCTCCTCTGCGGTCAGACCGCCCAAAAGTCCCAGGCCATCAGGCTAGAAGGCACCTACATCAAAGTCTTTGTGAGGCCAAAGACACAGGAAGGATCCCAGGGGCATCTGTCAGGGCCACTGATTCAAGCTGGGGAAGGACATACTGACCGCAGCTGATCCCCACTGCTTGACGGCAGCTCCCAGAACAACTCCGACCACTGAGACACAGCACGCACCAGCAACACGCATTTTCTCCTTAATGACCCACCGCTTTCTGCCCATTTGTAGCCCTTCTCCCAGGCTACTGCCAAGGACGGCTGCTACAAACCTGGCCTGGCCTGGGGACTTGGTCCTCCAAAGCCAAGGCCTGCACCCGCTCCAGGAGCACCAGTCCTGTCCCTCCCCCAAAGACCATCCTGGGCAGGACATGGAGGTGCCACCAAGACCTGCCATCCAAGGAGACATCAACGGCCCCACCCATTCCCTGGGCTGAATTGACACCAGGGGTCAGCTGCCCCCAGCCTCAGTGCTGGCTCCCTGGAACAGGAAAGGCAACAGAGCAAGTCCTGGGGACATGAGGACAATTCTCCTCCATCACGCTGAGAAGCTGCATTTTCCTCCCCCCACCCCCAGCCTCTCCCTCACCACCCGCACTTTACCTTCCAGGTACTGCAGCAGGAGGGGGATCTCAGTCGCCCACACTGGCCCCAAGGCTCTGTGGATCCAGCCGTGGAGAGCCTGCAGCAGCTGCAAGGCAGCGACCGTGCGTTCGCTGCTCGCGTAAGGAGCCGCTGCCACCACCTAGGCAAGGGCAGGAGAGAAGGGTCACTCCTGCTGCCAGAGCCACAGCTTCTCCCGGGAGGGAGGGAGGGAGGGAGCCTGGTGCCACTCGGCCAGCAGCAGGCAGCCGATGGCTTCACCTGGGGTGCTGCCAGCCCCAAGAATGGAGTGGGATCCCCAATGGGCTCGGGCAGGCTCGGCATGCTGCCTCCTCCTCGGGGGCTCCCAGCACTGGCCTTAACAGCACATCCGCCCTGGGCTCTCCCACCACCCCTGGCCAGAAAAGCTCTTTCCCCAGGGCCCCACTACTCACCAGCAGTCGAGTCAACAGGGCCTGGGGAGCCGGCAGCTGGGCTGCGGGGAGGAAGAAAGGCTGGGTGAGCCGACAAGCCCCCACCGTGCTCTGCCCCGTGCACCTCCGATGCCCCACACAGGGCTGAGGGCTGCGAGCAGCTGCACTGCCACAGCGCTGGCCCGGGGGGGCTCCCCAGGGCTGCCCAGCATGAGATGAAGGCAGCTCATGGCCAGGAATGAGTCCTGGCTCACCAGCAGAGTGCTGCGAGCAGGAGAGCCAGGCCTCTGCACCGGGCAAGGTGCAGCAGCACCTGCTTCTACCCTTTGGTTTTCCTGGGCTCCTGCTCAGGGCTGGTGGGGTGCAGGGAGACACAGGCTGGCCCGGCCCCTGGCCAAACCCAGCCGCACTCACTGGGGCTCCTACCTTGCTCCTGGGAGTCCATGCCATCCAGATCTTCCTCTTCTTCCTTGCACCCTGCTCTCTCCCATCTCTCAACTAGGGCTCGGAGACAGCAGGAGAGCGGGATCAGCATGCCGCTGTACTGGGCTGGCACCACATACTGCAGCAGCCTTGGCCACAGGAGCTGCAGAGAAGCAGCGGGCAGTTTGCCACATTGGCATTTCCACTCAGCTCAAAGACAAAAAGGGTGGTCTGCGTTTCCCTGAGCCTTGTGCACTTCAGCACACATGAGGGGAGAGGTTCAGGGCATGGGGGTGCATGAGGAAAAACATCCCGAAGGCAAGAGGAAGCCACAGCAGCAGGGCAGAGGGTGACTTACTTTGGTCATCCCTCTCAGAGAGACATCCAGCGAGCTCAGGATGTCCATGCACAGGGCTTGAAGAGCTCCATCCTCTTGGGTTTCGCAGGCAAAAAGGCCTCCTGCCACCTGTAAGACAGAATTGGCAAAATCCCCATTACTCTCGGCTCCTGACTGAGACAGCTCAGGCACAACTCACCAGTGCTCCTGTGCCAGCCTCCTGGCAGCACTGATCTCCTGAAAGGGGAACAAGGACAGCCGGACCCAGCTCAAGGACCAGGTCCCGGACCCTGGGAAGGACTGGAAGCCTGGGAGCAGAGAGCGACGCTGCTTGTCTGCACAGTCCCCCAGGGCCTAAATGCTGCTCTCATGCCAGCAAAGCAGAGGTGAGGAACGTGCCCTTCAGCATTGTTGTAACTCGGTGCCAGCCCTGGCAGGAGCACGCTCAGCCCGACAGATGCAGAGGAGCACGCAGAAGCCCTTTCCTTTGCCCTGCTCCCAAAGCAGAGCCTCCCCAAGCCTCAGAGCAAAGTGACACACACAGATCTCCCAGCTAGAGGGAAGCTTCAGCCAGAGGGAAGATCCTCAGCAAGTCAGTGGGAGGCTCAGCCATCCCCAGCTTTCATCTCCTGGGCACCCAGCTGGAAATGCTCATGGAAGGGATGGCCAAATGGCCTGTCCCCTTGCCAGAAGGGATGCAGGCCCCCAGACTGCTATTGGATGGGCAGGGTGTGTTTTGGAGGGCTAGGGCACAAGAACACCACAGAAATCTCCTCTAGCCAGGCCCACCTGTCTGCACTGGCTGTGTTTTGCTGATTGTCCATGAGCATTTAAGGATGAAGGATGTCCTGTCCCTACCAGCCCCTCCCTTTGCAAGGTGGCTTTGCAGAAGGCGCCTGTGGGCACAGCTCAGCCCATGGGGTGTGCAGGCAGCCCCACAGTCCTGGGTGGCATGCCCGGGTGCAAACCCACATCATCCACTGACATCTCCACCAACATCAGCACAGACGCCCACAAGGAACAGCCATTGGGAGGCCACTCCGATGGCAGTGCCAACCCTGATGGCCCTGCAGCGTTGAGCTCTCCATGGCCAAAGATGCTTGCAGGAGCTCTCAGCGCAGTCAAGGCACCGGTCAAAGCTCTGAGTGTCCTGCTCTGCCCTTACCAGTCTGCCCGAGGTCCGTCTGAACTCGATGAAGATGTGCCCCACCACATCCCATGCCCAGCGGCTCTCAGAGCCGGAGCTGAGCAGCTCCCTGATGAACTCCAGAACTGCCCTTCGCACCTGCCAGGAGAGAGTGCGGTTACGATCCTCCTGTTCAAAATCCAAAAGGAAGATGCCTTTGCTTGGGGGCAGCCTTTGTGGCTCAGGGAGAGATGATGAGTGCACGGCAGCAGCTTTCACTCCTGGCACCAGGGCTGGGCTTTAGCACCAGGCTGGATGGGCATTTGCCCCACAGAGCACAGCAACCTGCCTGCTCCACTCTGCCAGCTCTCCCCGGGGAGGAGCCATCACCCACCACCTGGGCGACGTGCTGGCGCTTTCCCAGGCACTCCAGCTCTGCCCCGAGGGTTTCTCTGCCTCCCCTGGTGGCACTGTCCCTTCCCAAACCAGCTCACCTGGGCACTGGGGTTGTTGCACACGGATCGCACGGCCTCCACCACCTGGGGCAGCTTCTCTCTTGTCGCAGGTGCTGGAAGACATACAGAGAGGTGTGCGTTGAGGCACAGCCTAGATGGCAGAAGGGATCCCTTGAAGATACCAAGTTTTTCGCACACCAACGGGACAGAAAAGTGGGGTCTGACTGACTTCACAGGAGGCAGTGGCATAGCCAGAGCAACTCTGTTTCTACAGGCACAGCTATTTTATAGGGACTGAAAGCTATGGTAATATGGTAATACAGAGGAGAAGACAAATGGCGTGGATACAAGCAGCTCCTGTGCACACCAGCCCACCCGCCAGCCTGCCCGTGTTACTGAGCTTGGAGCATCGTCCCTGGTGTGCCGCCATTTCTAACTGCTGGGGGAGTGCTTGAGCCTTGTTGCAGGGTGCCAGCTCTGCTGGGGGAGCTGCTCTTTGTAGCTCCTTTTGGGTGCAGGTGCACCACTTTCAGCCCATTCCTGCTCTCAGCCCAGCAGCCCCAACCCCTGCCTTGTGTCCCTGGTCCGTGGCACTGACCATCAGAGTGGGCCAGGGCTCCCAGCAGGCCCAGGGCTGCCACGCAACTGGCTTCGCTCCCACCGCTCAGCTGGGAGTGTAGAAACACAACCGTCTCCTCAGGGCAGCTTTGCGCTGTGGGGAAGAAATCACATTCTGCATTAGCAGGCAGCTGCCCCTGACCACCAAGGACAGGGAGAGAGCTGCCATGGCACGGCGGGGCATCGCCCAGCCTCCTCACCTTACCCTGCAGCATGATGCAGCGGGATAGCACTGCCTTATGGGCTGGGCCAGGCTCCTTGGTCACATCAGAGAGCTGTGGGAACAAGGTCCATTTTAGAGAAAGTCACATCAGTGTTGACAGGGACTGAAAAGAAACAGTGCTCTCTGCTCGCCTCTCCCAGGGCACTCTGGGCACAGGATCCACAGCCAAAACCCAGCCCACACCACAGTGGCCCCGGGCACACACAGAGGTTTGCAGCAGCCCAGGCTGCCCAGGAGCTGAGACTGAGCAGCGTTAAAAGGCTGCCCTTAGGGTGCCAGCGCTCCAGAGTCCGCCTGCAACTTGGCCAAGAGGGAAATTGCTGTGGGAACCGGGCTGCCCCTCAGGCCCATTCCAAACAGCCAGGATCAGGCCTCCTGCAGCCTTAAGGTGGCACCTAGGTGACAAATCCTGGCATCCTCCTGGCCTGCAGGAAAGTCCTGGCGGAGGGACACCCTGCCAGGTTCTGCCCTGTCCTGCCCTGCCCTGCCCTGCCAGCCAGCAGGTCTTTCCCCTCCATGGCAATCAGGTGTGCAGGCCCCAGGCTGGCGGCAGGGCGCAGGCTCCCCTTACCTGGCGGTGCACAGCGGTGCTGATGGCAAGAGCTGTGCCCTGTGGGATGGGCGTCTGAACTCCCTCCAGTATCTCCAGGACATAGCTGAGGCTCTACAAGAGAACAGGGGAGGAAGAGGAGGCTAAAGGCACCTGGGAAAGGAGAAACCTAGCACATCTGGGATAAGGGGAGTCCCTAGCACCAGCTCCCAGGGAAAGCCCCAAACCCTCCTAAATGGGGCTTCTTGCTTGCAGCATCAGGAGGGTCTCTTTCCTCTGAACAGAGCCCAGTGTTGACAATTCAGTTTCCCGGCACTTCCCACTCATCAGACCTTGCCCTTCACTGGACAGGATTGGACATGGCCCTGGGCGTTAGGGCAAAGCTCTTTCCGCACACAGAGCCCCAGGGAGGTGGCAATGCCTCATTTCCTGAGAAGATGAGCCACAGGGACTCTTGCCTCTCTCGTGCCCCCCTGGGTTTCTCTTTTCTTGTCCAAAGAGCCCAGGAAGCCTCAGGCTTCCTCTGATCTCCTTGTTCCTTCTCTAAGGGCGTCCCAGCTCCTCCTGGCACCCCACAGCTCCCCAGCACCTCGTGGCACTCTCATAGATGCCCCCCAGGAGCCACGCTGAGCCTTGCGCAAGACCTCACCTTGGTGACCCGGGAGGTGTCTCGGACCTCCTGGTATTGGTGCAGGAGCCAGAGGAGCTGCTCACAGGCATGCTCTCGGTGCTGCTCCTCATGCAGAAGGACCCCCATCATGGCAGCCACTGCCCCGAGGACAGCCTGCTTGTCCTGAAGAGAGAAGGGAGAGGCTCTGCTTAGAGGGCTGAAGGTCTGCCTAGTGCTCAGCATCCCCTGGACACCAGTCTGTCCTTCCCACTGGGAGGGGTTTCCTTTCCTTTCTGCCCTGCAGGAGAAGGGCTCACTCCAGAGAGGAAAGAGCACTTCCCCATGCTGATACCCCACCCTTCCTGCAGAAAGGCCCCAGGACTTGGCTGCTTCCTGCCAGGGAGCCCCTAGTCTCAGGCACGGTGCCGACAGGCTCCTGGCTTGGGGTGCCTTGTCACTCAGACCACTCCCTCCCCTCGCCCCTCTGCTCGCACCCAACTGAGCACAGACAGACCCACCAACGTGGATGTCTCTGCTGTGGACCCAGGCGTGGAAAGCAGCACTTCTCACCTCTTCATCCTTGCAGTCCAGCCGATTTACCACCACATAGCGGAACACCGGGTAAATGGCTTCACAGAAGTGTGCTACCCCCTTGAGAGGGAACGGGCATTGCTCCCGGTTGCCAAAGTATGTATTGACTGCTTTTGACCATTGCTCAAGAACTGCACCAGGAGAAAGGAAAAGGGAGCATGTGAGAGTCTGCAGCAGGGACGGTCCCTTGCATCCACGCCCAAGCCTGCTTTAAGGACAGTCCCAGGCTCCAGCAGGGCTCAGCCCAGGACCAGATCTGGATCTGAGGGCAATCTGTGCTCTTGAGGCATCTGGATTCAAACACCCCATTGTTTCGCTCCTCCTCGCTCTTGCACCTTCTCCTCCTCAAATGGCCTGTTCCCCTCCAGCATTTCTCACTGCAGCCCCTTCCCTTCCCCACACACATGCCCTTTCAGAGCACGGATTTTAATCCCAGAGGAAAGCAGGGGAACAGAAGCCATGGAAAAGGACCTAGGAGTTCCTCTGTGCAGCGCCACCATGTCCTGCCCTCAGGAACCTCCTGGGCTTCCCCTCTCCTTCTGCATACTCACAGGAGTTTGGGAATACCAAGGCTTGACCTCGCTGCAGGCTGCACCCACCATGTTCCCTCTGAGATCCCATGAAGGCATTGAAGGCCACCCCAGCCCTGCCCCAGGGGCCCCGGCCAAGGAGCTGACACTCACCACTGCAGACAACGTGCAAGATCTGGCCACTCCCCACCTGGCTCAGCACAGTGCGCAGGGCGAGCAGCGTCATCCCCATGAAGGGGATGCACCGCAGGGCTGCAGAGAAGGCAGGGACAGAGGGACCAAGGTCAGTGATAGACATGGGAGACTGGGGTCGATCTCTGGCAAGGCTGGGGCTGCTGGGCCATGCAGGGCATGCCAGAGGGCATGGGGAGGGCTGCCTTCCCCAAGGGGAACACAGGAAAGCCCTTTGGGGAAATGGGGAGGAGAGTGGGGGACAGACACCCCACGGGTTTGTTTCCAACAGGTGCCCACCCTTCAGGAACTGGGATTGGGCTGGTAAGGCAGAGCTGCCAGCTGGCCCTGGCTTGGAGCAAGGAGGCACAGCAACTCCATAGCCCCCCAGTTCAACACAGAGTGTTTAGGGAGGGGGAGGATCCCTTCTCGCTATTATCACAGACCCCTACCCAAACCAGGAGGCCGAGGGTGCCGTACCATAGCTGCGGGCCATTTTGCCCAAGGTGAGGAGCACAGTCTCATCAGGGACCTTCCCCATGGCCTTCAGGTGGCTCTGGAGCTCAGACATGACAAAGTGGAAGTGGGAGCGGGCCAGAGCCACCAGGACATCGCTAGCGGCCGTCTTCACATCACCTGTCACACCCTGCAAAAGCATCACAGGCTAAACACTCCCAAGAAAAAGGCTGAGGCATTCAGACAGGCTGAATGACCCCATGTCCTCTGTGAAACCCCTTGGGGCAGCTGTGCTCAGGGCCAGGCAGCTGCTGCCTCTTGCTCCCTGGGGTAGGCGAGTAGCTCCCTTGCAAGACAAGGGAGGCATTTCCCCGGCACAGCCCCGTGCCACTGGCTCCTCTCCATGGAGATGCCAGGAACAAATTGTTGCAGACTTGAAACCCCCCTGGGACCTCTCTGTGGGGCTGGTGGGTTCCCATGGCTCTTCCTCAAGGCAGGAGGAATAACCTTGAGCTTGAACCCAGCTCTCTCTCAGTTAGAAACAGCCCCAAGTCCGCGTGTCTGCACAGCTCTCTGCATCCCCTCGCCAAATTCCCTGTAATGACGAGTCCCCAGAATCTCTTCCCTTAGGACCTCCGCTGGGTCTGAATAACCACGGAACATCTCTGCGCCACTCTGTATTTCCCCCCAAACCAGGGGCAGAGGCAGGCTGCTTTGGTGGCCTTGAAAGAGGACAAGCTCACCTGGGCTGCTCGCATGTCACTGGATGCCTCTGCTATTAGGCGGTTCACGACACCGCTTGTCAAACAGCCATCATCTCCCTGCAAGATCCTCTCCAGCTCCCGGTATGTCTCCACTCGGTCACCCTGGGGACAGACCACAAAGGGGAGTGATGGGACTTGCTTTGCCCTCTTTTCCAGGGAGCCACGAGAGAGACCTGCTGCCCCCCAAATCGTCTGTGTGACATGGGCACGAGGTACGAGCTGCAGGCATCAGTCAGGACAGCCATGGGCAACACTAAGATCTTCCGCAGCGCCTCTGATGCTAGCAGAGAGCCAGATAGGGAGATCAACTCCACCAGGGTAAATGGCCGTGCAGGAGCCAAGGAAGTCACTCCTGAGGATGGGGGATGGTGGAGGTCAGAGGGAAAGTGCCAGGCGAGGAAGGGTGTGACTGTTCACTCAACTCCTGCCTAGGTTTTGGCTAACCCAGCTCATGCTAAGGCCTCATGTATACTGGGAGCAGCACCATTAGGTCAAAGCAAGAGCACCATATAGGCAGGGCAGGCGGCCAGAAAGAGCTAAAGGGCCATGATGCAGCCATTATCACCTGCAGATTGCTGTCTGCGGCAGGCATTGTCTTTTGTCTAGCAGTTTCCTCAGAGTCCACTACTTTATGGAAATGGCATAGACCAAACCTCCAAGCTGGAGGGTATAAAACATCAGCTTACTCAAAAAGCTTTTGAAGCGGATCCAACAGCAGCTGAGCGGCTGAAGCTTTCATGCTTCCTGGTGTGATAGAGGGGATCCCTGCACTGTGACGGAGGAGGGATGAGCCCTCTCACCGTCGGCTAGGTAACTAATTCTTTTTTTTTGCTCATAGGTGCACTACATTAACAGTTATGGGTTGTAAGTTTTGAAACTTATGACTTGACCGGTTAAGAAGTGAATTCATGTGATAGACTAGTCTGGGCAAAAGGGGATTGAGCACCCCTGTTCATCGAGTTCATGTAGTGTATTTCTTAATGAGCTCATAAAATAAAATTTAGATCAGGGAGTATGTTGTCCTGTAAATTTGAGAGCTCCAAAGAGACTGTGACAAAGGGGAAGGCTTGGGAACGAGACCATGGCCCGAGGAGGGGAAGCCACGAGCACTCTGCACCTTGGGGCACAGCATTGCTCCTCACACTGGCAGGAGCACTGGTGCTGGGACAGTTCCCAAACCAAAGCTAAGGAGGGGCCTTGGACACTTGGACAAAGGTGCCGGAGAGATGCTGAGATTTATGCCAGAGGCTTTGCCTTGCCCAGGAGTGTGCTGCGAGCTCCTGGGGAAAGGAGTGGGGAACAGTGGCCTTAGTCCAGCTTGAGCAGCAGGATTAGCGCCTGGGGACAAAGAGCCTGCAGGAGTGCAGAGGTGCCGTCAGGTGAAATCCCCCTCTGCCCTGGCTCCCTGGGGAAGCCAGGGGCAAGGAGGGGAGCCCTCAACCCCCGCCCCGCCTTACCTCATGGTCTTGCAGCTGCTTTAGCAGAGAAGTCCCAACGGCCGCAAAGGTAGTGACGGCCGCAGGGACAGTCCCTGTTGCCCTGCCTCCATCCTCAGAATGCACAGGTCTGGCCTGGGAACATATGCATGGGCACAGAGCTGGAAGAAAAGAAAGAAAAGTATTGCTGGCTGCAGGGCTTCACACCAAGGAGGGGTAAGGAGGCAGGAGGGCAGTCAGTGGGATGATGGGAGAGAGTCTTCCCCGCACTGCAGCACTGGGAAGACCACCTTGGGGGACTGGGCCCATTCTGGGCTCCCCAGTGACAGAACAGCAGCAATGTGCTGGAGCAAGTTCAGTGAGGGGGCCCCAAGCTGGAGAGGGGATGGACATGGGGCTCTGTGAGGAGAGGCCAGGAGGGCTGGGCAGCCCCAACAAGAGACAGCTAGGCCAGGTTGTCTCTGAGCAGTCCCCAGCTGCCC
The DNA here is from genome assembly GCF_030463565.1 of Pelecanus crispus. Lineage (NCBI taxonomy): Eukaryota > Metazoa > Chordata > Aves > Pelecaniformes > Pelecanidae > Pelecanus > Pelecanus crispus. The sequence goes on along the minus strand of NW_027461476.1, from coordinate 883,999 downwards.
CATGGAGGGCAGGGAGAGGATGGAGCCAGAGCCCTCTCAGAGGTGCCTGGCAGCAAGATGAGAGGTGATGGGGATGCAGCCCCTAGCACCTGGCTGGGACAGACACTGCCTCCAGTAGGCGTCAGCCCCTAACCTCCCACCAGCCCCTCACCTCTCAGCACTCTCATCCTCCTCATGGCAGCAGGATCTCCCAGATCAGTGCACTGCTCTCTCTGGGCAAAAGCCATGAGAAACTGGGGCAGCACCAGCCCCAGGAGGAAGATATAGAGCCTGGCCATTGTGACCCCCCTGTGGGGCGTGGCACCTCACAGAGGGCTGCTGTGACACAAGGTCACAGGGACACATGCTGGGGACACACCATGGGGCAGGGACCACACACGGCAGCATCCTGGGGACCCCCACAGGCCCAGAAATGCAGGATTTCCCCATTCTCCATCACTTGAATTCACTCATGGTCCTCAAATAGCTTTAGCAAAGACTTTCTGCAGACAGCCCTTCCCAGCTCTGTCCTTGATCCATGTCCCCCTCCAGGAAGCCATCCCTGGAAACATTCAAGGTCAGGTTTGACAGGGCTCTGAGTAACCTGATCTAGTTGAAGACGTTCCTGCTCATTGCAGGGGGATTAGACTAGATGAGCTTTAAAGGTCCCTTCCAACACAAACTATTCTATGATTCTATGACCTGAGGCAACGTGGTCTCAAGGGGACTGTGGTGGTGCACACACACCACCCCCCCACGCCTTATTCCTCTTTCTCTTCAACCGCTTTATGATCTCAGGAATTCCAGGCCACTATTTTTGTGTAGCGAGTTAGTCAGTTAAGCGCCCCTTAATTGTACCAGAAACTCCTACATGGCTGAAGCAGAGAGCAGCCCTGTCCTTATCAAAATCTTTGTATTATCGCTAACAGGGGAAGTGAGAACAGCTACCCCTGACAGACTTGAAACAGAGTGGTATCATCGTTACTGGAATTCCAGCAACTACTGATCTGAATTGTGGCTCAGATGGAAATTTACTGGTGATTAAAGTCAATCATCTCACAATCCTATAAACAGCAGTCCTAAGTGAGGCCCTTTGAGCTCTCCTGGACTGCCATGGGCTGCACCAGCATCTCCCTCCAAGTGCAATGCCTCTCAGAGCTAGCAAAATCTTAAAGTTTGCTAAAACCAGAAATCCATTGCTGAAGACCGACAGCGGAGCCTGGGCTGAAACCCTTCACTCCTCGAGGCTCAACCCTCACCCGTTGAGAAATGCCAAGACATTAGACGCGAGTATTTCATTGACCTTGAGGGGAATTTTTAACAGGTATACCATTTTTACATATGTATTCATGTTTGTGTGTATGCATGTGTGAATCAGTTTAAGCAGTCTGTAGATGTACGATTTAGTTTCCAAGTGAGTCTTATACTGCTGCCTTATCCTTATTCCTATAAACCGTTGACCAAGTCTGAGACTAAGAGTGGACCCAGCCGCACCTCGACTCCTCTCTGAGAAGGAGTTTAGAAAGCAAAGGGGTCTATTCTGAACCTCGTGACTCAGCGGGAGGGTCCTCCTTATCCCCTGCATACACAATCATGAATCACTTTATGAATCATTCCAACTCAGTGTAACTTAATTTTCCTTTATGCACTTCCACGTAGTAATAGAGTGAACCTTGCCATCTTCGAATCTTTAACTAAGTCACTGTTTTGACCAGTTTTCTCTAATCACTTTGTTAATCACTGATGACTGAGTGCTATTAAAATATTACAATCAAATCCTGCGATTTGCTACCAGTAAATTCTAAACTGCTACTAAATCAAGCTGTGTAAAGTCACTCATTCACAATAAATTGACATAATCAGCAGGATTCATAAACCTGCATTCGTGACAGGGACTGACCTGGCCTTTGCCCTCTGCATTTTTGTGCCCTGTTTTTCTCCAAAGAGGAGGATCCCGCCTGTGTCCGTGTGTGCCCTCCCCTATGTCTCCTCCAAGAACATTTGCTCCCACTCTCCAGCCAGGACCAAACTAGGCAGAAACTTGAGACCTCCAACCCATCAGACCCAACTGTGTCACAAAAAGACAAAGGAGACTTGTATTCAAATGGAATATCTGTTTGCTGGACTGTGGATGAGCATGGGACAGCTGACCTTCCTAGAAGGTTTCTCAGCTCAAATCCAGACGAAAGGATGACCAGAACTGCCATCTCTACTAGAGTAGGAGATGCACACATATCCAAGCCCTTCATGCTACTGGGCTGGCATAGGATTGCATGTGGGTTCAGAAAGAAATTACCCTACAGTCCTTCGGTCTCTATGAAAGGGTCGATATGTGCACATCTGTTGGTTTTTTGGGTGTGGGGCTGGGGGGGGGGGGGGGGGGGGGGGGGCTGTGGTGCTGTTACCTCTTAAGTCAGGACACAGGCAATTTGAGACATCTTGCTGTTATTTGACTGTAGTTTTCCATGCTGGGTTGTCGGCCTCTGCCTAAAGAATAAGGGAGTGGAATAGGGAATAAGGGAGAGGGAGAGGAAGAGGAAGAGGAAGAGGAAGAGGAAGAGGAAGAGGAGGAAAAAGAAAGAGGAACAGGAAGATGACTAGGAAAATGCAGAAAAAGAGAAACAGGAGAAGAAGAATGAGCAGGAATAGAAGGAGGAAGAGGATAAGGAAGAGGAGGAGAAGGTGGATGAGGAGGAGAAAGAATAAAAAGAGGAGGAGGAACAAGAGGAGGAACAAAAGGAGAAAAGAGGAAGAAGATGAAGAGGAGGAAGAGAATGAAGAGGAAGAGGAGAAGGAGGAGGAGAATTAAAAGGAGAAAGATGGCAGAAAAACAAGGACGATGAAAAGGAGGAGCAGGAGGAAAAGGAGGAGCAGATGGAAAAGGAAGACAAAGCAAAGGAGGATGAACATGAATATGAAGGAGGAATAGGAGCAACAGGAGGAGGAGGAGGAGAGGAAAAGGAAGAAGAGGAGGAAGAACAGAAGAACAAGAGGACGATGATCATGAAGGCCAGAGGGAGGAACAGGAGGAGGAACAGCAGGAGGATGAGGAGGAACAGAAGGAGGACAAGGAGGAACAGGAGCACAAGGGACAGGAACAAGAACAGGAACAGGAAAAGGAGGAGAAGGCAGAGTAGGTAGGTAGATGTGGAGTAATTGCTGGAGGTGGCTTAGACATTAGACTTAGATTTACAATTTCAAGAAAAACACAGCATTGAAGAAGCTGTCCAGATGAAATGCAGGTGGATGCAAGGAATCTATCCCATCAGGGAGTTCCCTAAGCCTGCAACCTTGGATGTCGGCAACATGAGGGGAGCCTGGTGCGCTGGCTCTAAAGGGAGTTGCCCAGAGGGAGGAGTGGTGTGGAGACACCACGGCCAAGCTCTGTGATAAGGGACTCAGAAGAGGACCATGGCACCGATGAGCTGCATAATTGATACCCTGAGCCAACAAGCTGTCATGATTTTGACAAAATACTGTCCTTTTGGTAAACTTTGCTCATTATAATGTCATTATAATACCAAAACACACCTCCATCCCAAAACCTACCCGCCTCTAAGGTGAGACCACTCCTCACTGAGCCTGCACTCTGAATTTTTTGAGCCTGTACCTTTAAAACGAAGCAAGAAAGTTTTACACCAATCATAACAAAAGTATGTATGACTAGAGTCCCTCGAGCTCCACCTGAAAGATAAAAGTACTATAAATTGGCCTAAGAGAGAGGGGATGTTAGGGAAGATACCATCATGTACTACTCTGACCTCTGGGATCAGTAGACGGGCTGAGCCTCTCTTCCCCCCCATCGGGACGCCTTTGGGTAAGAATCTAACACTTGGTTATACCAAGTGCACACACACACACACCCCCCATCATCGCGCGAAACTTAGAAACCTCTATAGAGTCGCTTTAGGTCTGTTGATGCATCTGTGTTATTCCAAAGCTTTGGTATTTGCATGTGCCTTGCAGTCAGTGAATTTATCACCGGTAATCCAAAGAACCTGTGTGTCTGTTGCTTTAATAAATTGCTTTGATTTATTAGTCTAGTGTGATAGTGGTCATTGAACGCGACCAGACGCTTTAAGTTCATGCAGCACGACTAGACGAAAGGTGCCTACGTTATTTGTGAATCCGTAATCGTGATAGTTCAGTGTACTGAACACGACCGGTCTTATAACGATAAATTGGGTACCTTCCAAAGCCTCTCTTGACACAACAGTAGAGAGGAGGAGGAAGAAGAGGAGGAAGAAAAGGAGGAACAAGAGAAGGACAAAAAAGAACAGGACTTGCCTACTGGAGGCAGTAGTCAAGGGCCCAGGTGGTGTTCCTCCAGTCCTGCCAGCGAAGAGGCAAGGGTGTGAGGAGAAGGGCACTACTAGGACAAGTCAGTAATTGGCCATGGAACTGGTGTTGGTAACAGGGCTTAGGTTCTGTGACCATGGGACCCTGTTTGCTGGTCAGCCTCTGCTGGGGAGAGAGGATCCACCTCACGAAGTAGGGCAAAGCTGTTTTCGCCAGCAGGATGTCTGACCCCATAAGGAGGGCTTTAAACTGAGAAGGACGGGGAGGGAGAAAGCAACCTGCAGTCCTGTGAGGGAGTGACAGACAGGATCGCTGAGCAAAGAGCAGGGGGTGATGTGACAGGAAGGGATCAGCACATCAACAAAAGAGGCTAAAGTAGGGTCACCTCCAGCACCTGCACATAAAACAAGGAAGTGCCTACAAGACACCACTATGGAGAAAGCCCCCAAACCCTCTCTGAGAACCGAGCATGCAGACAAGCCTCTCTAAAATGCCTGTACGAGTGCACGCAGCATGAGGGATAAACATGAAGAGTTAGACATCTCTGTGCAGCTGCAGGGCTATGGTCTTGCTGGGATCACAGAGACGTGGTGGGATGGCTCCCATGACTGGAGTGTCACAATGGAGGGATGCAGGCTTTTTAGGAAGGAGAGGTTGGGAAGACGAGGAGGGGGAGTTGGCCTGTATGTGAGAGAGCATCTGGAGTGCATGGAGGTCTGCCTGGGGATGGATGAGGAGCCAATCGAGACCTTATGGGTAAAGATTAAAAAGAGGACAGATAAAGGTGACAGGTATAGTGGGTGTCTGACCCAATGTTGTGGTTTAGGGATTCTATTCCCTTATTTACACATTGAATATACAATCTCCACACCTTTCTAATACATAATCATTAACCTGTCTTCGTGCGCTCATCTTCATTGGTTACCAGTTTACTCGCATAGTCTTTAAAGCTATAGTGTCTTTTTAATTCACTGCGCTTGTGCAGGAGGAGTCAGGGGGGTACTTGCTTCAGTCCCTAATTGGGTCGGTGGTCACGATCTCCCCCTGCCCGAATTACCTCTTACCCAGTTTTTTCTATTATGTGCATGCCCCTTTTGTTCTGCCATCCCCTTATCTTTGAAGGTCAGCAACCATCCGCTTAGCCATCCTCCCTTCCTTTTTACATTTTATCAATGTAGCAAAATATGCATTACTTCACTGCTACTCAAGGACTATATTTCATTAGTATAACAAGATCTACTACTTAAAGGCATAGGATCATATTTCATTAGTATAACAAAATCTGCTACCAAAATCTACTACTTAAAGGCAACACTATGACATGACAAAAAGCTGCAGAAGCCATCTGCATGCTTCTGCCCTGATAGCTGCAGAGACACCCTTGACACCCAGCAAGGCAAAGGGCTCCGGAGCGGAGGATCGCGATGGGGTACCCTTCCTAAAGTGGCAAATCGGTGGCAAAAGTGCAGGGCAAAAGTGCAGGGAGGGAGGGTACCCCAGCCCCCCCACCCCAAGCGGGAAAGAGTGAGCTCCTGACAAGAGGCAGCTCTGACTCAGCATGGGCAGGGACAAGAGCGATGGTGGCCTAACCCCCTCACGTACAAAAGCAGCCCTCAGGGAGCACGAGGAACCAGGAGCACAGTGAACAGGACAGGCAAACAGGGTGTGGCACGGCAGTTTGTGTGGCACTTTGCACAGGCGGGGCATGCGGGCAGGGCACAGTCCCCTCCTGGCTCTAAAGGGAAACTCAACTAGTGGTCATCGCCCTCTCAGGAGAGGACCTAGCAGCTATGGTTTCCACTCACCCAAAAGCCATCGCCACAAGGAATGCGGCGACCTAGACGGAGCTCCTGCACAAACATACAGCCGTCCAGGTCTCTGGCTTCAGGGAGTGCCTGAGCCTGTCACTCATACCAGAGGGCAGCACAGACAACAGCTGATTTCAGTGTGACCAAGTGAATGATCTGCTCAGCCTGGTGGCAGAGCTGAAAGAGAGTGGAAAGGCTGAGGAGTATCAGGGAGTGTGAGAGGGAGACAGATTGGTGGAGCCACACCCTACCATCCCTGGTGCCAAGGCAGCAGATGGAGGCTCCACAAGGAGCAGAGGCTCCCCTACCCTCTTGCCAGGAAGCAGAAAGAGGGGACCTCAGAGACAGGGGGGGAATGGAAACAGGTCCCTGCTCGGGACAGCAGGCGAATCCCCTCCCGGCCTCCCTTACCTTCCCAGTTGCCCTTACACAACAAATGTGGGACTCTGGTACTTTGAGGGCCAGGCAAATGAGGATGTAGGTGACGGTCCATCCAGGGGGTTGCCTAGGGCAAGTGAGTCAGCCCCACGCATTATGACTGCTTCTGTTAAGAAAAAAAGGAGGGTAACTGTCATAGGCGATTCCCTCCTGTGGGGAACAGGGGGCCCAATATTCCGACCAGACCCATCCCCCAGGAAAGTCTGCTGCCTCCCTGGGGCCCACGTTAGAGACGTTACTAAGAAACTCCCCGATTGGGTACAGCCCTCTGATTCTTACCTGCTGTTCGTTATGCAGGTTGGCAGTGATGAGGTTGCAGAGAGAAGTCCAAAAGCGATCAAAAGGGACTTCAGGGCACTGGGACAATTGGTTGAAGGATCGGGAGGGAGCACAGGTAGTGTTTTCCTCAATCCTGTCAGCGGCAGGGAAGAATACTGAAAGGAATAGGAAAGCTCAGCTGATTAACAGGTGGCTCAGAGGCTGGTACCATCGGTGGAATTTTGTTTTTTTCGATCATGGGGAGGTTTACACAGCACCAGGCCTGCTGGAGGCAGATGGAGTTCAGCTATCTCCAACAGGGAAAAGGATCCTCGCTCATGAGTTGGCAGGGCTCATCGAGAGGTCTTTAAACTAGGTTCGAAGGGGGAAGGGGATATAAGGAGGCTCGCTAGAGAGGAGCCCAAGGGTGGCATGGCAACATTGGGGGTGAAATCAATAGCCCATCTCAAGTGCATCTACACCAATGCATGCAGCATGGGCAACAAGCAGGAGGAGCTGGAAGCCCTTGTGCAGCAGGATGGCTATGACATAGTCGCCATCACAGAAACGTGGTGGGACGACTCTCATGACTGGAGTGCTGCACTGGATGGCTATAAGCTCTTCAGAAGAGATAGAGGCAAGGAAGGAGAGGCAGTGGGGTGGCTCTGTATGTTAGGGAGTGTTTCAATTGTATAGAGCTTAACAATTGTGATGATAAGGTTGAGTGCTTATGGGTAAGGATGCCCTCATCCTTGGGGAAGGCCAACAAGGCAGACGTCGTGCTGGGAGTCTGTTATAGACTACCCAGCCAGGGTGTAGAGATAGATGAAGCATTCTATAAGCAGATGGCAGAAGTCTCACAATCGCTAGCCCTTGTTCTTGTGGGGGACTTCAACTTGCCAGACATCTGCTGGAAATACAACACAGCAAACAGTCTTGGAGGTTCCTGGAGTGCGTGGAAGATAACTTCCTGACATAGCTGGTAAGTGAGCCTACCAGGGGTGGTGCCTCGCTTGACCTGCTGTTTACAAACAGAGAAGGACTCATGGGAGATGTCGCGGTTGGAGGCCATCTTGGGCTTAGTGACCATAATATGATATGATAGAGTTTTTGATTCTTGGCAAAGCAAGGAGGAGGCCAGCAAAACCACTACCATGGACTTCCAGAGGGCAGACTTTGGCCTGTTCGGGACGCTGGTTGGGAAAGTCCCTTGGGAGGCAGTCCTGAAGGGCAAAGGGGTCCAGGAAGGCTGGGGGTTCTTCAACAAGGAAGTCTTAAAGGTGCAGGAGCAGGCTGTCCCCATGTGCCGTAAGACGAACCATCAGGGAACATGACCAGCCTGGCTGAACAGGGAGCTTTTGCTGGGACTCAGGGAAAAAAGGAGAGTTTACCACCTTTGGAAGAAGGGGCAGGGAACTCAAGAAGAATACAGGGATCTCGTTAGGTCATGCAGAGAGGAAATTAGAAACGCAAAAGCCCAGCTAGAACTCAATCTGGCCACTGTTGTAAGAGATAATAAAAAATGTTTCTACAAATACATTAACAACAAAAAGCGAGCCAAGGAGAATCTCCATCCTTTATTGGATGCAGGGGGAGCATTGCCACCAAGTATGAGGAAAAGGCTGAGGTACTTCATGCCTTCTTTGCCTCTGTCTTTAATAGCCAGACCAGTTATCCCCAGGGCATTCAGCCCCCTGAGCTGGAAGACAGGGATGGAGAGCAGAATGAAGCCCCCATAATCCAGGAGGAAGCAGTTAACGACCTGCTACACCACCTGGATGCTCACAGGTCTATGGGGCTGGATGGGATTCACCCGAGAGTACTGAGGGAGCTGGCAGAGGAGCTTACCAAGCCACTCTCCATCATCTATCAGCAGTCCTGGTTAACAGGGAAAGGTCCCTGATGACTGGAGGCTTGCCAATGTGACGCCCATCTACAAGAAGGGCCAGAAGGAGGACCCGGGAAACTACAGGCCTGTCAGCCTGACCTCAGTGCCAGGAAAGATTATGGAGCATTTCATATTGAGTGAGCTCAACAGCCATGTGCAGGTCAACCAGGGGATCGGGCCCAGCCAGCATGGGTTTATGAAAGGCAGGTCGTGCTTGACCAACCTGATCTCCTTCTATGACCTGTTGACCTGCCTAGTGGATGAGGGAAAGGCTGTGGATGTCATTTACCTGGACTTTAGCAAAGCCTTCGACACAGTCTCCCATAGTATTCTCCTTGGGAAGCTGGCAGCTCATGACTTCGACGGGCATAGTCTTCGCTGGGTTAAAAACTGGTTGGGTGGCCGAGCCCAGAGAGTAGTGGTGAATGGAGCTAAGTCCAGTTGGCAGCCGGTCACGAGCGGTGTTCCCCAGGGCTCTGTTTTGTTGCCAGCCTTGTTTAATATCTTTATCAATGATCTGGATATCTTTTAATATATAATATTTAATATTTATTTTTATATATTTATATTTATATATTTATATTTATAATATTATATCTTTTAATATTTATTATGTAGTATTTTATTTAATATCTTTATCAATGATCTGCAGCACTCAGGGCATGTCAGCATCCCCAGCAGAGCCGTCCCATGCTCTTTCAACTCGCTTGGTTGCTGCCATTCCAGAGACCGACATGGCTGCCTGCCAGCCCCGTGCCCCAGGACTACAGCTCCCGGCGTGCCCTGGGAACCAACATGGCCTCACAGTAGCCCCGTGCCCCAGGACTACAGCTCCCGGCGTGCCCTGGGAACCAACATGGCCGCTCAGCAGCCCCGTGCCCCAGGACTACAGCTCCCGGCGTACTGCGGGCGCTCTGTCCTGCTGTTTGACCCTGCGGTGGAGCCGGGAGGAGGAGGAGGAGAGAGGGAGAGAGCAGCAGAGAGGGGTGGGGCAGGGTGGTGGGGTGGCCGGAGAGGGATGGGAGGAGAGAGGGACGGGAGACGGACAGAGGGACGAGGAGGACAGGGGAGGAGCTGAGCAGGGAGTGGAGGAAGGAAAAATACTGGTGAGCTGGCACAGGGGTAGAGCGGGAAAGAGATGGAGGGCAAGGGGCTGGAGAGGTGCAGGAAAGAAAACAGCGCTAAGCAGCAGGACAGGGAGAGAGAGAAGGAGAAGGGCAGGAAGGAGGACAGAGGGGTGGACAGACACAGGCAGGGTGAGGGAGCAGGGTGGGGCAGCAGAGAGAGAGAAAAGGCAGCAGGAGAGCAGAGAGAGAGAGAAATGGAACAGGGATCAGGACAGCGGGAGAAAGGGGAAAGGGTGCGAGGGAAAAGGAAGGGGAGAGAGCGTGGGACAGAGAGCAAGGGAAGGATGGGAAACAATCCAGAGAGACTGAGAGCCAGAGGGATGCGGATCAGGATAAGCAGGTGGAGAAGGACAGTAGAGCAATGGCCTCCAGGATGGAGGTGGAGGAGGAGCAAAACGGGCTGGCGAGCAGGGTGGAGGCCCAGAGAGAAGGGAGAAGCAGAGGCAGCTGAGCAGGGGAGAGAGGCAGGAAAGAGGGGACAGGCTGCAGGACAGAGAGGAAGAATAAAGCCAGGAAGCAGGAGAGGGCAATAGAAAAGATGAGAGAGATGTAGAGAAAGAAGAAAATAGCAACAGGACAGAGAAGGAGGAATTAGAAAATACAGACAGGGAGTCAGACAGAGAAAGAAAAAGAAAGAAAAAAATAGCAATGGGCTAAAGACAGAGAGGGAGGAATTAAAAAATGGGGGCAGGGAGACGGACAGAGAGCAATGGGGAGGGACACAAAAGAGCAATGATGGGCAACTGTCCCCATTTCTTGAGCAGTCCCCAAGAACTGCATTACTGGGGGCCTCAAGGAATGTGCTGCCTGCAAAAGCCCTGCCCTTGGGCCTAATCCTGCATCCTAATAATTGGCATCACCTTGCAGAGTGGCCAGGAGTGGGGAGAAAAGCCCAGCTGGGAGGAAAACAGTCACCCAGCTTTGGGTTTTTTGTTGGTTTGCTTGTTGGTTTTGCTTTTAAAATAATACTATTTAGGCTCTAAATTCAACTTGCAAGGAAAAAGGAACCAGGCATACCAGGCTGGACACATTTCAAGCCTGAATCCATTCAACAGCCGCGCAAACCACCGCTCGCTCCCGCTGTGCACGCTCCACCGCCTGCCTGCAGGTACAGGCAGCCGCCTTGTTTCTTGAGCGCTCCCCAGGAGCAGCACCACCAGGCAGCTCAAAAAACCCTCCTGCCTGCAAAACCTTGAGCACGGGTTAATGGGGGACAATTTCTCCTCTCTTTAGACCTGCTGATTAAAGACTCATCCATCAGGAGATGGCTCCGGACCATGCCAGGGCCAGCGGCGCTGCTTTCTGGATGCCATGGCAGCGATGGGCAGAGGGACCGGTTGTCAAATCCCAGGTCTGGGTACCCGTGTGGGGTGTGAGGGTCCCCCCTGCCTGGCTTTTCCCAGCAAAGTCGCAGCCGGTGCTGTCCCCGTGCTGCAGCCCCGGGGCCAAGGCTCAAGGAGCCAGGCATTTCTGTGGGTGCTGCACCCTGCTGGGCCCCAGTGCCGTCCGCCCTGGGCTTCCCCCGCTGTTCTCTCCAGCTCTGCTTTCTGCCAGGACCGGGGACACCGCAGAATGCCTTGCCTGCTCCCCACAGCCGTCCTGACCCATGTCTGCAGCTTGTACCAACGTTGTGTCCACAGCATCCAGCGTGTGATTTGGGGGTGGCAGGTCTCTTGTGGCACCCTGGGAACGGGGACAAAGCAAACGCCATCGCTCTCTGTCACGAATGCAGGTTTGTGAATCCTGCTGATTATATCGATTCACTATGAATGAGTGACTTTACACAGTTTGATTTAGTAAAAGTTAGAATTTACTTGTAGCGAATTGCAGAATTTGATTATAATATTTTCAATAGCACTCAATCATCAATGATTAACAAAGTGATTAGACAAAATTGATCAAAACAGTGACTTAGTTACAGATTCGAAGATGGCAAGGTTCACTCTATTACTACATAGAAGCACATAAAAGAGAATTAAATCACAACAAGTTAAAACAATTCATAAAAGCATTGTGTATATATGGAATAAAAGCAAGGGGGGGGGGCTCCCGTTGAGTCACGAGGTTTAGACTAGACCCCCTTGCTTTCTAAACTCCTTCTCAGAGAGGAGCCCAGGTGCGGCTGGGCCCACTCTTAGTCTCAGACTTGGTCAACAGTTTAGGAGAGTAATGCTATAAGAATAGTACAGCAATATAAAACTCCTTTTAAAATTAAATCATACATCTATAAAACTACTTAAATTGATTCATGCGTGCACACTTACAACTATAAATGCATGTATGAAAATAGTATACCTGTTAAAATAGTATACCTGTTAAAAATTCCCCTCGAGTTTAGTGAAATACTCACGTCTAATGCCTTGGCATTTCTCAACGGGTGAGAGTAGAGTCTCAAGGAGTGAAGAATATCAGCAGCCCAGGCTCCATTGTCGATCTCTGGCAATGGAGTTCTGGTAGCAGCAGACTTTCGGAGTCTGCTAGTTTTTGCTGACTCTCAGAGACATTTTGATCAGAGGGAGATGCTGGTGCGGCCTGCAGCGGTCCAGGAGAGCTCAAAGGGCCTCACTTAGGACTGCCGTTTATAGGATTGTGAGATGATTGACTTTAATCGCCAGTAAATTTCCATCCGAGCCACAATTCGGGTCGGCTTGTTGCTGGAATTCTAGCAGCGATGATACCACTCTGTTTCAAGGCTGTCTGCGGTAGCTGTTTGTTCTCATTCTCCTCGTTAGCCATAATACGAATCTTGATAAGGACAGAGCCGCTCTCTGCTCCAGCCATGTAGGAGTTTCTGGTACAATTAAGGGGCGCTTAACTGACCAACTCGCTACACAAAAGCTGTGGCCTGGAATTCCTGAGATTGTAAAGCAGCCGAAGTAAAGGGGAAAAACAACAGAAAAACGGCGGGGGGAGATGTACCACCACACTCTTTTTTGATCTTTGTCCCCAGGGTGAGCAAGTGGAGATGTACCATGTGCTGGAGAGCGTCCTGCAGGGAGGTGACAGCTGATCGCAGAGCAATACTGAGACCCGCCTGACAGCCAAGGCAGCCGGTGGCCACAGAGCAGCCCAGGTGAGCTGGTTCTCTTGGAGGCCACCAGAACAGCCTTCCTCTGCCCCTGGTTTTGGTGAGATATGGAGCAGCACAGAGATGTTTCTCAGGCCTCCAGGCCTGAGGAGGGTTTCCCAGTGACCCCGTGAGAGATCCTGCTCCCAAGAAGCACCTCCTGATAGAGCAAAGGCTGTATCCAGCCACCCAGCGCTGAGTACGGCTGCCTCAAGGGGTCTTGCAGGTAGGATGGGGTCATCTGCCTGGTGGCTGTGGCACAGAAACAATGAGCTGAAGCCCTGTGGTCATGGCTGGCTGGTTCAAAGTCTCCGAGTGCCTCAGCCTTTCTCCCCAGGAGCATTTAACCTGGGCACTTTTTCAGTGTGTGAAGATGGATGCTGGTGACATCTGGTGGCTCCATCTCACTCCCACTTCAGAGTTATGATGTCTGAGATCCGGGGCCACCTGAAGGCCCTGGCAGAGATCTCCAGGGAGTTTGTGTTCCGCTTTCTGATATCTTAGGGCTACAGTGTGCTAGGGTTATGGGGCGACAGGGTTATGCTAGAGTTTAAGCAAGTTACAATTAAAGCGTGTTACTGTTAGGAGAGAATCTGGGTTTGTTGTCCCTGGTTCCTGGGGTTAGGTTTTTTTTACCTTACCTTGTGTTCTGTGTGGTCTTTTTTTGTGGAGAGTCCTTTTTTTTCAGTTTGTTTGCGATTTTAGGGTTTGGAATGGGGCCTTTGGTTTGTGTGCGATGTTTCTTCTGGTTGTTTTTTTGCTGTTATGGTGGACTGTGTTGTGTTTTCTGTCTTGAAACCATCATTTCTGGTCTAATATGTCTACTTCATGTCAGGCAGTGTCACCTCTGGTGTGCTCTGACTCATTTCTGGCAAGTCGGTAGGTAGGTTGCCAGGTAGGTAGGTATGGAGGACTTGCGGTCCATGGAGAATGACTGCCAGATGACTAATGGGCAGTTCTGGGGAGGGGTGAGAGGACTTCTGGCCCATCGGTAATGACTGCCAGAGGACTAAATGTGCTTCTGAGTTTGTGTGGACTTCCAAATGCATGGTCATTTCTCCTGCCTTGAGGAAGAGCCCTGGGAATACACCAGCTGCACAGAAGGACAAGGGTTTCCCCAAGGGTACATAGCTTTTTGGTTTTTGCTTTTGAGTAAGCAATCTGCAAAGAGGCTGCTGTCATTAATTTTGGTGACATTTTGTAAAGTCCTGCACTGAGTTTCGTGTGACTTGAAGCATTGCTGACAAAATAGTGGAGGTTTGCCTGGGTGTTGTGGATGCTTCAGGTTTGAACGTCTGCTCGTGGTGGTGACTTCATGCAGTCCTTAGCTCCTGTCTCAAGGCACAACGTGTGCTTAGGACGAGGTTCATCATCCATGCTAGTGGATGTGAATCTGTATTTCAAATAGATTTCTTGATCGTTTTGGGTAGTGGGGGGTGAATTTCTTGTCAGATCTGATTCCATCATCCTTGGTTTTGCCTCTTCACATGGCTGGCGAAGAGCTCGTAGGAAGAGCAGGAGGAGGGACAGTGCTGCCATTTCCACATTGACTGCTTGTACCAGAGTTATCAGGGTTCTCTTCCATATGTAGTTTCTTTGCAGGCATCTCTTGAAGCCATTTGTCTGTTTTGTGAGAGGTAGTGGACTTAACGGGAAACCTACTTTAACATTTTTTGGTTGTTTTTGCATTCTTTGGCAATATCTACTTAAAAGTCTACTTCAGCAAAAGAAGAAGAAATCACTTCTGATTTCTGTGTCTGACTAAAAGGACTAAGCTGATGACAGAGAGAACTGATGTGAAGAGCCATTATTTTGGCATTATTCGGTACCACATCTGACTTGTTGTGCTTTCCCTGTGTGTAGGGTGGTGGTTTGCACATGGCACTGCTCTGCGCTGCTGGGTCCATGTCCCTTTTTGCAGTTAAAGGTTTTTCTCTCTGAAAATTTAAACCTGATAATTTAAATTAGTATGCCTAAAGGTAGGGAAAAGAGGCCTTTTACTTACAAGAGCAGTTATAACACATGCTGTAAAACTGAATCTTAATCTCTAAAAAAAAATCAACAGGTGCCTCCCATCTGTTGTTGGTAAATGAGGAGCTATACAATAGTATAGTTTCACACTTTATTTTTTGGGAAAATCTCCAGGTTTAAGCCACAGGTCTTAATGACAAATGACAACATTAATATTGCAGTGGATTTACATAGAACATCACATTTTTAACGATGATTGATGCAGAGTACTTGTGGCGCCTGTGTTTAATGCCTGGTGTTCCACATCCTTTCCTCTCAGAGCTGCGATCAGAATCTTCATGCGGAGGAGAGCTGTTTGCCTCGTGACCTCGTGAAGAAAATCAAGAGCAGAAAGGAAGAAGTGGGCCTGATGGCAAACCCAATGTCAAGAACCTGCTCCCATGGGCCAGAGGTCAGTCTTGGTCTTGCTGTCAGTGAAGCGAAGCTGTGTGACGGGGCGGTGATGCTGGTGCTGGGGCGGTGATGGAGGCCTCCGTCCTGCCAGCGTTGGTGCAAATCAGCGTGGTTTCTCCCACGGGCGCCCACCACCCGGAGCGATACCCCCTCTCCCCACCCTCTCGGTGGCCATCCCCAGCCCAGCTCAGGCATCTGTGGGGTGGGAAGGGGCTGCGTTAGCCCCCGTGCCCCACCTCCCACTGAGCAAATGACCGCAGGCAGAGAGAGGCGCTGCAAAGCGAACAGCCAACACTTTTAATAAAATAAGGAAGAAGCAGGGATGTGGGAGAGGGCTGGGGCTGGGGCTGGAGTGGGTGGGTGCAGGTCTCTGCCTCCAGATCTCCCCCTGCGCGTGGGTGCTATGGGGGACGGTGCTGGACCGGTGGCTATGGGTAGCCATTGCTGTCGGCTATCTCCATGTTGATCTCCCTCTGCACAAAAACTGCAGCTGGCCCAGTGACATGTGCAGGGCCGCCCGCTGCTGCTGCTCCTGGGCCAGCTTCTTCCTGTGCTTGCGCTTGGGCCGCTGCTTGGGTGAGATGGGCACCGACTCCTCCTGCTCCTCCAGTAGGGTGGGCGCAGCTGCGAGGCCCCCGAGGGCCAGCATGGGGTGGTCGGGGGTGCGTGGCAGCTGCGGTGGCATGCGCAGGTGCTGGGGCAGCCCCTCGCGTGGGGTTTGGCCCCCCGTGGGCGACAGGCGCAGCCAGCTCAGCTGCCTGGGTTTGGCGGCAGCCCCGGTGCGTGCCTTGCTGCTCAATGCCGCCTCTGGTGCCATCTCCTTCCTGCCATGAGGTGGGGGCTTGGAGTCAGCCGTCCCTGAGCTGGGTCTTGGGGCTACGGGCAGGGTCTTGGGGAGTCTGGGGGGCACACTGGGGCCGGGCTGGGGCTCCGGGTCGGGCGGTTGGTTCAACATACTTTGTAAGCGTGGAAGAGAACTGGATGTGGACAAGCAAACGCTTCAGGCAACTGCAAAGTAGAGGTGGGGGCAGTCTGTAGTATTTCTGTCAGGATCAAGAGCTAAAGGATGTTTCCATTCAAAGAGCCAAGTCTGTTGGGAGCTCCAGTCTCCAAAACTCTAAACCCTGTGTGTTAAACAGTGCTCAGCCCTGATGTTTATTTCTGCTACTCTCCAACACGGTTTCTCTGGGCTTTTTGTTTGCTTGGGTTTTAGTCTGTGGTAGGTGTCCAAGCTTAGTTCCATCAAAGCACTTGCAAGCCTGCCACTTGCTGGGGGCCAAGGCGAAGGAAGAAGCCTCGTGCTTGTATCAAGCCCAACGCAAAATTAAAGCACTGAGAAGTTCCCCGAGTCAGCCCTGAGCCAGAGTGCAGGTATCTAAGCTGCGATGAGGTGGAAGAGCCTGGAAAACATTTCATCGGCAGGAGGCAATGGAAGAAGGCAGGGTGTATATGGCACCTGGGATTACGTGGTAGGCTCAGTTTTGTTAGTGGATCAGTACTGTACTTGAACATTGACTAAGCCCCAGGTCAGAGCAGAAATTCTTGTTACTAATCGCAGGTGCCAGAGCACTCGTTCTGCTCTCTCCTCCCTGGTTCATTAATTTAGTCTTTTGTGTATATGCAGGGCCTTGATAATGCTACTGTGTGGGCACCATGTATGTGAGTGGCAGGTTTTCTGTGTGACTGATGTTTCTTTTAAACAGGAACATCTTGATATGTACTCCCCAGGAACTAAGGAAGTGCAACAAACTGATGAAGAAAGAGGTGCCAGTGAAGGAGGGAGTGTAGGTTAGTTCTGGTTTTAAATGTTCTTGGCTGTGTTCTAGCCAAAAGCCTTGGCTTAAACAGCTGAAATGAGCTGAACCACTGGGTATTTTTCATCCCTACACAACTCTGTATTGCTACAGACATTACCAGCCATAGTCATGGACTCTGAGCCTGTACTGTAGCAAGGTCAAAGCAGGTGTTAAAAAAATTTTAAAAAGTGTGCTTTTCCAAGATGCTTACAAGATTGAAAAGAAGAGATGTCTGTGGGCAGGTGGGAATATCCAGAAATGGGCAGTGTCACCTGGAATGAGGAAGAGTGATGTGGGTCCAGCTGTAGCATGCCAGTTTTCATGGCCTTGAGCAGCAGAGCAAGGATTTTGAGGCAGCAAGGCCGTCTGCCAGGGTGTGTGAACAGCTCTTCGCGAGCATGGGGATGGCGATGGGAGAAGACAGTGCTGTTCCTGTTGGTGTGTAGCAGGTGACAGTCAGTGGAAGCTGCTGTCAGGACGTGTAATTAGGAGCCGTTGTCGTGGTACTCGGTGGGAAATAGCATGAGGGAGGAGGCTAAGGCATGAAAGGCCGCATTAACTGATGTGTGAAGTGAGGGGAACAACGGGACGGTGTTAAGGAGACTGTTAGTTGCGATGAAGGCAGTGAGTGAGATGATGCTTGTAGGAGCTTTCTGAGTGAGTGAGAATGTGGCAGGGCTGCATGTAAGGAGAGAAAAGGTTGCGGCAGGAGTTGAGCTGATGAGAACTCAAGCAGGAGCTGATTTGGGCGGTGTCTGGCGAAGTCGTCATCTTGTATGTGTTGCACAGAGTGCGTAAGGCCTGACTGCTGGCAAGGAAAGGAGCGTGAAAGGAGTGTTGGAGTGCCAAGGAATGGGGATAGATGTGATCCCAGAGTCATTTCTCCATTTTCCATGGGCTGTCTGTATAACCCCATGTAACTCATCTTGCATTCAGAAAGAAGTGGCAGCCTTTTGGTGAATGGAGGGGAAAAAAAAAAAAGAAGAGGTAACGTGTGGCAGAGCTAGAACATGGAGTGAGATTACCATGCTTAGTCTGACCATTCTAGAGTATTAGAAACATTTCCTTGAGACACTTTGCCAAAAGGTGGCCCCCCCCCCTGCCACCGTTCCTCTCCAGTTTTATTGCTGGGCGTGATGTCATATGGTCTGGAATATCCCTTTGGTCAGTTGGGGTGAGCTGTCCCGGCTGTGTCCCCTCCCAACTTTCTGTGCACCTGCAGGGTCAGACAGCAGGAAGGAGCTCCCCGCGGCATGCCGGCAGCCGTAGTCGTGGGGCACGGGGCTGCTGGTCAGCCATGTTGGTCTAGGGAATGGCAGAGATGAAGTGAGATGAAACGCCACGGGATGGCTCTTCCAGGGACGCTGAAATGCCCTGAGTGCTGCAGGGGAATTTGTGATTTGCAGCGGCAAATGTAGTCACTCAAGGAGACCGATCCTCCCCGGGTGGCATCCTTGCTGGCTCTCCGTCCCCCTGTCAGTGGGTTTTTGGGGCCCTGGCTGGTGGGACCCACAGGGCACGTTCTGACAATTCCCTTCCCCAATTATTTAATCAACCAGTCTTTATAGTATGGAAGTGTGTTAACTTTGTAGATATATATGATGATGTCAAGTGAGACTCTGTAATGTGAGGAGGTAGTGGAGTTTTCCTTGGAGACTCTGATATTGCTCATGCTGAAGTGAAACAAAGGAAAGGCCAGCCTGTCCCTGGGAAGAAGGACTTTGCATCTGGGAAGCTTAGAGCTGTCCATGAAGGCTAAAGGATAGCCCAGGTCAACCAGATAATGCCAGCGTCCTAGCCTCTCTGAGACGTCTTTGAAAGGCTCCCAGCATGGTCTGGCATCATAGATCAGTAACTCCAGCAAGACTGACTCCAGGGACATCTGGATGAATAGACAAGCGGCGAGAATGCTGCAAAGCCAGAGTTGCTTTGCAAAGTTTGGCTAGGATTAGTAATTGGGAGCGTGGGTGCTAGTGAAGAGTCAAGTTGTCTTGTACGTGAACAATGGAAGGGTATAAGAAGGCTGTGTAAAAGCACATTTGGAGTGCCCCAGTTGGGCTGGGACATGGCACGCAGATGAAAAAGTACTTGCCCCTCTAATTGTATACTTTGCATCCTGGCCTCTCGCCTTGGTCGGCATGGGCCGGTTGCGAATTCTTTGTGACACCGTCTTGGGGCTCAGCTGTGGGCAGGGGGTTTTGCTGGGTGAGGTCCAGGCAGCGCCGGACAAGGCCGTAGAGGGGTGGGAGCGAGCTGGGCAGCCGATGCAGCACAAGCTCCGGGATCTCACTGTGTGAGCCCATGCAGCTATGGCCACTCGCCGGCCAGGTGCCAGCTGCGTTTTGCGCGCTCAGCCAGTCCCTGCCTGGCCCCCTGGGGTGGCCGCAGCTCCTTGCCAGGGCCGGATCTGGCTCACCGGCTGTGATGCTGGTGCTGGGGCGGTGATGGAGGCCTCCATCCTCCCGGCGTTGGTGCAAATCAGCGTGGTTTCTCCCACGGGCGCCCACCACCCGGAGTGATGCCCCCTCTCCCCACCCTCTCGGTGGCCATCCCCAGCCCAGCTCAGGCATCTGTGGGGTGGGAAGGGGCTGTGTTAGCCGCCGTGCCCCACCTCCCACTGAGCAAATGACCGCAGGCAGAGAGAGGCACTGCAAAGCGAACAGCCAACACTTTTAATAAAATAAGGAAGAAGCAGGGATGTGGGAGAGGGCTGGGGCTGGGGCTGGAGCAGGTGGGTGCAGGTCTCTGCCTCCGGATCTCCCCCTGCGCGTGGGTGCTGCGGGGGACTGTGCTGGACCGGTGGCTATGGGTAGCCATTGCTGTCGGCTATCTCCATGTTGATCTCGCTCTGCACAAAAACTGCAGCTGGCCCAGTGACATGTGCAGCGCCGCCCACTGCCACTGCTCCTGGCCAGCTTCTTCCTGCGCTCGCGCTCGGGCCGCTGCTGGGGTGTCATGAGCACCAACTCCTCCTGCTCCTCCAGTGGGGTGGGCGCAGCCGTGAGGCCCCCGAGGGCCAGCACGGGGTGGGTGGGGGTGCGTGGCAGCCACGGCAGCATGTGCAGGTGCTGGGGCAGCCCCTCGCGTGGGGTTTGGCCCACCATGGGCGACAGGCGCAGCCAGCTTGGCTGCTTGGGTTTGGCAGAAGCCCCAGTGTGTGCCTTGCTGCTCGATGCTGCCTCCAGTGCTGTCTCCTTCCTGCCTGAGGCAGGGGCTTGGAGTCAGCCACGCTGCATCTCGGGGCCGCGGGCAGGGTCTTGGGGAGTCTGGGGGTCACGCTGGGGCCGGGCTGTGGCTCCAGGTCGGGCAGTTGGTGTCCCAGCCCCACCACCTTCACTCTTTGCCCCAGCGGGTGGAAACCCTGGATGGAGCTCAGCAAGTGCCCTCAGGTCGTTGCGGGGTGTCCTCAGCCCTGTGGTGTGGATGCTGTTCCTAGGGACGCTGTTTCCCGCCTGCGGTGGGGATGCTGGCAGTGGGGCTGTCAGCGGCAGGAAGGGGCAGAGATGGCGGTAGCAGGGGTGTTGGTACCAGGCCGCGGTGGGGATGCTGTTTCGGGGCGGTGGTTCCTTTTAGCAGCCGCACAGTTCAGTAGACTGGGCTGGGGGAGGGTCCCTGGGCTGGGCGCGGGGCCGGAGCCCCAGGCCCATGGTTTAAGGACTCCATGCTGCAGGGTTTTGGTGGACTGGCTGCATTAAACCTGTCCCCTCCTGCTGCACAAAGGACCTTTACCCCTGGCATCGCCCCGGGTTCTAGGTTGCTTGGCGGGGACGTTGTTGGATTCGGATGCTCTCCGCTTGCTGCTTCCTGCCTGCTGCCCGCTGCCGCCTGCTGCATCGCCGTCCCCGTCCATCTTCCTCTGCAAGAGAGTATTTGAGTGTTTGGCCACCCGGCACACCACCACCATCTTCTTTTTCTTTGGTGGGATGGTGTCCCGTGGGGCACTCACTCTTGCATGTTGCGTCTTGCAGGTGCTGGCTGGTACGGAGCGCTTGGCCTTCTTGCCGCCCGCCTCTCCTGAGCTGGCCACCATTTGGCAGGATACGGTGCCCGGCGGCAGTGGCAAGCGGGTCAAAAGCACCCGGGGCTGCCTCCACAGTGCCTCCTCCAGCAGTTGGTCCATGCGGGGCGGATGGCACCGGGGGGCAGCCGGGGGCATCACCGCCGCCACTCGCTGTCTGCTGCAGCCGCCCTCTGCCCTGTAGTCCAAGAGGTGGGGGAGGTTGTTGAGGGAGGAGGTCAAGTTGGGGATGTTGGGGACATCGGAGATGGTGTCCTCACCATCCCCCAGCCCCACCACCACCACTCCCTCCTCAGGGCAGCCTCCCTCTGCCACGTACTTGGAGAGGTCAGGGACCTTGGTGGTCAAACTGGGGACACTGGCAGCAGAGGTGGTGTTCTCGCTGTCCCCTAGCCGCACCACGACCGCTTGGTCTTGGTGGCACTTGCTGTCCGCCGTGTCCTCCAAGAATTCACGGAACTCAATGAGGAAAGCGTTGGTGGTGAGGCTGTTGGGGAAATCAAGGATATGAGGGTGGGTGTCCTTGCTGTCCCCCAGCCCTGCCGCCACCACTCAATCCTTGGGGCAGCCGCCCTCCGCCACGTACTCGGAGAGGTCGGGGAACTCCTGGAGGAAAGCAGACAAGTCAGGGACATCAGAGACGGTGTCCTTGCTGTCCCATAGACCCGCCACCGCTGCTTGCTCTTTGGGGCAGCCGCCATCTGCCGCATACTCAGAGAGGCTGGGGAGCTGGTGGAGGAAGTCAGTCAAGCTGGGGCTGTCAGGGACATCAGGGACAGTGTCCTCGCTGTCCATGTTGTTGAGCCAGGTGAGCATATAGTTGGCGGTGGTGTTCTGTGCTCAGGAATCCCTTTGGTGAAGGCATATGGCCCCTGCTTGGACAGCTCCGTGGGCTTCCCTGGGGCTGCCGGGGTGGTCACCACTGCTGAAATAGCAAACAAAGGCAACCCAACCCCAGGGTGATGCAGGGTTTCCTCAGCTTGGCCGCCCACCTGCAGGCTCTGCTACCCCCCAAACCTCACCTTTGGGTTTTGTTGCAGTTCCGCTGGTGAGCGGAGCCAGGGCACGCTGGTGGGGGCTGGCAGCAGGGTCACCATCTTCAATGGCCGCTGCGTCCTTGTTGGCGGCCTCCGATGGCTTCTGGGTGCTGCCAGGCAGGGTGTGGAGCACAGGGGGGCCCTGCACCCAGAGCTGAGCCGTGGGGTGGCGGGGGGCCAGGGCGGTGGGGCAGGCAGGGACGTGCAGCAAGCAGGAACTGTTGGGGTTCAGGGGCTGCCCCTTGACCATGGCCCCCATCCCCAGCTCCATCAGCTGGTGGGGCAGCAGCATCCCTGTCACCACCGGCTGTCCCCAGCTGTAGGCAGAGGGCAAGGGAGCAGCCACGGTGGGGAGCTGCACCCCATGGGGGAGCTGCACCACGGTGGGGAGCTGCACCCCGGGGGGAAGCGGCACCGCGCGATGGAGCTGCACCCCCTGCCCCGGGGCCCCCAGGGGCCCTGGCACTCCCTGGCAGACGCTGCCCTGGGCCAGCTGGTAGGTGACAGTGTGGAGCTGGGCAGGCTCAGAGGACAGTGTCAGCCCCGGGACAGAAGGCAGCACACAGGCAGTGACCGGTGGCAGCATGGCCGGGGTGGTGAATGTGATGCTGGATACCTCCGATGCCATGGGCAGGCGGAGAGGGAACCTCCCTGTTGGGGGAAGCAAAGAGGGGTGATGGGGTGAGATATTGGTGGGCAGAGCCGTCTGGGGAGTTACCTGGGGGGCAGGAGCACCAGGAGGAGCAGGAGCCTGCTGCTGTACCTGCCATGGCGGTTGGTCGGTGTGGGGTTTGTTGGGGACAAACAGCATTGTGGGGGGGGGCGTCCCCATGGCAATGGTTCCGCCAGCACCTGCTTCATCCAGCCTTGCGATGGTTTGATTTGTCATACCACAACGACTTCCCATCTCAATGATTTCCCTGCCTGCTGATGATTTTGTCCTCAATGCTGATTTCCCATCCCCACCATAGTTTCCCATCCATACCCATGATGGTTTCCCATCCCAATGGTGATTTCCCATCCCGATGATGGCTTCCCATCCCAACCATGATTGCATCAGCCCTGTTTCCCACCCCAACAGTTTCCCATCCCAAGCATGCTTTCTGCGGGGAGGTGAATTTCCTCTCCAAGGGGCAGGCATGGGGCCACCACCGGTGGCCCTGCGATGCCGACATATGTGTGCTGCCCCATCCCGCCCCGGTAGTGAGGATGGGGTGCTTTTGGCTTGTGTTTTCCCTCCCCGTCTCTGCCCCAGAGGGGGAAGATGCTGCACCCAAGTGTGGTGGAACCAGTGCTGGTACCGTGTGGCCATGCTGGGGAGCTGTCAGGAAAATTTGGCAAGTGGCCCGTGCCGACCGACGAGAGAGGCTGGGAGGCAAAGTACAGCATTACAAGAGGAATTCTTGCATTCGTGCGCACAAGCTGTCCCATTCAAACTGGCGCAGCCCGAATGTGGTCTGACACGTGGTTCTTAGACCATTCAAGCATTGAGGTCCAACGCAATTTGACAAATCGTTACTGAACACGCACACACACACACGCTGCTGTTTTGCAAAGCAACTCTGTCTCTGTGTCGTCATCATGTATCTGCTGCTTTCTTGATCCAGACGTCCCTGGAGTGGGTCTTGCTGCAGCTCCTTGTCTCTGCTGCCAGAGAAGGGGAGGGTTTCCCAGAGGTGTGGGAGGGGCTGGGATGCTGGCATGATCTGGGCAGTGCAGGGGTGTGCTTTGTTCTTCAGGGTGGGGGCTGTCCTTCTCCTTGCAGAGAGCTGGGGTCATTGGGCACGCTGGCTGAACCATGGCGGTGCAGTATACGGTGTCAGCTCGATGTATCTTAAGAAAGTTCATACAAGTTCATAGTCTAAAGACTAATTGGTACAATAGTTAGGGAATGAGATTTTACTTCCTTTTCTTTGGACCATCAGGCTCACACTATACTATTCATTTTATAAGCCGGAAATTGAGTGCATAAGGTATACAACACTATAAACACACACATACAATTACAAAGCAAAATACGATAGTGAATGCAACAACCCAAATCCTTTTAGTTCACAGTCCTCTACCTGAGCTTGGGAGCCAAGAGGTTAACCAGCCAAAGAGATTTAGGGAAGATCCGTGCCTTACTTCATGTCATACAGTTAAATGAGTCTTTTTCTTTTTTTTCAATCAGTTTCATTTTTCTGGTCTTGATTTACATAAACAGCCCAGCAGCTGTGATTCAACAATGCACACACTGTGTCCTGTGCTGCTAAAAGGTGGTCTCAGGCTAATCAATTCTGTATTAGCATTTGTGGTGATAAGTTGATTTGTTCCTGTAGGGCTGTAATACTCCCTGCGGTTTCATTAATGGCTTTTTCTAATTCTCTTGACACATTCACAATAGCTCTTTCTAGTTTTGCAACCCATAAACGAGGGATAAAAGCTGTTACAGACAGGGGGAACTTAGTGCCACATTCCATCAGAGGGCTGTAACACTTCTTCCCATAACTATCAGTAGCTACGACCTCCAGAGGCAGAAGAGATAGCGGTTCTAACCTGTGCGGAAGGTATTAATGCACTTAGAATCCCCTTTTCAGCTCAGGTGGAGGGTAAATCCTGGAATGCCCTTTCTTCACCTATCCAGTATTGCCCTGGTAGTTGTGCAAATAGGGTAGTCTAATCTTCAGGTAAGTCTGAATGATGCAGATGATTTCCTGTGCAAGGGTTAGCATGTGCCGGATTGGGCTGTTCAGGTAAACCAGTAAGGCTGGGACCCAGAGGAGATGACTCAGAGCAATCAGGATGCTCTGGGCCCGTAGTGGCAGCCAAACTCTTACCATTACCTTTAGTTTGATTGTGGCTTCCTGCAGAAAAGCAAGTGAATCTCTCTGCAAACATCCACGTTATGCAGCAGTGTGCAGGGCTGGATGAACTCCCTCCAGGAAAAAAATGGCCAGCGTGCTGGCTTATTCGAATGGGTTTCACGTAAGGGCTTCTGGAGAATCTCCCTTGCCCGCTCAGTGGATGTGGTAGACGGGAAGGTTTTGGAAGAAGGTGTGGAGGAATGGCGATTGCCTTTAGGGAGAGCTCAGGGTTAGGAGGAAGAGGGTGGGGCTGCCGTGCCCCCATGATGCAGGCCTTTTGCCGTAACACGCTGGGTGACATGAGGCACTGGAGGCAGCCTGTGCACTTGTCATCCAGGAAACCCCTGGGTGGAATGCTGAGGCCGGGCGCCCGAGTGGCCATAGCGAGCGGTCGGGCCTGGGAGCGCTGCATGTGAGAGAGGGAGCGGAGGAGGAGCCGGGGCCGCGGGGGCCACTCCCCATCGTGTGGCCGCCCGCTGGGCTGTGAGGAGGAGCATGCCGTGCGTCCACTAGAAGTTCTCCTCCCAGCTGAGCTATGATGCGGTCACCTTCAGTGGCCTCCACATCCCCCTGTGTGACCTCAAGCGCCAGATCATGGGCCGCGAGAAGCTGAAGGCGACCAACTGCGACCTGCAGATCAGCAACGCCCAGACCAACAAAGGTGCATGGGGGTGGCGGGCGCGGGGCCTTGGGCACCTAAAGCTCCCTGTTTATCCGCAGATGTGTCCTGGTTTTGTCTGGGACAGAGTTGGTTTTCTCCCTAGTAGCTGGTGTGGTGCTGTGGTTTGGATTGAGAATGAGAGCATGAGAATAATGTTGATAGCACACTGATGTTGTAGTTGTTGCTCAGGAGTGTTTGTGGCAGTCAAGGACTTTTCCGCTTCCCATGCTCTGCCAGGTGCAGAAGAAGCTGTGAGGGGGCAGAGCCAGGAGAGCTGACCCAAACTGGCCAGAGGGCTGTTCCATACCATAGGGCGTCATGCTCAGTATAGAAAGTGGGGGGAGTTGGCTGGGGCTCAGCGATTGCTGCTCAGGGATGGGCTGGGCATCGGTCAGCGGGTGGTGAGCAACAGCATCACAAAGGGCATCACTTTGTGCTTTGTGTGTTCTTTTCTCATTAGTAGCAGTAGTATTACTATTTCTCTTCCTCTGCTGCCCTGTTAAACTACCTTTTTCTCAACCCAGGGGTTTTACTTTTTTTTCCCCTGCAATTCTCTCCCCCATCCCTGTGGGGTGTGAGGGGAGGGTGAGTGAGCGGCTCTGTGGTGCTTAGTTGCTGACTGGGGTTAAACCACGACAAGATATTTAAACTATGTTCAGGAGAATGTCTGTGAAGAGACTTAAGAGCACAATGTTAGGGGTCCTAGGGGTGCCATTGGATTGCATGACACGCGTAGATAGAGATACATTTCAGGAGTCTTGAATTTTTCTATTTCTATTGAATGAAATTGTCAAGAGCTTTTGAAAAATGGTTAATTTGCCTGAAGGGCTTTTCTGCAGAAGGGTCTCTGAATTTTGTCTTCAATTGCTAAGGTACTGTCAGCTTCATGAATGCTAGCAGGCTGAATGGCCAACTGGCTGGCGTCACTACTGGAATAGTTGGGTCTGTGTCAAACAGAGCCTTAAAACCAGACTGATGGATGGTCATAAACTGTGATGGAGCCCAGTTATTATCCCCAGGAGAAAAAATGTTTTGAAATAGGCCAAACGTGGATTCTGTTACAGAAGGTGAGGAACAGAAAGCAAAGTTTTAGAAGAGAAAATGATGCTCATAAAGACTTTACCCCATAAAGTGTTACTGCAATATACATCATACCAGTTTTACAAAGTGTGTTGCTTTGTTTTCATCCGTACTCAGAATGCGGTGAAGAAAAAGTGTCTGCTTCCCTAGGTTCTGTTAAGCGTGGTGTTCCCTAAAGGTGAGGTTAAAGAAGGAGTATCTGTCATGCTTTAAAGAGCATCCCTCTTGTTCACCAGTGACCAGATCCTCCTCTAGGTCGGTTGTGTTGCCCTTTGACCTTTGTAAAAGGAGTCTAAAATTTTAAACTTGGTGTATTAGTGACAGAGGTGCTTCCTGAAGCTTTCTTAAGGGTGTTTTCCATGTGAAAACACAAAAATCTCCCTGTGGTTTTCAGAGCAAAGCTAGAGAATACATTTCAGTGTAATGTATACGTATACCAAATTTTTGCTTGAAATGCATAACCATGAATTTCAGTTTTTATTCATCAGATGTAGATGCTTAAACTCGCTAAAAGGTAACAGGATTTTAAATGTCAGTGGAAAAAATGATCTGATGGACTCTTTTGAAGATGCTGGGAAGCTATACTGGATGGTTGGGTCCTATTTTAAATAGCAGGGGGGGCAGGGGTGTCCTCTTCCATGCTTACTCTAGAGGCATGTTCTATAAAGGCAGAGTTCTCTTCAAAAAGCCTGTACTCAGGAATGATGCATTTCAACTTGCCTCCTCTTAATTTGATCTGAATTTCTTGACCTGTCTTTTGGAATAGATGTTCTCACAGGATTGTGGAAGAACTGTAAACTCGAGGGCTCAGGATTCTGGAATGCTCTTTCCTGCCCTGTAACATTCTGACTGAAAACACTTGGAGCATGTGCTATTCTGCTTCTCAGGCAAAATACAACAGACCAACGTAAACAACAAACCCCAGCTGGGCCTCTGACCTGGTCTTAATGCAGATGGCAGGCTGTCTTCTGTGTTCTGTCAGTCCTGAGTGACCTTGGAGACCATTGTGCTGTTGGCAAACAACAAACTGTTTTAAAAGAACAGAAATGATTTTGCTGCTTGTGTTTGATGACCAAATCTGAAGACTTCTAGGAATGTCCCGTTAGTGTGTTGAGATGTTAAAAGCACAATGTTACCTCTAAAGTTTTGCTTTCATACCTGTGAAGGGATTCCCTGAAGTGATGTGTAATGTCATAGTACTATACATTCTTACAAAGTGACTACAGTTTTTGTCTGCATTTGTGTTGTTTTCAGAATACACAGATGATAATGCCCTGATTGCTAAGAACTCATCGGTGATTGTTAGGAGAATCCCTGTTGGAGGAGTCAAAGGTACCAGCAAAACCTGTGTTGTGTAAGTATCCATACAGCATTGTACCCTTTGTTAGGGCTTTCAGTGTGTTAGCTGCTTTTGTGGATATATTAGTTTACAGAGGCATTCAGATTGCATCTTTGTTGTTAAAGCCACTGTTAATTTTTGTTGTCATGGGGTAGATTGTAATCATAGAATCATAGAATCATTTAAGTTGGAAAAGACCTTTAAGATCATCCAGTCCAAC
This sequence comes from Pelecanus crispus, assembly GCF_030463565.1. NCBI lineage: Eukaryota > Metazoa > Chordata > Aves > Pelecaniformes > Pelecanidae > Pelecanus > Pelecanus crispus. The sequence goes on along the minus strand of NW_027461476.1, from coordinate 855,714 downwards.
CATTAACCTACACTACCAAGTCCACACTAAACCAATCAAGGGTAGACTAGACTAAACCATGTCCCAAAGTGCCACATCTACCCGTTTTTTGAACACTTCCAGGGATGGTGACTCCACCACCTCTCTGGGCAGCCTCTTCCAATTCTTGACCACCCTTTCTGTAAAGAAATTTTTCCTAATTTCCAACCTAAACCTCCCCTGGCGCAGCTTGAGCCCATTTCCTCTTGTCCTATTGCTAACTACATGGGAGAAGAGACCAACACCCACCTCACTACAACCTCCTTTCAGGTAGTTGTAGAGAGCAATAAGGTCTCCCCTCAGCCTCCTCTTCTCTAAGCTAAACAATCCCAGTTCCCTCAGCTGCTCCTCATAAGGCCTGTTCCCTAGACCCTTCACCAGCCTTGTTGCCCTTCTCTGAACACGCTCCAGCGCCTCAATGTCTTTCTTGTATTGAGGGGCCCAAAACTGGACACAGCATTCCAGGTGTGGCCTCACCAGCGCTAAGTACAGGGGCACAATCACCTCCCTGCTCCTGCTGGCCACACTATTCCTGATGCAAGCCAGGATGCTGTTGGCCTTCTTGGCCACCTGGGCACACTGCTGGCTCATGTTCAGCTGGCTGTCAACCAACACCCCCAGGTCCTTTTCAGCCAGGCAGCTTTCCAGCCACTCTTCCCCAAGCCTGTAGCGTTGCATGGGGTTGTTGTGCCCGAAGTGCAGGACCCGGCACTTGGCCTTGTTAAACCTCATACAGTCGGCCTCGGCCCATCGGTCCAGCCTGTCCAGGTCCCTCTGCAGGGCCATCCTACCCTCCAGCAGATTGACACTCCCACCCAACTTGGTGTCATCTGCAAACTTACTGAGGGTGCACTCAATCCCCTCACCCAGATCATTGATAAAGATATTAAACAAGGCTGGCCCCAAAACAGAGCCCTGGGGAACACCGCTTGTGACCGGCTGCCAACTGGACTTAGCTCCATTCACCACTACTCTCTGGGCTCGGCCACCCAACCAGTTTTTAACCCAGCGAAGACTATGCCCGTCGAAGTCATGAGCTGCCAGCTTCCCAAGGAGAATACTATGGGAGACTGTGTCGAAGGCTTTGCTAAAGTCCAGGTAAATGACATCCACAGCCTTTCCATCATCTACCAGGTGGGTCACCAGGTCATAAAAGATCAGCTTGGTCAAGCAGGACCTGCCTTTCATGAACCCATGCTGGCTGGTCCTGATCCCCTGGTTGACCTGCACTTGCCTGTTGAGTTCACTCAAGATGAACCGCTCCATAATCTTTCCCAGCACCGAGGTCAGGCTGACAGGCCTGTAGTTTCCCGGGTCCTCCTTCTGGCCCTTCTTGTAGATGGGCGTCACATTGGCAAGCCTCCAGTCATCAGGGACCTCCCCTGTTAACCAGGACTTCTGATAGCTGAATGTATCTGTCCCAAAGTCAACTTCCATGTTCAGGCCTGCTGGGACACAGGGTTCCAACTGCAGCAATGGTAACTTTTAAGATGATACTCTTGGGCTTGTTCAGGGGCTTGATTTTGCTGATACCCAGGATGTAGATCCTGTTTCCTCTGTCTGGAGAGATTCCTTGCTATGTCTGTTTGCTTTTATTGTTTTTATAGTAAAGACAGAGCCACATCGTAGTGGGAACTCAGAACTTGTTCCCATCTCAGAAGTGTCTGATTGTTGGGGTTTGACTCTTTCTTGCCTTTGGGGGAGGGAGGGTGGGATATGGCAGGTATTCTTATGCCCCAAGGCTGGGGGTTTTGCATCCTAGCTGTAGAGGAAAGACCAAGGGTTGCCAGCTGGCGAACCGTGCAAACAAGAAGTTCCATTCATAAGGGATTCGTATCAGTTTCCTAAAGACAACATCCATTTCAGGCAAGAGAAAAAGAACAATATCCCAAAGTGTATTGCCTTTTGTGCGAGTACGATGAAGGAATAGTTAATCCTTTCCAAACCTGAAATGCAGGAAGCAGTTTAGCACGTTGCCAACTGTTGCTAGTTCTCTTTCTAAGTCTGTTTTTACCCTAAGCTGATATCTGTGCTCCAGGTTTTAGTTCTGTATTCCTAAGATTTAGAGAGGACAGAGAATCAGGCGTATTGATTAAAATGACAGACACTCAAATGCAATCCTGCCTACAGCATTATTGCTGTCATTTCTGTATTCACACAGTTCAGTTGTGTATCAGCTACATTAGCATTGTTTGAATGGTCATGTTTTCCAGCCTTCTTAAAGATAGGCCTCTCCACCACAGTTAGTAGGTGTTATTAGCTTGTGGTTTTGCCATGTCCTTCTGATGTGGGTTCCCCATAAATAAAGTATACTGATGAGTTACAGTGTGTCTTGAACAAACAGTACAGCAGCATCCTGGTGCCTGTGATGCACTTGCCAGCCAAAAACCCTGAATTTGTGTGGCTCTGCCTGTAAACTTTGGGCATGTTACTGCAGCAGTTGTTGCAGTGCTTTCAGGCACTACTGAGTAATTGTGGACGCCACAGCATTGTGCTTATAAACATGGCCTTGTTTGGGGGGTTAATTTAAGTATGGATGCTCAGTGCTGCCTTGTGAATGCATCCTCCGTTTCTGGTTGGGTGGCACCCTCTCCTGGTATTGTAATGCTGCCCTAAAGTGAGAGGACAGATGCTGCTGGCATCAAAGCTCAACTAAATCCCTGTGTGTGGGGACGAGGAAAGAATGGCACTGCTGTTGTAACGTTGAAAACTAGCCGTGCAGATTAGCTTTTGATTCCTCTGTCTGGAAACATTGCAGAAACTGCTGGTAGAGTGGTTAATGTTTGGGAATGCTGACCGTATGCTGTAATGGTGGAGAGGCCTTCAAAAATGCATTACTTGCCTTGTAGTACGTTCTTGAAGGGAAATGTACGAAGAAACCACTGTGTGATAATCTCAAGCATTTCCTTGTACTTCCTCATCTTCAGGAGGTACGTGCTCTATTTTAAGTTCTGATCACCTCCATTTCTTCTTGCAGAAGTCGAACGGAGCCAGTGCGTGGACCATCAAAACCAGTATGTAAAACCACAGTCTCGCACTGTTTTTCTACACACGGCACTTAATTCTAAACAATGTAGCCTTGTATTAATTTTCCAAACAGTAATTTCATCTCTTTTGCAGTAAAACAGAGTATATGTTGTAAATAGAATGTATTTGATTCAGCATAATAGTTTGTATGTTTGTATCGGTTGTTGTGTGCTTTTTGATTCTTGCAATACAAATTGTCTGGAGTGCATTTTTTTGCCATTTTCACATTGTATCACTTAGCTGTTGTTTTTAAACACTTTTTTTTTGCCTAATTGTTTTTGAAAATGTGATGAAAACCCCCTGAGAAACCATTATTGTTCAACTTGGTACTGTTTCTTACTTTTGATTTGGGTGTTCAAACAAATACGATGAGCCACGTATCCCATATGTTTTGAGGACAGTTCTGTGCAGCTAAATGATTCCTTTCCATGTCCTTAAATACCTGGGTGTTTGTTCCTAAAACTGTATGATTGAAGTGATATTCTTTGGGCCCCTCTGAGTGAGTAAATGTCTTTCATAGATTGCCGTGAAATTAAACATCGTTGCTACACAAAGTGCTATTGTAAAGTTCTGCATTTGATCTTTCCACTTTCTCAGATGAAGCAGTTTAGTTGAATAGTTTGTCTGCAAATGAAAATACCTAAACCCCAGTGTATAAATTTTGGCACAAGGTTAGAGCCTGGTGCATTTGTGGGTAAAATCCCTGTCATTTGTCTTCACTTCTGCCTGCAGTATGCTTTTGGAGCTGGGTGACTTCAGGGTTGGATGCTGCTTTAATTTCCCAGAAGTTAAGCCTTTCTTTAGTGTACCACCGTATGATTCTAAACATATAGAGAAGGAATGATGAACTGGAGTGAGGAATCATCTTCTGCATGTAGAGATTTTTTTCCCCAGAGTCTGCTAAAACTGCTCCCTTGAATTCTTCCACTGCATTAGGTACAAAAGGACAAGAGCATTTTCCAAGGAAGGGTTTTACTCTCTTCTGATCCAGTTAGTGACCCCTTGAGGAGAGCTGTTCATTTTACATTGTGAAATGTTATTCTACGCTTGTGAACAACTTCAGGCATAATAAGCAGTGATTCAAGTGTCTTTCTGCTAAGGTTTTACTAGTGTAAGCTTAAGTGCTGCTTGTGGCATAATAGACTTGAGTATACTGGAAAAGGAGCAAGCGAAGAGTTCCCCTTTTTCCTTGTGGAAAAATTGCCCTCCAGTCATTAGTTCTCAACAAACACAGCAGTCCATTACGAACCAGTGGCCTGAGGACTTCATTCCTGCAAGCTGTTCCATAGGTAGCTGGGAGGGAGGAGTGTGGTTGCAATTTATTCTCATAAATTCCTTTTTAGCTGAAAATTGGCAGCTTCCTTACCCCTTTGACTCTTAAGCAGTTGTGAGCATTTGACAAGGGTCCCTCTCTGAGATAGTCTGGAGCAGTAAGTTGATCTCAGGCGGGTTTGGTGAGTTTGGTTTCTTCTCATTAACCACAGAGGCACTCTGGAGCTGTCACAGGTTTGGACACTTTTTTGAACAAATACAGATTACACTGGGTTGGAAATGCCTCTTTCAGTGACACTCAGAGGATACAATGCAGCCTTTCAGGCTACAGTAGAGGTGAACTATTGCTGTGTTTTGATTGTAGAACTTGAATATGTGTTTAATGTTTTGTGAACAGATTGATGACTCTTCTGGATGTATTTCTCTGACCCAGCTTATTAAGGTGTGTATATATAGATACGGTCCTGGTTTCAGCTGGAATAGAGTTAATTTTCTTCCTAGTAGCTGGCATAGTGCTGTGTTTTGGATTTAGGATGAGAAGAATGTTGATAACACACTGGTGTTTTAGTTGTTGCTAAGTATTGCTTATGCTAGTGAAGGACTTTTCAGCTTGCCATGCTCTGCCAGGTGGACACAAGCTCTGCTGCCCAGCAGAGTGCCGTAGTGCAGGGGTTTGCAGATGGCAACATAGTGGTCATAGGCCATGACAGTGAGAAGAAAAAGCTCTGCTGAAATGAAAAAGACAGACAGACAGAGTTGGGCAGCACATCCCAAGTAGGAGATGGCCCTGGAGTCCCACAGGGAATTGGCCATGGCTTTAGGCACAGTGGTGGAGATGCAGACCAGGTCAAGGAGGGAGAGCTTGAGGAGGAAGAAGTACGTGGGGGTGTGGAGGCGGTGGTCACAGGCTATGGTGGTGATGATGGGGCCGTTGCCCAGGAGGGCAGTCACGTAGATGCCCAGGAAGAGCCAGAAGTGCAGGAGCTGCAGCTCCCGCGTGTCTGCAAACACCAGGAGGAGGAACTCAGTGATGGAGCTGCTGTTGGACATCTGCTGCCTCTGGGCATGGGGACTGTCATTGGAGAAAAAGATAGTGACAAGTTAGGGGAGACTTCTCTGAGCAAAATGAAAGCCATTTCCCATAGACACTCCCCCTGTCATACATAGACACCCTTTTCTGTTTCTAGCAGACCTTCCTTGAGCTCTGTGCCTGAAGCCCTGGTTGGTGCTGGCCGTGTGGGCCATGAGGAGCAGGGCATCTGCCCACAGGCTCTTGAGAAGTCAGCCCTATTCTGCAGCAGTGGGCAGGGACAGGGACCAGTCCTGGCTGTTCAACTGTGTCAGATGACTGTATCCTGTAAGATCCTGTAAGCTGTGGGATGTACCAGCTTCAGGAGATCCCTCCAGGAACTGCACCGGTCTTGTCCTACAGCCAGTGACTTACCATGTCAAGGGCTGTGAAGATCTCTCCTGCAGTGAGCTCTCAGCATCCTCCCACCCCACACTGCCTTTAACCTCTCTCTGCCTCCCTCCTCTCCCCTCCCTGCCTGCAGGCACTGCGCTCAGCCCTGCTGCGCTTGGCACAGGAGCTGCTCCTGGGCAGAGCTGTCTCTCTGCAGCGCTGCCCGCTTGCCAGGAGCTGCCTGTGTCCCAGGAGCCCGGCCCAGCTCAGCAGCACAGCACCAGCCCAAGGCAGCACTTGCTCTGCCCCTCTGGGCTCCCTTGTGTTGTCCCTGGGGCTGCAGGGGAACCTGCTGTGACACAGCCTGAAGCCATCACTGATGCTCCCTCCCTCAGCTGAAAAGAGGGACTTAGTTTCAGTTTTCAAGATCCCAGCTTCTTGTTTAATTCATTACAAGAGTTGGCTGTTCACTTTGCAGTGCCTCTCTCTGCCTGTGGTCATTTGCTTGTACACCCCCCTCAGCTTCCTTGACTCCCGCCTTTCTCCACCCTTGCCTCCTCCCAAACAAGGGACCTACCCCTGCTTATTTCCCCCCCCCCTTGCTCCCATGTTTGCCACACCTGGGAACAGATGTGGTCATTCAGGCGCTGTTAGCTAGGTCGTCTTGGACTTCCATGCCATTACTGATGGGGTTTCCTGGGTACTGCTGTCTCTGCCAGATTTCTCTCCCCAAAGTGACCACAACTCTTCCTTCAATTTTCTGTCAAGTGTGGCCACCTCTCACACCAATCCCCCTTAACCACCTGCAAAATCTGGGGCTGCAATAGCAGAGTATCCACAGGAGACAAGCTGTCTGCTCTAAGGCCGCCTTCTGTCTGCTCTGAGCAGATACTGGGCACCACCTTCAGGTCCATTCCAAAATCCAAAGCAGCCTTGAGCCAGTTGGTTTGGGGCCCAGCTCTGGTGCCCATGAAGCCATGCTACGCCTCAAGGGCCCTGAGAGCAGCTCTTCCACTTTCAGGCAGAGCCTGCCCTGCCATCCTAGGGACCAGGCTGCACTCGGCTGGGTGCCTCAGCTCTATCCCCACAAGCCAGGGTGGCAGCAGGAAGCTCCCGCACCTTGCACGCCCTTTGAGGCTGCCATTCTTCAAGCCACTGCTCTCTGCCCTCCGGGGACCCAGCCCTGCTCAGCAAATGCAACGCACGTGCCTGGCTCCTGCTTTTCTCCCAGGACTGCCCTGCACTCCAGCATGTGAGCAGCTGTAGCTGACACCTGGCTGCCCCACCAAGTCTCACTGATACCAATGATATCCTAGCTCTGGGAACGGACCCAGGCTTCCAGTTCAGCTTGGTTGTTTCTCACACTGCCTGCCCTGCTGTACAAGCATTTCAGATATGCTCCTGAGCCCTCCCTGCTCCCAGGAGCAGGGTAAATGTTTCCATCCTCAGGCGATGTATGCAACTTGGATGAAACCCGAAGATAATAATGCAGAAGAATTGGGAAAAAAAAAATAGAAAAAGAAAAGACAAACCCCAAAACCCAGAACTGACAGTCAATGTATTAACTCCCACTTCCAACAGAAGACTAAACAGAAACTAACACAAAGCAAGTGGGGAAGGGGACAGAAAATAGCAGGAAAAGGCTAATCTCACTGCTGCAGTGCTGCATGTAAATTACAGTGGTTTCCTAAAACCCAATAGCTTGGCTAAACTCAAAATTCAGCCAGGAAGGATCACAGCTGTGCTTGATGGCACTAAAACAATGGGCATGACTCTGCACTTCTGCAGCCTCTAAGGACAAATGCCAACCAGAGATCCTTTCACTTACTGAAATAGTCATACTAAACCAAAAAGGATCCACTTTCTTGCTTTGGCTGCAGTAACAGCAGGACGGCAGCACAAATTTGCAAGTGTAGAATGACAGCTAACAGAAGAGCAAGACAATGAAGAAATACTCAAAAGTATAAGCTTTGTGCATCTTTTTTTAAAAAAATCTTCACTAATTTTAGGTTTGCTGTTTTACTGTTCAACAAGAATTAGCAAGCTTTCCAGTGATTTATTCCTGCCACACTAAGATCCAGCTTCTGGTTTGAAATTCATACAAGGATACACGTATGAAAAAAAAAAAAAAAAAAAAAAGAGAAACTAAATGAAACCAAAGCAAACCCAAAACCGCACCCTGTAGACCAAGACCTGAGGTAGCTTTAAGAATGAAGCTAATTGTGTCTCCAAGACTAGAAAGCACCTGAGGCTGCAGTGCTTTGACAGGGGGAGGGAGAGAGGACTTCTAAAGAGAGATGCAAGGCTTCCACCCTCCCAACAGCCACCCACAGCCCAAATCAGGGACAGTCAGAGCAAACAAGAAGGAAATGTGTTTGCTTTCTCTCTCATTTACTTGAATTAGTTCTAACTAAGACTAAGTCTTCCCTCCCACTCCACGATTTTTCCTGTTTTTTAATTTTTTTTTTTTTGAGATTTCTCTGTTCCCTTATGGTAAGATGCTACTTAGAAATGTAATACAGACGTGCCAGGGAATACACGAGGCTAAAAGAATGTTAGCTTTATTTATAACATGTGATTTGTGTTTATACACACGCTAGTAAAGAAAAGTGGAAAACAGCCATGCAATTGTCCATGGTCCAGAATGGCTAGTGCAGTCCCCCGCAAAAGGTACTCCCCTTCTATCTTCCCAAAGTGGGAACTACTCTTTACGGGATAGTATCAAAATATTCTTATCCTTCTAAGAGGAAGATGTTCTAACTCTGTCTGTGTCTGGCTACTCCTTCTTCACTTTTTTCACAGGAGGTTCTATTTGAGCAGATCTTTCACCATCGGTGTCCACCTTCCTTTCCCACGCGCTGTATCTTTCCTTCTCAGATCGATCTCCGAAGTCAACAGATCTGCCATAGTGAGCTTCCCTACCATATGGTGGAACTTCTCTGTGTCTCTTAAGATACTGCCTTTCTCCTTGCCCTTGAGGTATAGTCTGTTTAATGCGAGACTGGCCTCTAAATACTGGACACCTTGGTCGTGAACGGGATCTTCAGTATGGGGTGACCTTGACCTTGACCAGTGATAACCATGTGCCCTTGACCTAGAATGAGAGTTACCACTTTTCCCTTTGCCTCTTCTTGGATACGGTGGCGATCGCGAGTAGGAGCAAGGATGGGAACGTCTAAATGTTCGAGAGGAGGAGCGAGTGCGGGAAGAACCAGACCTTGACTTGGAGTCGCTATATGAACTTCTAGAGTAAGATGAAGCCCTACAGGGAGACTTGGACCTTAAGGAAAACACAACACAGAAAAAAATAATGAAGATAATTCAAAACAGTCATTCTCCCCAGGTTTTTTCCTCCCAAGTTTGGTTTGGGTTATTTTTTTTTCCTCTCCCATATGCTTATGGCAAAGCTTCTTTCAGCTGCTGATGTGATGCTACTGCAGAGTGAAGAACTTGATGACATGTAAGAGTTTCTGCTTACAAGACACAACAGCTGCTGCTTTGTTAGTGTAAAAACATCCAGGAAGGGTAAGTCTATTTCCACTCACTTCTCTCTCATGAACTACCACAGCTGTTGATTGATTTCTGGTGGTGTATACTGGCCTCTACTGGTATGGGAACAGGAATTTTTCACTCCTCTGCGACTACATGCAGTGCAAATCATTTTTGTTGCAGTAAGATGCAAAAAGAGCAAATCTTAACAGCACCCATGCAGTATCAAACATCAAGAAAACATGATTTAGCCTCAAGACAGTAAAGCTCAATTTTAAAATGCCAATTTTTATATGTAATTATGTTTTCCTCAAAAAGAGTTCATTTTTCAGAGTCCTCTTTTCCGTCCTGTACTGGAGTTTTGTTTTAAATAATCTTACTGCAAGCACATATCCCCTTTCTTAAAGCCAATTCAAATTAAGACACCTAAAAATTAATTACTGCTTGTATTCTCCACAGCGATCTGTGCATACTCAGTTCATTATAAACCAGCTGCTGTATAAGTCCTATGTTACAGCCTTGTTTAACAGGTTACAAGTAGTCATCTCTTGAATTTCTGTAGAATACTCACAGTTCCCAACGTGGTCTGACACCTGCTGAGCAAATTGTTCTGGCTGTCATTGGATGACCTATTGGAGTGGGGAGACAAAAAAAAACCCAAAATCCCATTCAGTTGGTCTGAAGATAATTCTTTTAAGGAAATCCTGAAGTTATAGACACTTACCAGCTGTGGATATTGGTTGTCCTTGGGGGCCCAGAACACTTGCTAATGCTGGCTGTCTTTGTACAGGATCCTGGTAGCCCTTGTGAATAAATGCAAACAGTTGGAAAATAAGCTCTACAAAAATACCACAATCAGCGCATATGTTGAAATAAAACTTACCTTCTTCTTCCAAAAAAATGCTGATTGTCAGAGTGGAAGGTTTAGACAGTTGAGTGGCACTCACCAGAGCAGTAGGAGGTGTCAGGAGTGGTGTTGGTGGCGGCTGCTGCTGCTGTTGCTGCGGAATCTGCTTAGGAAGCCTTTTCTTGTAGCCAGTTCCGTTTCTGAAGTTGTTCACAGCCTAGAGGCAGAAAAACATTTACAAAAAGGTAATATGAAACTTCAGTAGACACATGAACAAATGCCTCCACAGAATAAATTTTTTTTTTTGCATTCCTGTAAATGCTACCAACCCTAAAATAAATCACCATACAGATATATGAACGACTCAAGAGTATCCGTATTTCAAGTACTTCAGTGTTCACATCAATTTGCAAGTGAGGCAATCACGTTAAACAAAAGTGTGACCTGAATGTGCCAGGTTGTCTCTAAAGAGTTGTAAGCTTCCATGACAACAGCGAAAGTATTTGAAAAGTAAAGTTAGCCTTGTTCAATTTCGCCTTGCTTAAAGGAGATGTAAATGAATATTTGCTTCCCTTTCAGCTTTTTACAAACAGACACGAAATCATCAGCAGGCAGGGAAATCATTGAGATGGGAAGTCGTTGTGGTATGACAAATCAAACCATCGCAAGGCTGGATGAAGCAGGTGCTGGCAGAACCATCGCCATGGGGACGCCCCCCCCCACAATGCTGTTTGTCCCCAACAAACCCCACACCGACCAACCGCCATGGCAGGTACAGCAGCAGGCTCCTGCTCCTCCTGGTGCTCCTGCCCTCCAGGTAATCCCCCATACGGCTCTGCCCACCAGTATCTCACCCCATCACCCCTCTTTGCTTCCCCCGACAGGGACGTTTCCTCTCCGCCTGCCAATGGCATCGGAGGTGCACAGCATGAGCTTCACCGCCCCAGCCATGCTGCTACCAGTCACTGCCCGTGTGCTGCCTTCTGTCCCGGGGCTGATGGTGTCCTCTGAGCCTGCCCAGCTCCACACTGTCACCTTCCAGCTGGCCCAGGACAGCGGCTGGCAGGGGGTGCCAGGGCCCCTGGGGGCCCCGGGGCAGGGGGTGCAGCTGCCGCATGTGATGCCACTTCCCCCCAGGGTGCAGCTCCCCACCGTGCTGCAGCTCCCCCATGGGGCATAGGTCCCCCATGGGATACAGCTCCCCCATGGGGTGCAGCTCCCCACCATGGTGCAGTACCCCACCGTGGCTGCTCCCTGGTCCACTGCCTATGGCTGGGGACAGCCAGTGGTGACAGGGATGCTGCTGCCCCAACAGCCGATGGGGCTGGGGCCAGGGGCCATGGGCCAGGGCGAGCCCCTGAACCCCACGGGCTCCTGCCCGCTGCACATCCCTGCCTGCCCCACCACCCCGGCCCCCCACTGCCCCGCAGCTCAGCACTGGGTGCAGGGCCCCGCTGCACTCCACACCCTGCCCAGCAGCGCCCAGAAGCCATCGCAGACCTTTAAGAAGGACGCAGCGGCCGTCGAGAACAGCGACGCGGTGGCCAGGCCCTACCAGACCACCCTGGCTCCACTGACCAGCACAACCACAACCAAACCCAAAGGTGAGAACTGGGGGTGGCAGAACCTGCGGGAGGGCGGCCCGCACCAAGGAAAGCTTGCATCGCCCCGGGCTTTCGGTTGCCTTTGTTTGCTTTTTCAGCAGTGGTGACCACCCTGGCGGCCCCGGAGAAGCCTGCGGACCTGCCCAAGCAGGGGCCAGACCCCTTCGCCGAGCCCTTTCCTCAGCAGGCAGCTGACACCAACACCAACGACACGCTCGCCTGGCTCAACACCCTCGATGGCACGGGCACCCCCAAGGCGCAAGAGACCTCCCCGCAGGACAACGTGCCACCCAAGAAGAAGATGGTGCTGTGCCAGGTGGCAAAACAATCCAAAACCCTGGGGGAGGGGAAGCTGGGCAGGGACGGCGTGGCGGCAGGCGGCAGTGGGCAGCAGGCGGGCAGTAGCAGGCAAAAAGCAGGCAGCAGCAAGCGCATGGCACCTGAGGACCCAGACATACCCACCTCAGTGCTCAAGCAACCCGGAATCCCTGGGGACACCGGGGGGCAAAGCACCCCACGCCCGCCACTCGCCTGCCCGCCCCGCCCGCTGCTCATCGAGAAGGTGCAGAGCGTGGATCCCCTCAACATGCGAGCCTGGGACAGGCCGCTGCGCAAAAAAGTCCAGGCCAAAACGCCGCTGCGCAAAAAAGTCCAGGCCAAAACGCCACAGGGGCTAAGGACACCCCGCAACGACCTGAGGGCACACTTGCTGAGCTCCATCCAGTGCCTACACCCACTGGGGCAAAGAGTCAAGCTGGTGGGGCCGGTGCACCAACCACCGGACCCGGAGACCCAGCCCAGCCCCCACATGCCCCCCAGCCTCCCCAAGCCCCTGCCCACAGCCCCGAGACCCAGCGTGGGGCCAGCTGCCTCCAAGGCAGCTGATGGCAGGAAGGACACTGCACCGGTGGTGGCATCAAGCAGCAAGGCACGCACCGGGGCTGCCGCCAAACCCAAGCAGCCGAGATGGCTGCGCCTGTCGCCCACGGCGGGCCAAACCCCATGCGAGGGGCTGCCCCAGCACCTGCGCATGCCGCCGAGGCTGCCACGCTCCCCTGACGACCCTGTGCCGGCCCTCGGGCCCTCGGGGGGCCTCGCAGCTGCGCCCACCCCGCTGGAGGAGCAGGAGGAGTCAGTGCCCATCACACCCCAGCAGCGGCCCGAGCGCGAGCACATGAAGAAGCTGGCCCAGGAGCAGCGGCAGTGGGCGGCCATGCAGATGTCACTGGGCCAGCTGCAGTTTTTTGTGCAGAGGGAGATCGACATGGAGATAGCCGACAGCAATGGCTAGCCATAGCCACCGGTCCAGCACCGTCCCCCGCAGCACCCACACGCAGGGGGAGATCCGGAGGCAGAGACCTGCACCCACCTGCTCCAGCCCCAGCCCCAGCCCTCTCCCACATCCCTGCTTCTTCCTATTTTATTAAAAGTGTTGGCTGTTCGCTTTGCAGTGCCTCTCTCTGCCTGCGGTCATTTGCTCAGTGGGAGGTGGGGTGCGGGGGTTAACACAGCCCCTGCCCACCCCACAGGTGCCTGAGCTGGGCTGGGGATGGCCACCAAGAGGGTGGGCAGATGGGGCATCACTCTGGGTGGTGGGCGCGCATGGGAGAAACCACGCTGATTTGCATCAACGCCGGGAGGATGGAGGCCTCCATCACCGCCCCGGTACCAGCATCACCATCACTGCCCCAGCACCAGCATCACAGCCAGCGAGCCAGATCCAGCCCTGGCAAGGAGCTGCGGCCACCCCAGGGGGCCAGGCAGGGACTGGCTGAGCACGCAAAACCCAGCTCACACCGGGCTGGCGAGCGGCCATTGCTGGCCAGGGCTCACACAGTGAGATCCCGGAGCTTGTGCTGCACCGGCTGCCCAGCTCGCTCCCACCCCTCTACAGCCTTGTCCGGCGCTGCCTGGACCACACCCAGCAAAACCCCTGCCCACAGCTGAGCCCCAAGACGGTGTCACAAAGAATTTGCAACTGGCCCATGCCAACTGATGCAAGGTGCCAGGACGCAAAGTATACAGTTACAGGGGCAAATACTTTCTTATCTGCATGCCGTGTCTGACTACAGCAGCCAGCATGCCGCGGGGAGCTCCTTCCTGCTGTCTGACCCTGCAGGTGCACAGAAAGTTGGGAGGGGACACAGCCGGGACAGCTCACCCCAACTGACCAAAGGGATATTCCAGACCATATGACATCACGCCCAGCAATAAAACTGGAGAGGAACGGTGGCGGGGGGGGGCCACCTTTTGGCAAAGTGTCTCAAGGAAATGTTTCTAATACTCTAGAATGGTCAGACTAAGCATGGTAATCTCACTCCATGTTCTAGCTCTGCCATACGTTACCTTTTTTTTTTTCCCCTCCATTCACCAAAAGGCTGCCACTTCTTTCTGAATGCAAGATGAGTTACATGGGGTTATACAGACAGCCCATGGAAAATGGAGAAATGACTCTGGGATCACATCTATCCCCATTCCTTGGCACTCCAACACTCCTTTCACGCTCCTTTCCTTGCCAGCAGTCAGGCCTTACGCACTCTGTGCAACACATACAAGATGACGACTTCGCCAGACACCGCCCAAATCAGCTCCTGCTTGAGTTCTCATCAGCTCAACTCCTGCCGCAACCTTTTCTCTCCTTACATGCAGCCCTGCCACATTCTCACTCACTCAGAAAGCTCCTACAAGCATCATCTCACTCACTGCCTTCATCGCAACTAACAGTCTCCTTAACACCGTCCCGTTGTTCCCCTCACTTCACACATCAGTTAATGCGGCCTTTCATGCCTTAGCCTCCTCCCTCATGCTATTTCCCACCGAGTACCACGACAACGGCTCCTAATTACACGTCCTGACAGCAGCTTCCACTGACTGTCACCTGCTACACACCAACAGGAACAGCACTGTCTTCTCCCATCGCCATCCCCATGCTCACGAAGAGCTGTTCACACACCCTGGCAGACGGCCTTGCTGCCTCAAAATCCTTGCTCTGCTGCTCAAGGCCATGAAAACTGGCATGCTACAGCTGGACCCACATCACTCTTCCTCATTCCAGGTGACACTGCCCATTTCTGGATATTCCCACCTGCCCACAGACATCTCTTCTTTTCAATCTTGTAAGCATCTTGGAAAAGCACACTTTTTAAAATTTTTTTAACACCTGCTTTGACCTTGCTACAGTACAGGCTCAGAGTCCATGACTATGGCTGGTAATGTCTGTAGCAATACAGAGTTGTGTAGGGATGAAAAATACCCAGTGGTTCAGCTCATTTCAGCTGTTTAAGCCAAGGCTTTTGGCTAGAACACAGCCAAGAACATTTAAAACCAGAACTAACCTACACTCCCTCCTTCACTGGCACCTCTTTCTTCATCAGTTTGTTGCACTTCCTTAGTTCCTGGGGAGTACATATCAAGATGTTCCTGTTTAAAAGAAACATCAGTCACACAGAAAACCTGCCACTCACATACATGGTGCCCACACAGTAGCATTATCAAGGCCCTGCATATACACAAAAGACTAAATTAATGAACCAGGGAGGAGAGAGCAGAACGAGTGCTCTGGCACCTGCGATTAGTAACAAGAATTTCTGCTCTGACCTGGGGCTTAGTCAATGTTCAAGTACAGTACTGATCCACTAACAAAACTGAGCCTACCACGTAATCCCAGGTGCCATATACACCCTGCCTTCTTCCATTGCCTCCTGCCGATGAAATGTTTTCCAGGCTCTTCCACCTCATCGCAGCTTAGATACCTGCACTCTGGCTCAGGGCTGACTCGGGGAACTTCTCAGTGCTTTAATTTTGCGTTGGGCTTGATACAAGCACGAGGCTTCTTCCTTTGGCTTGGCCCCCAGCAGAAGGTGGGCGAGTAGCAGGTTTGCAAGTGCTTTGATGGAACTGAGCTTGGACACCTACCAGAGACTAAAACCCAAGCAAACAAAAAGCCCAGAGAAATTGCATTAGAGAGTAGCAGAAAGAAACATCAGGGCTGAGAACTGTTTAACACATGGGGTTTGCAATTTTGGAGACTGGAGCTCCCAACAGACTCGCCTCTTTGAATGGAAACATCCTTTAGCTTTTGGTCCTGACAGAAATACTACAGACTGCCCCCACCTCTACTTTGCAGTTGCCTGAAGCATTGCCTGTCCATGCTCAGGTCTCTTCCACGCTTACAAAGTATGTTGAACCTGCAAAACAGTCGGTACTACAAACCGGCAGCCAAATGCCTCTTCTCTCAAACATGTGAAAACTGCAGTTCAAGACCACACAGGTACCATGACAAGCCTTCTGCTCTGGGTTAGCTTTTAAAAAGCAAGGTCTTCTGGACCTCTGTTTTCCAGCTGCCACCCACAGCTGCAGAAACGGTCTGCTTTGGATCAGCTGGAGGATCAATGCTAACCCCCAAAACTCAGTACAGGACGCTACACCTCAGGCTTCACATTTTGAGACCAACCCAAAGGACTGAATAACCTCTCTCCTGCCATTGGGCTGCCTGCAGCATTGCACATCCCCTGGCTTCTCCAGCTCTTCCCCAGCAGTCTTCTCCTGACCACTCTGCTATAGGCTGCTATATGGTCTCAGGGAACCATACTCTGCATCCACTCTGGCATCTCCCGTCAATGAGGATACAGAGATGCTCTCCCAGCACACTGTGCTCCTCTCACCTCTTCTGCTCTCACTGCATTGGCCTTTCCTCATCTCCAGGCACTGGTCTGCACCTTCAGTCACATCTCCACTGCTTGTAAAATTCCCCCGCTTCAAGGAAATCAACAAGATGACCAGGTCCTCCTGAGCCTTGTCTCTCATGGCAACTTTGCTCTAGCAACCAAGACGGAAAAGGGCCATGTGAGCACAGAAGCATCAAGGCTTGCCCCACACGAAGGTGGGATGAGATTTGCTCTTGTTCTGCACAGGAGCACAGCACAAAGAAAACCTGGTCAGGTTTAAGCACTAACAGCTTTACTGGGCTTTACCGGGCTTTTGCTGCCTTCTGCAGACCTCTCGCCTGGTAACATGCCAAACTTCCCAGCCCCTGCCTTTCAAGACGGCTTATTTTGGCTTGCATTAGAATATCAGTCAGCACCTGCACTGCCGAACCCTTGTAGACATGAGCATGCTCCTCACAGCTCCGTACCGCTGTACCCTGCGGGAAGTGAAGCTCAGGGTCAGCAGTGCTGCACAGATATGTGCTGGAAGGCAGCACAATGGGAATATATATACGAGACTGGTGGTGGAAAGGTCAAGTATCGACACTGGGAAACGTGATGCCAGTTCAGTGTCTGCAGCAGGATCTGGGCAGACACAGGATGAGCAGCGACTCTCTTTGGAGACCATGAGGCAACAGGTACCCTCACTCCCACAACCCACTCTACATGACATCCCACTTCTCGCATCCTTGCCATCCACTTCCCATCCAGCTTTCCAGACTGTGGGAATCGTCCTCTGACGGTAAGACAAGAGAAAGTGCTCCTTGCTGAACCACCACCATTTCCTCCACTGGAACCACCCCAGCTCTGCACACAAGGACATATGGCAGTGGCAGCAGTTCACTCCCGTTCTGCTCTCTACACACCCCTTTGAGGACCTGAATGAAGTCTGCTCCTGGGATCCTCCTTGTGCCCACCCCAGCCTCCTCAAAGAAGTCAACTATCGGCCACTTCTATTTGCGCGGGAGGTTAAGCAGCGTGACAAGATCCTGGGGGGACGGTGCACAAAGAAGGGGGGGTGCCGCTCTTCCCCCAGGGACGACAGTTCTCTGCTGGCAAGCACTGGAAAAGGTTAGAAAACTCCCTGAGAGCACCCTTACCCAGAGTCACCGGGCCAGGAGGTCAGACACCATCTGGGGCAACTCTACTCATCTGTTCTTCTCCCTCTAGTCTTCCCTTTCTTCTCAGGCCTTCTGTCAGCAGGGTTTGCTCCTGAGTTCCTGCAGATGCAAACAGAAACCCTTCTGTTGTGGGCCAGGAACTAACTCACCCAAGAGCTGTTTTTCAGAAAGGGCTATGGTTACTTGCCTGACATAAGCAATGCCCAGAGTTTCTGATGCACCTCCGGAGTGCAGGGATGCACACAAGGGACTGCTAAGGCTCAGAGTAACTCACATCATTTAAGAACCCACAACAGGCAACTGAACGGGAGAACGAGCACAAACAAGGGGTCTTTGCAGAATCACTATCGATTTCTTTTTCACATCCAGATTTTCCTCACCACGGGGAGGAAACACAGACTCTGCAGACCCTGCACACAAATACAGTTCTGCGGAACACCGGGGAGAAGAAAGTAGAGAGACCTGAACAGGGAATTTTCAAATCTGTGAACAATCAAGTCAAAACACTTCCCAAGTGTAGCATCAAGTTACAGAAATTTAAACCTGATGGAGCCGTGTAGCAGAAGTGAGTATTACAGACAGCTAGAGGGGAGCACTGCAGTCAAGAGGGGAAGCAACACAGACAGCTCCAACTGCACACTGCCACCTCATTGCCTTAAACACAACAGGCTTGGGATCCCGACTGCTCACTTCACCCTGGAATAGTCCCATTCCTCAGCTGAAAACGACTGTGCACGTGGCTGAGGACAGACACAATCCACACAGACAGCAAGCACAGCTAAATGCTGTGCTTTCCTTGATCACATTTCCTTGGCAATAATACATTTTAAAAAAAAACAAAAGCTGTTACTGCAAGAACCAGGAAGAAAAAAATCCCTGACAGGTTGATTGGAACTTCCCGGCTGTGGTAAAACCATCCACCCTCTGGAGCCCCATTTCCCAAAAGCCAGCAGCACAGCTTGCGTGGGGGGAAAGGCACAAATCAGACCTTGGGGCCAAGAGAGGGGCACAACCATCTCCCAAGGGAGCTGCATCCAACCACCAGCACTCCACACTTGCTCCTCTGACAACAAAGTCCCTCTCACCTGGAGGGAGAAACAACCTCCATGCCTGCAAATCCCCATTTATCAAAGCCTCTC
The DNA here is from genome assembly GCF_030463565.1 of Pelecanus crispus. Lineage (NCBI taxonomy): Eukaryota > Metazoa > Chordata > Aves > Pelecaniformes > Pelecanidae > Pelecanus > Pelecanus crispus. The sequence goes on along the minus strand of NW_027461476.1, from coordinate 837,089 downwards.
AACAGAGACGGGGCCGTCCATGAGCACGAGACCCACATGCAGGCCTGGGGACAGCAAAGGCACCTGCTCTGTCCCCACCACAGCATGCCCGCTCCACAGCCTGCAGCCCTCTCTGGAGAGGAGGCCACTCCGCCTTCCCCTGCCCTGCGCACATCAGACACCCACCTCCAGCTCTCAGGGCTCGGGCTGGCGACCCTCGGGGCAGCAGCAGGAACCGCTCGGACCCTGCCTGTGGCCTTGGCCCTGGGGCTGAGCACTCGGGGCTGGGCTGGGGAGCTGGGCCATGCTGGGGCCCAGGGCACTGAGGTCTCCAGGTCCCTGCCCCCAGGCCCACCCACACGGGGAAATACCTGCTCCTCCTTCTCCTTCTCCTCCCGCCCCCGCCCCTGCAGCTCCCCGCCCCCCCCCACCCCGCTCCCCCCCTCCCCCATTTCTCCTCAGGCTGCTCGGCCTCTGCCCCCTCCGGCCCCGCCCCAGGCTGCCTGGGACTGACAGGCCGCCTCCGGCTCCGCTCATTGGCTCAGCTGTGGCCAATGGCGTGGCTGTTGCCAGGCGGGCACAGGCAGCCCGCGCCTCTCCTCCCAGGGCTGCCCTGCGCCCGCTGCCCCCCAGCCCGCAGCGGCTCCTCAGCCCGCCGGGACACTGGGCCTGCGGAGAGACGGCCTGCGAGAAGGGCCATGGCCCTGGGGCTGTTCTCTCAGCAGCGCAAGGGCTGTGCACAGCCCTGCCCTCCCTCAGGGCTCTGCTGGGGGCTGGGCCTGCCCGCGCAGGGAGCTGCCAGGAGGGAGCTGCCCGGGAATTGCTCTGGGCCCCAAGGCTTTCCCAAAATGCAGGCCTGTCTGTGCTGCCAGCCCCAGCCCTGGGCAGGGGGAGCTGCGTGATGGGAGCCGCTGATTTGACTTTCTGGGCAGATGATGGAGTAGGCAGACACAGGCTGTAAGCCTGGGCTGGTCTGTACCTGCAGAGCTGTGGGCTGAGCTATTCTGCCTCTGAAGGCTGGAGAGATACGGGCTGTGGGCAGAGTTACTGTTTGCCAGTTACCATTTCTTTTGGGGTCCTGTGACGGTGATGGTAAGGTTGTCAGCCTGCAGCTCTGTGGCAGTTAAAACTATGACTGAAAGAGTTTTGATGGTGGATGCTCCTCTGTGTGTTTCATTTTCAATAATTGTTTCACTGAGCTGGAATTATTTCTGTGCGATTAGGTGACAGGGATCTTCTTGCAGTAGGCTTCTGTTTCTGGAGCACATCCTGACAGCCTTTGTCATGCAGAGCTTTCCCATCTGTTCCCGAGAGGAGTCATGGTCATGATGTGGAGCAACTCCTGTGAGTAGTGGCTTCACCAGTAAGCTTGGATTTAGTGAATTCCTGTGGACAAATGGATGCAGCAGGTGCTCCATCCAAGAACTTTGATGTGCTGACGGTCTAGAGTGAATTTGGAGGCGTTTCCTCCTCCTCCTCCTCCTCCTCTTCCTCTTCCTCTTCCCTGTTCTTCCTCCTCCTTTTCCTTCTCCTCCTGCTCCTCCTCCTCTGGTTCTTTGTCATAGTCATCATCCTCCTCCTCCTGTTTTTCTTCTCCTCCTGTTGTTGTTGTTCTTCATCTTGTTCTTCCTCCTCCTGTTGTTCCTGCTACTGTTGTTCCTCCTCCCATTCTTCCTCCTCCTCCCTCCTCCTCCTTCTCTTCCTTCTCCTCCTCCTCTTCCTCTTCTTGCTGTTCTTCCTCCTCCTCTTGTTCTTCCTCTGACTCCTGTTCTTCAGCCTCCTTGTCATCCTCCACCTCTTCTTCCTCTTCCTCATTCTCCTTCTCTTTCTCCTCTGTCTCCTCATATGCCTCTGCATGTTTATCCTCTGTATGTTCATTGTCTTCCTGTTGTTCTTCATAGTCCTTCTCCTTATACCCCTCCTCCAACTCCTCCTCCTCCAACTCCTCCTCCTCCTATTCCCTTCTGTTTTTCTTCCTCCGCTTCCTCTTACTCTGTTGTTCTGTTTACTCTCCTGGTCTTATCCTCCTCCTGCTGTTCCTTCTGTTCTTTTTCCACCTTCTCCTCTTCTTCTGCTTCCTCCTCTTCCTTCCTCCTTCCTCCTCCTCTTCTTCTCCTACCTCATATTCCTCTTTTTCTTTTTCCTCTTCATCATCCTGTTCTTCCTCTTCTTCCTTCTCCTCCTACTCAACTTAATTTTATTCCTCTTATTCCTCCTCTTCCTTTCCTTCTTCCTCTTCCCCCTCATCCTCCTGTCGCCATCCTCCTTTTTTCTTCTCCTTTTTCTCATCCTCCTCTTCCTCTTCTTATGCCTGTTCCTTTTCCTATTTCTTCTCCTCCTGTTCCTCCTCCACCTCCTCTTCTTCCTCCTCTTGCTCATTTCTCATCTTTCTCCTCCTCATTGTTCCTTTTCATCCTTGTCCTATCTTTTCATCCTCCTTATCCCTCATCTTCCTTCTTGTGTTCCTCCTTCTCCTCCTCCTCCTCCTCCTCCTTCACCTTTTCCTCCAATTTCTCCTCATCCATCTCCTCCCATCCCTGGAGGTATCTAAAAGCCATGTAGAGATGGCACTTAGGGACCTGCTTTAGTGGTGCCTTGGCAGTGCTAGGTTAACAGTTGCACTCAATGATCCTAAGGGTCTTTGCCAACCTAAATGATTCTGATTCCGTGATTGTATGCAAAACGAAGCTTACAGAGGGTGGAAACAAGGCCAGGTATCCTGGGAGAAGCATGGAAATATTGTCCGAGCGTCCAGGGACCAAGTCAGGAAAGCCAAAGCCCAAATGGAATTGAATCTGGGCAGGGATGTCAAAGATAGGCAGAGGGGCTTCTTAAGTACGCAGAGACAAAAAGCATCCTAGGGAAATTGTGGGCCCCTTGCTCAACGAGACAGGGGACCTGGTTACACAGGCCATGGAAAAAGTGGAGGTACTGAATGCAGCCTTTGCCTCAGCCTTTACTAGCAAGAGCAGCCTTCAGGAATCCCAGGTCCCAGAGAGCAGGTGGAAAGGCTGGAGCAAGGAAGAGGTGCCCTTGGTGGAAGAGGATCAGGTCAGAGAATACTTGTGAAACAAGGCATATGCAGTTCTGAATGTCTCTCTCAAGACTGTTTGTGTACTCTTCCATATGTTTTTATTACGTTGACTTAATAGAATCATAGAATCGTTTAGGTTGGAAAAGACCTTTAAGATCATCCAGTCCAACCATTAACCTACACTACCAAGTCCACACTAAACCAATCAAGGGTAGACTAGACTAAACCATGTCCCAAAGTGCCACATCTACCCGTTTTTTGAACACTTCCAGGGATGGTGACTCCACCACCTCTCCGGGCAGCCTGTTCCAATTCTTGACCACCCTTTCTGTAAAGAAATTTTTCCTAATTTCCAACCTAAACCTCCCCTGGCGCAGCTTAAGCCCATTGCCTCTTGTCCTATTGCTAACTACATGGGAGAAGAGACCAACACCCACCTCACTACAACCTCCTTTCAGGTAGTTGTAGAGAGCGATAAGGTCTCCCCTCAGCCTCCTCTTCTCTAAGCTAAACAATCCCAGTTCCCTCAGCTGCTCCTCATAAGGCCTGTTCCCTAGACCCTTCACCAGCCTTGTTGCCCTTCTCTGAACGTGCTCCAGCACCTCAATGTCCTTCTTGTATTGAGGGGCCCAAAACTGGACACAGCATTCCAGGTGTGGCCTCACCAGCGCCGAGTACAGGGGAACAATCACCTCCCTGCTCCTGCTGGCCACACTATCCCTGACACAAGCCAGGATGCTCCTGGCCTTCTTGGCCACCTGGGCACACTGCTGGCTCATGTTCAGCTGGCTGTCGACCAACACCCCCAGGTCCTTTTCAGCCAGGCAGCTTTCCAGCCACTCTTCCCCAAGCCTGTAGCGTTGCATGGGGTTGTTGTGCCCGAAGTGCAGGACCCGGCACTTGGCCTTGTTAAACCTCATACAGTTGGCCTCGGCCCATCGGTCCAGCCTGTCCAGGTCCCTCTGCAGGGCCATCCTACCCTCCAGCAGATCGACACTCCCACCCAACTTGGTGTCATCTGCAAACTTACTGAGGGTGCACTCAATCCCCTCATCCAGATCATTGATAAAGATATTAAACAAGGCTGGCCCCAAAACAGAGCCCTGGGGAACACCGCTCGTGACCGGCCGCCAACTGCACTTAACTCCATTCACCACTACTCTCTGGGCTCGGCCACCCAACCAGTTTTTTTACCCAGCGAAGACTATGCCCGTCCAAGCCATGAGCTGCCAGCTTCCCAAGGAGAATATTGTGGGAGACTGTGTCAAAGGCTTTGCTAAAGTCCAGGTATATACCATCATTTGTCTTAAGTCTGGGTTGTCTGTTTTGTCTCTCTAAAGTGTCTAGTTAGACAAGTTAATCCTGTGATTTCTGTTTTTATTGTTAAATGCAGTGAAACACTGATGGACTTCTTCTTCACTGGTCCTGCATCAGGAGGTGAGTGGGGAAGCTGTATTAAATACAGTTCATCTAAGTAATCTGCCTGGTTGATACAAGCTGTGTTGTTCAGAGATGTCTAAAGTTTTGGTTTTTTTTTTTTTTTTAAGGATAAAAAGCACTTGCCCCACTGTAAATATATAGCATGTAAAATTTATATAGTATAGAGTGGGTTTGATACTCCTGAAATCAGCTCTTCCGTTCAGTGGTGGGTGAGAAGATGCTGTCGGTGTGACCCAGAGAAGATAAGTAACTGGGGACTTCAGCTGCCTAGGCAAGAACGCAGACGGCTTTCTCCTTTGAAGTTAAAAGCTTCCAAAACCAGCAGCAGGTTGGAAGCTCAGCAGTAGCTTTTTACTGTGTGTGACACCATGGAAAAAAGGAGCAAGGTTAATGTTTTACTAAACAGTGCAAGGAATATTTTGGTACCTGGAGAACACCCTAAAGCCAAAGGGTAAGTGTCCCCTGCCTAATGTTCCTATGGCAACAGTTATGTGAGGTGACATAAAGTAGCATGACCAAGAAACCACATAGCTTTCCTGTATGTGGCTTTTTTCCCTCTTTTGTCCTTTGGCTCCAAGATTTGGTGTCTTGTCTTTTGTCTGATGAATAACCCTGGCCTAAAAGTATGAAAGGAGTTTAAATGTTGACTGCTGTACCTCGATTAAGAGCTGCAGAAGCAACAACTGCCCCAAGTAGCTACTAAGCAGTAAATGGAGGGAGGGCAGTTCGTGACAGCTTCAGATTAGAGCTGTGGAGAAGCAGACTGGGCAGCTGCAGCAGCATCAGCTGTGTCTAACTGGGGGAGGTCTAATTAATCTACCTGAGGAGCAGAGATCCGCTTTCACCCACACCCCCTCCTTTACATTTCACTGAAACTCAAGGAAGGGGACTTCCATGGAACAGGAACAAAATACCTCCTTAATTTAGGGTGACTGACTCTCAAGGGAAACCAGCTCTTAATGGAATAAAACTCACAGTTGTAGCATACTTGACTGAAACAATCTATTTTGCAGTTGAAGGGTTTTCTGTCTGAAAATTTAACCCTGATAATTTAAATTAGTGTGCGTAAAGGTAGGGAACAGGGGCCTTTTACTTACAAGAGCAGTTATAACACATGTTGTAAAATTTAATCTTAATCACTAAAAAAAAAAAAAAAAAAAGCAGTTGCCTCCCATGTGTTCTTGGTAAATGAGGAACTATACAATAGTACAGTTTCACACTTTATTTTTCAGAAAATCACCAGACTTAAGCCACGGGTCTTCATGACAAATGAAAACATGAATACTGCAGTGGATTTACATAGAACATCCCATTTTTAACAATGATTGATACAGAGTATTTGTCATGCAAATCACTTGTGTGCACCGCGTAATACTTCTATCAGTCCATATCTGTACAGTATTTACATTTTATCTTTAAAATCTTTCTAGAACCATTTTCCAAGAAAATGTGGAAATGAAACGGGTAATCCACAAGTCTTAATTTGTAGCATTTGGTCTACAACAGACCCAGCTTTTCCAGCAAGCCTATCTACATAGATATGTAATGAATCTTAAAAATAGGCATTGTTTATATATGAAGCACTACAAATGCTGCTCCGTTTACAAAGGTTCAGTTTTGTACCAGTTTAAAATGGTTCCAAATGTGAAGTGACGTAGAGCTTATTTTGTTTTATTTTGTATTTTCTTTTGGTTTTTTTCAGAGTTAGCCTTCAACAATTCCAGCGGGGGTAGGTGATAGATCTTTGCTAAGAGGAGCAGCGTTGCTGGGGTTTGGAATAGTAACATGAACACAGCATTTCTGTTCGCCATCCTGGGAGGTGCTGCAAAAGAGAGAGAAGAGAAAAAACCCCTGTTTCAGCGGGGAGAGTTATCGTGGTTTAGCCCTAGCCAGCAACTAAGCACCACGCAGCCACTCGCTCACTCCCCCTACCCCGATGGGATGGGGGAGAGAATTGGAGGAGTAAGAGTGAAAAAAACCACTCCTGGGTTGAGATAAGAACAGTTTAATAATTGAAATAAGGTAAAATTATAATAATAATAATATAATAGTGATAATAATAATAACAATATACAAAGCAAGTGATGCATAATGCAATTGCTCACCACCCGTCGAGCGATACCCAGACAGTTCCCGAGCAGCGATCGCTGCTCCCCGGCCAACCCCCCCACAGTTTATATACTGAGCATGACGTCACATGGTATGGAATAGCCCTTTGGTCAGTTTGGATCAACTGTCCTGGCTGTGCCCCCTCCCAGTTTCTTGTGCCCCTGGCAGAGCATGGGAAGCTGAAAAGTCCTTGACTGGCATGAGCAGCACGTAGCAACAACTAAAAACATCAGTGTGCTATCAACATTCTTCTCCTACTAAATCCAAAACACAGCACTATGCCTGCTACTAGGAAGAAAATTTCGGCTATCCCAGCCGAAACCAGGACAAGAGTCCAGGCGAGTTACCTCTTTAGTGATACAGGATAAATCTACCTAGTAGTGATTCTGTATTTTATACCACTGTTATCAATAGCTTCAGCAGAAATTGGATATTGTGGTACGTTAGTAACTACTGAATTAGGGAGTGCAGGGGCTACACGGAGTAAACGCACTGTAGCCTCCTGATCTTTATCAGGTTAGGATTAATATTTGAACCAAAGCACCACATCCCACCGTCTGGGAGGCGCCAGGTTCGGCCATTCAAATCATCAAAGCCCAAAATTTTTTCATTAAGATTTTTCGCTGCAAATGGGTAGACAGCATGCGTTTGTCGCGCGGGAGCCATAAATTAACCTTTGCAGTTTGACAAAAAGCACTTGCTCCATTCTCTCCAGTAACTTTAACCCTTTGCCATCTGGGTCATATACTCAGCTTCTCAGCATCTTGTTGTGTCAATATTGAATTTTGTGTACCGGTGTCTATTAGGAATTTGATTAATTGTTTTTGAGGACCAACTGGGATTAAAAATATATAGGCCATTATTATCTATCCATTGATAGGAGTCCACTTGCCAGATGGACAGACCCAATTGTCATCCAGGCACTACTTGTTTTTTGATCTTGGATTTTGGGGAAGGACAGGGTCATCACCCCCTCTCGGAGCTGGTGATGGTATCTGGGTGTTGGAAATGTTTTCTCTCCGATGGTGTCTTTGAACTGCATGAATTAGATCTTGGGTAATGCTGGCAGGTTGTTTCTGAATTACAGCTCTCAGAATGCCTAATGTCAGTGCTTGATTCTATAGTTCTCTCCACCTCTGACCCCTAGGTTGACGATGAATGGGTTTTGGTTCCTGGGAACTGTTTTGGGGTGTTTAATTTGTCTGATGTTACCACTAGAATTTTCAGTTTCAAAAGATGGATCAGATTTCTCGTCCATGATTGATGATGTTGTGCATCAGTACTGCCCACGTGGGGAGATGTCTGCGCACTAGGGCCCCTTCCTGTTTGTTGGCAACCTCCCTTATGTCTACCAGGACATTGAAGTCTGTGTTCCTTCTAATTTCATCTCATTTTGCAACGAGGTAGGGTTTGAGCATAGCAGGGGCTCCCTTAATTAAGGGCTTTAGCCTCTCATGAGCCACGATTGCTGATACGGGAACGTCAAGAGGGCTGTGATCATGCATGGCCTGGATACCGGCAGCTTTTGTAACAGCTGTGGAAACTTCATTTAGGGATTTAATAGGCATTACTAGAGGTTCTCCTCTCTCCCCTATATCAATTCCATCGGCCCAGTATGCCACTCTGCTGGTTATGGAGTGGGGATCATCTGGAGGCCTGGAGGCAGCATTTGAAAAGACACCAGGGCCCCAGAATCCATTGGTTTCCTCGCCGTTTAGTAGAATTCTATCTCCGCCAGTTAAACGTTCACTCCAGAAATACTCAGTTTCAGTTTCGCCTGGCTTAGGGCCATAGCGTTCTTGTAGGTCAGCCATTTGGATTGGATCACATGGGGTTATTTCCTACTCCACCCCTAGGCCCAGTAGTTTCTTCTGTTTTTATAATGGGCCTCGCTACATATGTAGGGGCATTTGGAGGAGATAAAGAATCATCTTACACCGTTTCATTATCATCGGGGTCAGCCCAGATGTTTCCATCCCATTCTTCAGGGGATACAATTAATATCCGAATTTGTACAATGTCAAGGGGATTGGGAGCTTGCACAAGCATCATCTCAACCTTCTCCGCCAATTTTTGGTTTTCCTCCTTTCCTTTCTGTATCTGTTTCTGTAGTTGTTCAATTTGTAGGGACAGTATTAATTCAGCTGCCTTCCTGCCTTCTATTTCGTCCTTTAGATCCTGCTTCCTTTTATGAAACCTTTCTCAGTCTTTGCAGGCAGCTTCTAAGCAGGTGCCTAGCATCTTGCAAATGACTCCCTTTCCTTTCCCATTTTTAATATTTCCCCTGGTAACTTCTATCTGTTCTTCCACAGCTTCCCTATCATGCCAGTTATCACAAGCCCATTCTTCCGAGAATTTGGGACTCAGACTTATTCCATTTGTTTTTAAGTAATCGGAGATACTGCTTCCCATCCTGCTGACTATGCCAAATTGTCGCAAACACAGGTTTGTGAATCCTGCTGATTATGTTAATTTGTCATGAATGAGTGACTTTACAGTTTGATTTAGTAGCAGTTCAGAATTTACTTGTGGCAAATGGCAGGATTTGACTGTGATATTTTAATAACACTCAGTCCTCAGTGATTAACAAAGTGATCAGACAAAACTGATCAAAAGAGTGACTTCAGTTACAGATTCGAAGGTGGCAAGGTTCACTCTATTACTAGATGGAAGAAGTGCATAAAGGGAAATTGAGTTACACTGAGCTGGAATGATTCACAGAGAGATTGTGTGTGCAGGGGATAAGGGGGACCCTCCCGTTGAGTCCCAAGGTTCAGAACAGACCCCCTTGCTTTCTAAACTCCTTTTCAGAGAGGAGTCGAGGTGCGGCTGGGTCCAATCTTAGTCTCAGGCTTGGTCAGTGGTTTATGTGAATAAGGATAATATGTATGCATATATCTAGTGGCAGGGTAAGGCTCACTTTGTAATTAAACCATAAAACTGCTGCTTTATAGCATGGTGAGATGATTGCCCAGAAAGCCCATCCAGTGCTCTTGGCAGCCCCTGGGTCCAGATCCCAACCCTGGAACACCCCTCTTCCACACATCCAGGGTCCCTGTGCAGGGATGAGGGAGAGCCCGACCGTACAGGCTCCTGACCCCTTCCTAGAAAAGCTTCTGTAGGCTCCAGCACCTGAGCAGAGTGCACTCAAGGCTGCTTTGGTTTTTGAAAATGGACCTGAAGGTGATGCCCCATATGTGCTTAGAGCAGACAGAAGTCGACCTTAGAGAAGACAACTTGTACAACTTGTCTGCTGTGGATACTCTGCTATTCCAGCACCAGATTTTGCAGGTGGGTTTGCCCCTGCGCTGCCAGTTGCTCTGCTTCCATTGCTGCAACCACCCCACAGGGCATTTGCCACCCCCCATGGTCAGTACAGAGATAAAGCACTGGCCGCATTTCTCCTTCAGCAATATCTGAAGCCAGCTGGATGGCTTTCACCTCTGCAAACTGACTCGACTCCATGTCTTCAGCAGTTTCTGTGACTTGTCATATAGGACTCGGTGCAGCAGCTTTCCACCTCCGATGCTTGCCCACAAGATGACAGGACCCATCAGTGAACAGGGCATACTGCTTCTCATTTTCTGGCACTTTATTCTACAGGAACACCTGCTTTTTGTTGTTGGAAGACTAGAAGTTAATTAGTACATTTGAATGCAGATGCTGAATAATCCTAGTGTAATATCCTAGCAAGCAACATGTCATGTATGAAGGATTCTCATAGTTTACAGATTATGGCTGAGGAAGAGTAAGATAACTCTGATAAGCACCTCACATCTGGATTGCACGATCCTTCATTAATGTGAGGTGTGATCAGTTGAGTCACACATAAACCCAGAAGTTTCAGTCTTTTTGTGAGTTTAAAGAGAAAGGTTTAGCATATGTGCAGTATCTTTTCCATTGCTCGTATAGAAGCTGGTATTACTTTTAAAAATTTCCTAATTGACGTTTTCCTTTTCCACCGTGAATATTTCTAATAAACATTAATGCCTTAAAACTTTGTACCTAATTACAAGTTTCATAGAATTTTATAAAGCACTTCTTTTTTTTTTTTTTTTTTTTTCTTATTCTGGGTAGGTCTCATTTTTTGTTCATAGGCATTCCCTATCAGTTTTGAATTATCTGCCTTGCATTTTGACATCAGAATATGAAAAGAGACTATTTAATTCTTTATATTTGTTAACTCTCAACAGTGTTTTTCTTGATGATGTGAACTGACGTGTTCCAGTCTTTCTCTGTGCTAGCGGTTGAATTTCACAACTTACTCCGCAGGCCCTCCCTTGGAGTGCGCAGTGCAATAATTTTGTTTCAAAGGGGTGCAGATGGTCTTGGTGTCTTTCCAGGCAACTCAGTACATGAAGACTTATTACTGTCCAATGTCTCCCTCCTGCAGAATGCCTGTTTCCTTCCATTGTATTTTTTACATTGATCTATGATCCATTTTGGAAATTATTTGCAGTTTCTAGTCCTGAGAACCTAGACTCTCTTGTTCCACTTTTAAGATTTGCATTCTAGCAGAAAGCTGAAGGAGTGTATCCAGGCCATGCGTTCAAAATAGCCGCTGCTTTGGTATAACAAGAAATGGTGCCCTTGCCTGACGTTCTGGTGATGTGCTCTAGTGAGAGATTCCTGGTCCTGCTTCGTGCCGAGTTGTTGGGAAGCCTGACCTTTTTGGCATAACAAAGATGCATGTCCAGACATTTGTTTGGCTATCAAAAGACAATGTTCTAAATCCTTTCTTCTTTGTTCTGTAGAGCTGTCCTCTTATATCCTGCTACCTTCTCTGGATTCACAAACCTGAAATGCAGTGTATGGATTTCTGAAAAGAAAAAACCTATTATGCAAGTAAATATCATTCAAATAGCATAAACATGTGTGAAGAGATGAAACCTTGTTTGACTTTGGGGTGGTGGTGGGGAAATACGCTTTTAAACATTTGTCTGTGCTTGTTTTTAAGGTGTAAAAAGATGGTTGCTGTATCACTGAGAAGATTTGTAAATTTTACAGGTGGAAAGATCAACAAGGTATGATAAAGTCCCTGTGTGGCCATAAGAACATACCTTACTCTTAAAGAGTTAATTCTGTAGAAACCAATTCTCTGCAGCTTAAGTCATTAAATGTTGTTTATGAGAACAGGTATTTTTAAATTAATCAAAAAATATATTCATATAATCCTAGTCTGTGTTTTTAGAAGTGTTTTTCTCAGGCCATTCCATGGAGTATTTCAGGATAATTTTTGAATCTTCTTGGTCTCTCTTTAGAATGTAAAATGTCCTGGATCTTCAAGCATGTATGTATGTCCCAATCAGCTGGAGAACCACTCATCTACGCTTGATACGCAGTTCTCGTACAGAGGGGTTTCAGCTGTACCGCAGGACACACTCTCTGCTTCATAAAGGCAGCTATCAGCTTGATTTCTAACAGGGTAAAATCTGTGCTGACAAAGAAATTCAAACCTTACTGGTAACCACTGTTTTTAGGGGAAAAAGTTGCATTCTATGTTTTGTCTGATTTGTTTTGCTATGTTTTGTTCTGTAGTGTTCTAACTGTGATGCCATTTGGAAGCCATGCAGTTCATCTAAAGGAATCATTGTCTTTATTTGCAGGCCAGTAATGGACTTTGGTATGGAATGAATGATGCCTCGATAGACCTTTCTGATATCAAACCAGTTCTCAATCAGCAGGCTTGTGTACTTTTTTATATCAGGTAATAACAAATACTAAATGTGTTGAGAATATATTTACTTTCCTGTTACTGACCTTTTTCTTCTTTTCAAGTGTTTTTCTTTCTGTCCTAGGAGAAGATTACTACTTGTATAATTCAGTTCTGTCAAACCTGAAATTGCCCATGCCTTTATTATCTTTCATTGCTTGGCCTTCAACTGCTGCGCTTGTGTACATTGCTATAGATCTGCTCTCTGTAGGTGGCTAATTTAGAAAAGAGGAGAAATTAAGGCCATAGATGGTGTAAGGGTGAGTTATGGCTCTGAAAAGGATAGTCATTGTAGGAAGACCATTATCTAATTTTCAGTTTTGGCTAAGTCTTCCGTATATGTCTTCTGTGTAATATGAACTGTTCCTGTAAAATTACAGGATGGGGTTTAATCCAAGCATAGGCTGAAAGAAAAATTCTAAACTAAGATTCCTGCTCTTTTCCCCAGGCACTGTGATTTGACACTCGGAGAATGTGCTTTTTACTTACCAGCACCATCTTATCCGCATTCATTCCTCGGTCAGCGGTGGGCTAATAGTGAGCAGGCTGGATTTATGGGACCACGACTTCCTCCTCATACGATTAAGGTAATTTGAGGGGGGCAGATAATGGCACCAAATTGATAGTGGGTTTTGGGTTTGGGGTGGGGTTTTTTGTTGTTCTTTTTTAGCATCTGAGGGTTATTTTCCCTCCCACACTGCAGCTTTCTTCACAGCCCTCATGCTACAGCCAGAGTTATTCAAAGAGTGGCTAATCCTAAATTGTGCAGCCATGCTACTTCATTACTTTATACTTCCAACTCAGCTTTCTGAAGCACTGAGGACTATGCTCTTGAGACAATTTAAGTAGAAATTTAGATCATGAATCTAAAGAAAATGGATTGAGACGTGAAGATTCCACTTGCCAAGGCCAACCTGTTAAAACTTCTGAGATTTTCTTTTCTAAAACAAACGGATTGCTTGAAACAGTGAGTTATGTTTGTTGCATCTGGAATTTCTCCCCTGGGATGTATTTGGTGTTCAGGAGCATTATAATGTTCCTAATTGATGTGAAATACCAAGAAAACACGCAGCAATGTCATCACAACACCTTGTGCTATTTTCCCATTAGAATTTGCAGAGCTGAGCTGACATATGAGAACACGTCACCTTAAAGAGAAGTTCTGCTGAGATAATACTTGCTAAGTTTCATAAAGTATATTTGGGGAGGTGGGTGGGGTGATGTGTAAAATGGGGATAGCGCATATAACTCAAAGTGACCTTGTTTAACTTCTAATGTTGAAACATTGCAAACAGTAGTTTTCTACTAAGGAAAGTATTTTTTCTGTCTGTTAACTTCTGCATTTATTAAAATGTAGATGCCTATAGCTTTGTCGCTGGTTCCTCAAGTAATAATCTTAGAATCTCTCACATACAGCCAGTTGAACAACTTGTCAGAGGAAATAAGGTAAAATGAGAATGCTCTGACTAAAACAAGGTTTCACACAAGATTATCACTGTTTTACCTGTCTCCTAATACTATTGAATAGAAAGATTTAAATCAGCCCAGAGAATTCCACGCTGTACATCTAGTGTTGCAAACATCAGCACTGAGCATTTATCATGCTGATCTTAAATACAGGCAGATGCCTCCTGGAAAACTTTTGTTTCTTCATAGAATGTTTTTCCATTTTTTCCCATTGTCTGGAATACTCTTTCTATTCCTTTCTCACTTTCTTCCATCCTAGGCTGTGTGAATGTAAATTCCCACCACCTGCTCTGCCATTTGGGAGAGAGAGGGAAAGCCATGTGTTTACTTTTTTCTAGTTGTGGGGAGAGCAAATCCAGTGGCTTTGGCTGTTGATGTGATTCAGAGCAGCAAGCGAAGGGAGACAGATATGTTGGGTGTGGGGTTTTTAATGCAATACTTGCAGAATCAAGAGGGAAAAATCCCACCTTCTCCTGGAGCTGAGGAAGGTGTCATCATTAGGTTTCTAAAGGGAATGTCTTTCAGAGTTTTCCAGTAGCCACCAATTTTTTTTACTTAGGGGGATTTTACTCCTAACATTCATCTTTTAGATGGACTTTTTCAAGTGAAAAACATGTTTTTATTTTGTGTAGTGCCCCTGGACCTCAGAAATCTTCTGAGAATGATGCGCTTCTAGCAACCGTAGTGATGGAAGCACTGTTTGCCTCTGAAGAATCCAGGAAGATTCCTTCCAACTTTAGCTGTGAGGTTGAGAATCTTTTTACTGAATCAGATTCTAAACCTTTTCTACCAAAGAAGTTGCTGAAAGGATTATCACAAAAGCTGATAATTTGCATCCCAGTGTCAATGGTCAGCACAAAGTCAGGAAAAAAATCCTTGGACACTGAAGGGGAATTCCTTGGGCGGTGTGAGTCTGAAGACAGTAGAGACAAAGACAAAGAAAGAAGATCAAGGGAACCTGAACGAATTCCAAAAGAAAGTCCTTTGTACATGAAAGGGTCTCCTGAGAGCGAAGAGAAATTAGGGCAAACTTCCTCTATAAAGTCTGACAGTGAATGTATTTCTAACAAACTTGCATCTCTAGATATTATAGGTAAATGCCAAGATGCAAAGGACATTTCTAAAAACTATGTAGAGGTACCACCTGTTAATGACTCTTCTATTACAAAGCTGGGTAACGTTTTGGTGAGTCCATTTTCTAGAGAAAATGAGGGACCGAGTAATAAAAAATGTGAAGACAAACATAGGAAAAAAGATAAGAAAAAAATATACAACTCTCAAAAACTGGATGAGGTCCACTAGCGAAACAAAAGAGAAACTCAGACACTGAAGAGAGGGAGAAGGAGAAGCAAAGCAGAAGCAGAGCAGATGATCATTCCCGCAAGAGGAGGTACTCTCGCAGTGTGGAAACAAATAAGCAGAATAGTCATAAGCAGGACTGTAGCAAGGAATGCAAGTACAGCTCTTCCCATAATGAAAGAAAGAAATAATGTCAGAAGCTCAGGAAAATATTCTCATTCTAGATCCCGAAGCAGAGAAAGAACAGAACAAGACAGGAATAGGTATTACCATTGCAAAGGGGAGAGGACTTGGAGCAGAGAAAGATACTATCAAGATGAACCACAGAGATGGGGAAAAATGCAGATACTACAATGATTATTATTCCTCTCATGGAATAGAGACGGTAGAGAGAGAAAGTCCTCTCAGTGTGATAACGACTTTGACAAATGGAGTCAGGCTTACAACAACAGGTCGCATAAGGATTAGCATTGCAAAAGCAGGTGGCCTCACAATGCCCTCTCTAGAGAGGAAGATGTGCATCACTTTAGCAGCCACAGAGCAAACTTACATCATTGTTCAGTACCTCAGCAGCAATCTGAAAAATATTCTTGTGAAAGGCATGCACTTCCTCCTGTGTCAGCTTATTCACATTTTGAGGACCTTTCCTGGGAAAATGAAAAAGAAAAATTAAGACATGGCAAAAGAAAAGACACCCACACAGAAGGAAGCAGAAATGAAATAGAAAAGAAATGCTGAAAGATAGGTGTCCAAAGAAAGAAAAAAATATAAGTAGGTCAAGAGGAAAAAGAAGTTGAAAGGTAAACATTGAGAGAAGGAGTGCAAGTAGGCAAGCATTCCAGCATGATCAGCAATTTTTTGCTTAGTCTTTTCTGAGTGTTTCTCATGTCTGCCTGTTTTTCATTGTTCCTAAGTTATTTCTATAGCATAATCTGTCTGGGGATCATATCATTAGGTTGGTCAAGTGAAGACAAGAAAGATATTGCTGAATTGTATTAGAGCACTAGATCTGGACCCTGTAGTGATAATCACATCTGCACACTGTTCTTGATTAGGTTACAACAATTATTTGTTTTTAATTCCAGCTGTTCCACAACTAGCCACTGTTCATGATTTGTGTACAAACCAGGACCCGTTGTCCATCAATCTGCGGGCTTAAGTTTCCTGCATCTGAAGTAAGTTAGATGCACAGAAATTACCACAAGATAGCTGACATGCTGTAAGTCATTACCTGTGGTAAAATAAATAACATTTCATATATGCATCAAGTGCCACATCTGTTTTTCGATTTTTAACTTGCATGTATCCTTCATACTTTAGGATTTGGAGTTTTCTGTGCTCTGTGCTCTGCTTTGACAATGACAACCACAAATGGAAGAAAAAGAAGAAAAAGAAGAAACACGTCAGGAAAGTGAAAGGCTTCTTGGAATATTTAGATCCTTGTTTCCAGAAGAAAACGTGGGAGAAGAAGGAAGAATCCTGTACTCCAGGCACCTATTTATGTGAGTAATACACATAAACCCCTCTCAAAACCTCCCCCAGAACCAGGGGAACCAATGTGTTCCCCCCCAATAAACATTGTCAAATGATGGCGGCTCTGCTCCGGTCACGCCGTCCCCACGGCCGCTTGAAAGCCCTCTGCCAGAGGCCGTGCCCCTTTTCGCCCCCCATCACTCACACCCTCCTGTCCGCACCCTTTGTTTGCATGTGGGGGGGAACAATTTGAGGGGAAGGATGGCGGGGATCTCAGGAACAGACCGTGTGCCAGCCCCAGGCACCCCGAATGTGCCTTTACACAGTGTTCTTATAACCTTCAGTCATTCAGGTACAAGACAATTTGACCGATCGCTAGCACCCACGCTACTGATTACTAATCATCGTCAAACTTTGCGAAGCAACTCTGGTTTTCAGCATTCTTGCTGCTTGTCTGTTCATCCAGATGTCCAGGAGCTCCTCCCCAAGCTCCCCCCAAAGCGTTGCAGGGCTCTGGGTGCCTCGGACGTCTCTTCCTCGGCCTCCTCCTGGGTGTGAGCATTTATCAGGGACGCTCCCAGAGCCTGGCCCAGCCGGGGTGCAGGGGAAGACTCCCCACAGCTCTTGTTAACCACCAGTGTACCCCTTGCACTGGCAGAGCCCTCAGAGAAGGATGTCCACCCAGTGCCCCACAACGCTTCCCCATGCCCAGGACAGACCCCCGTCACAGAGCTTTGCATCCCCAACAGCAAAACCAAGACTTTAAAAGGCTTTAAAATGCTGATGACTCTTCAGGTATGCTTCATGGTACCTAGTCTACAAGGTACTTAATGAATTGGGACCTGCCTGTCTCAGGCTACCTTACTTACCCTTCATAATTTTAGAACGAGTTGTGCCCCTGGAAAGAGCAGAGTTAGACTGTCTGTGAAAGGAGATGGAACATTTCCTACGGCGGCACCTGGCTATTTATCCCTGTGTCAGAAATCAAGCTGTTTCAAGACGTCAAGATGTTGTCTCCCCTTGTCGTCTCTAGTGACAGAGTACCATGCACTGTGACCACTCTTTGCACTGTTGACCGGCTTTGCCTTACTGTCCTTTGTCAGTCACGTCTGCTGATGACTTCTCTTTTGCTACTGCATTTATAGCAAAGTTCCATGTCAGCACAACTCCTAGCTAAGCTTGGCTAAGAAAAGGTTTTCCCTGGTTTTGCATAATCTCTTAGCCCTGGAATGTTTCGGATTAGAGAGGTGACACCTAATTTGTGCCCCTGAGTAGATGGACTGGGCTTTGTGTCCCAGGTTTAAGTTGTGAGGAAAAGAGAACTTGGAAGGTTGTGGCATTCTAAGCTTGGTTTTTGTGCCTTACAGACTTGTGGGACACAAGGAGAGGTTCCCAAGCACGCCCGCGTCCTATTATCATCAGGCTCCTGCTTGTCTAATGGTAAGGGTAACGTCTGAGCTGTGATCTGGTGGAACTCTGACTGATGACAGTCCCAGCTGACACTTGGCCCATATGTTACTTTTTATGGTTACGCTGCCTTCTATTTCTTGTCTCTTCCCGTGGTTTAAAAAACTTTCCTACACTGTTCTTTCTTCCCTCGCCAGATAAAACCAGTGTAGTTGGGTATGTTTAGGTCTCTCCTGTCTTTCCTGACAGCACTCTTACTATATTCCGCGGCTTTGCTGTCTTCTAAATTGCCTTCCTTTTGTCACTGTGTTTCCAGTAAGGTGGTACGTACAGCGGAATTGTACGTGGTTATTTGGAAGCAGTCCTGTCAGAGGTGATGTGAGGGAAGAGGGCATTCCTTTCTTGTTCTGTGATGTGACTGTTGCATGATGTAATACAACCCTGTTCTGACACATTCTGCAGGGGTACTACATGAGACATTCTTCTCTGGTCCTCTGCCCTTTCTGCTTTCCTATACTTTGCACTTCCCATTTCTTAGCTCAGATGAGTCTTGTTTCCTGACTCCTAACCCGCTTAGGGTCTCGGTTTAGGGCATGATTGATCTCACCTAATAGAAGCCTTTCGTACAGGATGTGCCAAGCCCGCCTTGAATCCACCGATTGCACGGGCTGTACGGGAAGTGCGAGGCAAACGGACTTGGTGTTGGCAGCCCTACTGTAGACAGAAGCTCTACCTAGATGAATCCTGCTCTTAGTGTTCTTGTGTGAGCAGACGCTGCTCCAAGAGAGTGCTGGGCCTTGCCTTCATTTGCTGTATTGCACCCAGAGCAGGAAATGATCAGCCCACAGCTCTTAACACAGGCCCAGCCTGCAGAAGAGTTGCTGCAGCTTCCTGCAAAGAGGTGGGGAGTGGCTGCCTGGGCAGTGCTCGCTGGCGGGCATTTGGAGTGTGAACAACTGTCGCTTCTGTGAGCAACGGCGGATCAGCTGGAGTCATCCTCCTGTGCTGGCCCACAGGCTGCCTCTCTATCAAAACTGAGCTGTCACTGCTGTGTCAGCACATCCTGTAAGCATGCAGGAGATTTGTTCCAAAGCTGAAAGGAAGCCTCTGGCCTGCTGAGGCTGGGGTAGCTGGACCTGACTGCCTGTTACGTAAAGATATCCAGCAGTTGAGTCCTGTGTAGACTGTGAGCGTGCCCTTGCCTCACAGGCAGGTAGGTGCCATGGCATAAGGGCAGTGGGGAGTTCTGGTTAAAAAGGCCGAAGTGGAGGGAGAGGCATGGCTATACTGGCAATGGTGTCCAGGTCACGTGGACACACAGCAGAAATTGCAGGGCTGTGCCTGGAAAACATTCCTAGTTGCCACACAGCAAGTGAACTGACATGTTCTAAGCCGCAAAGCATTATTCATTTAGAACATACCAGAATCCATCTATAATTTAGTCAAGCACTGTGGATAAACCAACAAGAACTTTTTTCTTTTTGTGTCTTCTTGTCAACGCTTTGCTGCTGCTGTTGCTTTTCAAACCCTAGGGGAGGACTCTCCTGGCCTTGCCCTCCAGTGAGGAGGCCTTGCCAGCTAAATCAGGCTCTGGTCTCCATCTGCTCCACCACTCCTGCATATGTTGGCATTCTGCCTGCAGTGGTGTCTTACTGACCGCTGCTCCTTTTTTTTTTTTCTCCTTATATTTTTGCCCCCAGCGGCTATGGAGGGGACCCAGAAAAGCTTCCACTTTGGCCAGAAGTTCAGTTTGCCCTTTGACTTTGTGTCTGCTGCAGATGGCACCAAGGTAGTGAAGGTAGAACCTGGCTGTTTGGCTCAGCATCCATGAGACCCCTCTGCAGCCCAAGGACATGGAGGCTGCTGTAGGCACAGAGAGCAGAAAATGGCCCAGGACATCTGTTGGGCTACTTGTGAGGTTCTGGTAGCTATAGGGAGTTGCAGAGGTTTGGGTTGTTTTCTCTTTCCTTGGGATGTGGGAACAGTTTCCTTGTGTTACAGAAAGGCTGTGCCCCTCACTTGGGGTGACAAGCATTCTCCTTCTCATCAGCCCCTCAGTGATGCTATCCAGCTGGCAGTTGCTTCCAACCAGAATTCAGGAGATTTCATGGACGAGGTCGTGGGAGAACTGGAGGTCAGAAAGGCTCTACTCCCTGCGCTCCTCCTAAGTGACGAGCAGCGCTGCTCCTTTTTCCCCTCCAGGACACCAGAGCCTGTGGCAAAGGGTGAAGGGCATGGGCGAGGGGCATGGGGGGCCACACTGCAGCCATCCCAGGGAGTGGGGAGAGGGTCTGGAGCCACGCGTGGGCTTCATCCCCGTTGGGATGAGCAGAAATGGGGGGTGTGGGCAGGGAGAGGATGCCAGAGGGCCGGTGAAGTCACAGGGTTCCATTTGCAGTAATGTGGGTGTTACTGGGCGCTGCGTGAGCAGAGCAGCCTCTGCCAGGGTGCGGGCAGCAGCCTTTGCCTCTGCGGGAGTGCGGGCAGCGGGAGGAGGCAGAATGGCCAAGAAGCAGGCAGCATCAGGCTCTCTGCAGAGGAGGAGGAAGGCAAGGGTGCGCGGGCAGGGCTGGGGCGGGGGGTTTGGCAGCAGCAGAGAGGTTTGGGTCTCTGCCTGCACGTGGCGGCAGCCCCCCGGTCGGTGGCTGTGGGGTGGGCATGGGGGGGCACGCTCCAGGGCCCGGTGCCTGTTGAAGAGCCAGTCCTGTGCCCCAGTGTCCCCAGTGTTCCCCCAGGGCCTGCCCAGTGCCTCCCAGTATGTCCCCGGGACCTGCCCGGTGGGTGCCAGTGTGTGCCCAGGCCTGCCCAATACAGTGCCGGTGCCTGCCCAGTGTGCCCCAGTGTGACAGGAGGGCCAGCCCAGTGGGTGCCCAGGGCCTGTCCAGTAGGTCCCTGCGTGTCCCCAGAAGGTGCCCAGTGTATCCCAGTGCGTCCCAGTGCATCCCAGCACCAACGGCAAGCGGGCAGGCGCTGGGCCCCGCTGCACAGTGCCCTCCCCTCGCTCTTCTCTTGGTGGATCCCACTGTCCGTCCCTCCACTGTCCCTTCCAAGTGGAGCCCCAGCAGTCCCTGTCGCCCCTCCCAGGGTGTGCAGCCCCCGCCACTCTCTCCCACCCCACTGTCCCCGCAGGGCTTGGGGTTCCCCCGCCGCCCCGTCCCCTGGGCGTCCTGGGCCTCCCTCAGCTCCCGCCGGGCCCCCCTCATGGCCTCTTCCCCCAGTGCCTCCGCTCTGCTCAGATCCCCCATTCCTCTGAGATCTCCCCCATCCACGTTCTCCTCGGGCCCCTCCCGGCATCCTCCCCCTCTCCCCTGGCACCGTGTTGGGGTCCCCCGCCATCTGGGCCCACTCCAACTCCCCCCCAACCTGACCCCCCCCAATTCCCCTCCCACATCCCGCTGTCCCTCACTGCTGCTGCCTCTCCCCCCGAGCAGCCCGCAGACGGGAACCCCCGGGTGCCCAGGGGCGATGGCACCCAGAAGCGGATCTCGGTGGAGCACATTTACCAGAAGAAGATGCAGCTGGAGCACATCCTGCTCCATCCCGACACCTACATCGGCTCCGTGGAGCTGGTGCCCCAGGTGCAGGGGGGCCCAGGGCAAGGGAGGGTTGTGGGGCTAAGCCGCCTGAACTCCTGGGTGCAGGTGAGGAGTCATTAGTGTCTGTTTGTGAGGGACAAAACATCTGCTTTACAAACTGGTGGCCCAGAAGAGGAGGTGTACCGGGGACCTGATGTGTTTCTTGCCTTCTTATTTTAGCAGGTGTGGGTTTTTGATGAGGACGTGGGCCTGAACTGCAGAGCTGTGACCTTTGTGCCTGGCTTATACAAAATCTTTGATGAGATTCTAGGGAAGGGGAGCTACTTGTTGAGCCAATGATTGACAAGTTACTAACAGGTACTGAATGTCTAAGAAGCTGGAACTAAATGCAAGAACTTACCAAGTGTGCTTTTACCTAGTTGTGGTGTTGACCAAGGGATGTCTGTTGCATGATTTGATGGATGGTGTTCGCAGAGTACGTTGCTTGTTGATTGTGCTTGGAAATACTGGATACTGATGTCCTTCCATTAGTGCTACTTAACAGTAAGCCATTCATGGGATGATTGGGTTTTGATAACAAACCCAATTTCATTCAGCCCCAAATTCTCCCAGATTCACTGTTAACTTGTAGTACTTGTCTTTCTAACTTGCAAAATATTTGCATACCCAGGTGATTATTAGTAACATTGTATTGAATTTTTATATTCATTCTACTGAAGACACTTTATAGTTAATAGTTTTGACTTGATTGAGAATGTAATATAATAACAATAATCTTTCCATTCTAGTCAATGCTGCAGACAACAAGCAGAGGGATAAAAGCATGTCATGCATTAAAGTTACAATTGATGTGTAAGTTTGATTTCATTTCTGTTCATTGCCTTCCCAACTGAAGGGCATTTGATTTTCTCACTCAGATGCTGTTCTGCTGAGCTGGTGTAGTACTGGAGGGCTCTGCCATGCAGCCGATCCAAGTTAGAGGCAATGTCATTCAGCAGTTGCGAAAGCCTTTTTCTTTGTTTAGTCCCTTGGTCTCTTCCAGAGTGCTGACTGGTGACATGACTGCTTTGGTGGTGGTGTTGTTTTCTGTTGTGGCTATTTTCCTCTCTTCTTCCTCTCAACCTTGTTATTCTGTCATTGAGCATAGACAGAGGTTTTTTATGTGTGGCGGTCCGTTTCACAGAATTTTTTTGTTGACTTGCCCTCCCTCTGCTGGCTGTTTCTGCACTTGCTGAGCAGAGATTTGCTCTTCATGAAATGGTGGCCTTTCCCCAGAGCTTTTGTGTACTCCTTGTTTCATAGCTCCGTCATTTGCAGCCTTAAAAACACACATTTTTTTCCCTTAGGGAGAATAACACAATCAGTGTATGGAACGATGGGAAAGGTATTCCAGTTGTTGAACACAAAGTGGAGAAAGTCTGTGTGCCCGCTCTGATCTTTGGACAGCTGCTAACATCCAGCAACTACGATGACAATGAAAAGAAAGTCACAGGTAGGGAAGACTCTCAAATATGTGCTCATATTTTTGAGCAGCCTGATCAAATGGTTTAAATGTGTGAACTGAAGTAAAGGCAGCGGGGGAAGGGGGTCCTTGATGCAACATGCAAACGGCGTTCTGAGCCCATCAGAGAGAAGTCTCCATGCTCGATTTTATAGTAATAATGGTACAAACAGGGAGAACAGGAACAATTCTCTTTGACCACTAATCCCAGTTGAATCTGGGTTTGTAGTCAGGTACTGGGTTTGTAGGACATTGTTGCTCCTTGACGGTTGTACTTTGATTGTGCTGAAGTGGCTGAGCTCCTGTTAGTCTGGAATTCTTGTAGGTGGTTTTGAACAAAGGTAATAACACAAGTCTTGTTTTCCTTCTCATTCCAGGTGGGCGAAATGACCAAATGGAGCCAAACTGTGCAACATATTTAGCACAAAATTTACTGTGGAAACTGCATGTCGCGAATACAAAAAGTTATTCAAGCAGGTATGAGCGCTTCTCATTTCAGTAAGGTTATACCTGAGATTTTCAAATGAGACCCTAAGGTTTTGTTCCAAAAATTTAGGTGTAACTTGCAGTCAGTGCACTGTGATTCAAATAAATTTGGCCCACAGTTTCTGTATCACCAAATAGAATTCAAATGAATAATGAAATGAGCAGACATAATGAGAATCTCGTTTTTAACCAGTGTTTTGTTTTTTTTTTTTAATTTGAAAGTATTTAAAACTCGTAAATCAGCTCACTGCTTTTAAAAACTGAGCTAGTTGCTTGTGTGTGTTAAGAGTTGCAATTCCTAAAACCTTCTTTTCTCAGATGTGGACAGACAACATGGGCAAGGCTGGTGAAATGCAGCTGAAGTATTTTGATGGAGAAGATGACCCGTGTGTCCCTTTCCAACCTGATCTGTCAAAACTCAGAATGACCATTCTTGATAAAGCCATTGTAGCACTAATGTCTCGAAGAGCATATGATATTGCTGGATGCACAAAGGATGTCCAAGTTTTCCTAAATGGACAGAGGCTGCCTGTAAGTGAGCATTTAAAAGAAACAGTACTATCTGTATTTCTCGTGCCATTTAAAGAGTGGGATTTTGTTGAAGCAATTTACGTCATTACACATAGTAAAGGGAAAATTTGCGTGCGTGATTCCTCTACCCACTTTTCAGGAGGATATGAATTAAGTCTTTCTAGGAGCTGTTCTAACCGAGTTGTCTGCTTTCATGTGTATGCAGGTGAAAGGATTCTGCAGTTATGTGGACCTCTGTCTGAAGGACAAAGTAGATGAAACTGGGAATGCGCTTCAGGTTCTTCATGCGGAAGTCAATTCTCGGTGGCAAGTGTGTTTGACTTTAAGTGAAAAAGGCTTCCAGCAAGTTAGCTTTGTCAACAGCATTACCACTACAAAGGTGACTTTTCTTTAGTTGATTTAGTCAAGCTAATGCCATATACTTCATCATTAATATTCTTAGCTGTTTTCAAATGTCTGTATGTTAGTGAAAAATACTTAGTTGCTTAGTGTTGCAAGGACTATGCTTAAAGTTTTAAATAGATATGCATAGCGTTTTGGGTTTTTTTTCAATGGAATCACCACCAGGTCTTTGGTCCCATTTTCCCTTAGGGTGGCAGGCACGTTGATTATGTAGCTGACCAGATTGTGACCAAACTCATTGATGCTGTGAAAAGGAAGAACAAAAACGGAGTTGGAGTGAAGCCTTTTCAGGTACAATGTCAGAATTTCCCCAGTGGGAAACACGACTCTAGCATTACTGCAAATTGTGACTACAGTTTAATGCATTACTCCATTAATTAATAATACATATTTCCATTGTGCAGACTATATATAAAATTGCTGATTATAGAAGCCTCATATTGTCCAGTTTAAGCCAGCTAACAATCTTTGTGTTTGGCTGATGTGTTTTGTAATCAGCACACTGTAAGTCAGTGCAGATGCACTACAGCTCAGTACCTGTTTGATAATACCTATTTTGGCTGCGAGCTGTTGATTCCTGGACATCCCAAATCATCTAACGTTGTTGGTGAATGTTATTAGCTGTCCTAAATTCTTTCAAGACATCTAGGAAAATCCAAAACCATACAGTGATAATTGAGTTTTTCCTCACTGCGGGGCTGCTGCAGCCCGCGGCTCTGCTCCCTCTGACCCCTCTCTCCATCTGCCTTCCAGGCACATCACCCTGTGGCGCGTGGTGATCGGGGCCACCCGGTTGACTCAGCTGGGCCCTGAGGCCCAAGGGCGCCATATTAAGCAGCTCCTGGTTGACGAACACTATAGTAATACCTCAGAGAGGGACGACGTTGCCTGGCTGGAATTGGACCAGCCTGCCCAGTGCAGTTCCTACGTACTGCGTGCACGACGCCTCGCTGAGAGTGTCAGAGATGAGAACCTGCTACATCAGTGGCTGGGGTTCCACAGCTGCAAGATGTGAGTTCCCCAAAAGTACCCGTGTCCTGAGTGCAAGCTTGGCACACTGGGGAGACAGGTTGGGTCTGCTGAGAGCCCTGGCGAAAGCCAGAGTCAGGCTGGGGGACGTATGCCTAACAAGGAGATGGGCCTGAGCCATTCCCCAGAGCAGGAGGGAAGGGAAACACGGGCACAAGGCCTCTCGAGATGCAAAGCCAAGCCTGTGGGAAGGGGCTCAGCCAGTCGGGGGAGGAGATCTGGCAAGGAGCTGCTGGCTGTTAATTGCTTTCTGTGCTCCCAGCTGGAGGATCAGCTGATGTGCTGCAGGAGGCCAAGGTCCACCTCATGGATGTCAGGCTCTGCAAGAGCAGCCGGTGGTCCAGAGGGGCCATCCACGCTCACAGGCTGTGTGCCGGCTGTGCGCAGGGTGGCATCGACCCCTGCCAGGTACGGGCGTGCTACAAGTCACCCCAGCAGCCCCGGCAGCCCCCGCAGCACCACCCAAACACACCCCGGCACGTGCTTTGCCTGGCCAGTCACCCTCCCACCGCTGGGTCCCCACCGCTGTTGGGGCTCACCTCCCCTTCCCCATCTGCCGGTCCTTGCCCAGTGCCCCCCTCGTCCCAGCGGCCTGGGACTCTGCCCAGAAAGCCCATCCAGTGCTCTTGGCAGCCTGTAGGTCCAGATCCCAACCCTGGAACATCCCTCTTCCACACATCCAGGGTCACTGTGCGGGGATGAGAGAGAGCCCGAGCTTCCAGGCCCCGGACCCCCTCCCAGACAAGGTTCTGTCTGCTCCAGCACCTGAACAGAGCCTTCCTGTGCAGGGAATCCAGCTCTGGCAGGTGCTGTGGGAGAGCAGGAGCCAGCCCCAGTGCTGTCGGTGGCCCCCCAACACCACCTTAATCCTCTCCCCTCCGCTGCAGGTGACAGCAGTGGTCCCCTCATGTGCAAAGCTAACAATGCCGACGACTTCTGGTGTGTTGGAGTGACAAGCTGGGGGAAAGGCTGTACAAGAGCCAAATGGCCTGGGGTCTACACCTCTGCTCAGCACTTTTACGTAAGAGTGGATTTTGGAAGAGATGGGACTGCGCCCAGCAGTAACAGCTACTCCAAGGCCACAGCCAGTCATCACCTCAAGCCCCTTTCAGAGGCCAAGGCCCCACACAATGGGGCAGGCTGAGGGTTAGGGTTAGACTTGGGGTTAGGGTTAGCATTAGGATTCAGGGCGAGGATTAGGGTTAGGGGATAGGGTTAGGGTTAGTGATTAGGGTTATGGGTTAGGGTTAGGGGTTAAGGGTAGGGTTAGGGTTAGAGTTAGGGGACTAGCCTTATGTTTAGGGTTGGGGTTAGGGTTAGGGTTTGGTTTAGGGTTCATTTGGTTTAGGGTTCATTAAGGGTTCTTGTAAGGGTTAGGGTAAGGGGTTAGGGTGGGGGTAGCAGGGTTAGGGCTCAGGTTTAGGGGTTAAGGTTAGGGGGTTAGGGTTTTAGGGTTAGGGTTAAGGTTAAGGTTTAGTGTTAGGGCTTAGAGTTAGGCTTAGGGGTTTGGGTTAGGGTTAGGTTTATGCGTTAGTGTGAGGGTTCAGGTTAGGGGTTTGGTGTTAGGGTTAGGGGTCAGGGTTAGGTTTATGTTTAGCATTAGGGGTTAGGGTAAAGGTTAGAGTTAGGTTTAGGGTTAGGGTTAGGCTTAGGTTTAGGTGTCAGGGTTAGGGTCATTAGTGTCAGGGTTAGGTTTAGGGTAAAGTGTTCATGTTAGGGATAGGATTACAGTTAGAGTTAGGGATAGGGTTCAGGGTTAGGGTTAGGGGGTTAAAGTAGGATTAGGATTACGGCATTAGGGCATTAGGGTTAGGGATTGTAGGGGTTAGCTGTAAGGGTTAGAGTTCAGGGTTAAGGTTAGGATTAGGATTAGGGCTTGGGGTTAGGCTTGGGGTTTAGAGTTACAATTAGGCGTTAGGGTTTAGAGTTAGGGTTAGGGTTAGGGCTTAAGGTTTCATTTAGGGATAGGGTTAGGGTTAGGGGTTAGGTGTTAGGGTTTGGATTAGGTATATGTTTTAGGGTTAGGGTTAGGACTTAGGGTTAGGTGTTAGGGTTGGGTTAGGTTTAGGGTTAGGATTCGGGTTAGAGTTAAGGTTAGGGTTAGGGCATTAGGGTTAGGGGCTAGGGTTTAATGTTTGGGGTTAGTGTTTGGGTTAGGGGTTAGGGTTAGGGGGTTAGGGGTTGGGTTAGGATTATGGTTAGGGGTTGGGGTTAATTTTAGGGTTGGGTGTTAGGGTTACGATTCAAGGTTAGGGGTTATGGTTAGGATTAGAGTTAGGGTTAGGGTTTTAGGGTCAGGGTTAGGATTAGGATTAGTGGGTTAGGATTTGGGTTTGGTTTAGGGGTTAGTGTTAGGGATAAATTTAGGGTTACATTTAGGGCTAGGGTTAGGGTGAGGGGGTTAAGGTTAGGGTTAGGTTTTAGGTTAGGGGGTTAGGGTTAGGGGGTTAGGGTTAGGGGGTTAGGCATTGGGTTCGGATTAGGGGTTAGGGTTAGGGTCAGCGTTAGGTTTAGGGGTTAGGCTTAGGGTTAGGGTTTGGGCTAGGGCTAGGGTTCGGTTTACGGGTTAGGGTTAGTCTTAGGGTTAGGGTTTGGGTTAGGGTTTGGGTTAGGGTTATGGTTAGTATTAGGTAGTTGTGTCATGTTTATGGTTAGGGTTAAGGTTAGGATTAGGGTTAGTGTTAGCATTAGGGTTAGGTAGTCGTGTGTCCTGGTTTCGGCTGGGATAGAGTTAATTTCCTTTCTAGTAGCAGGCATAGTGCTGTGTTTTGGATTTAGTAGGAGAAGAATGCTGATAACACGCTGATGTTTTTAGTTGTTGCTAAGTACTGCTTATGCCAGTCAAGGACTTTTCAGCTTCCCATGCTCTGCCAGGTGCACAAGAAACTGGGAGGGGGCACAGCCAGGAGAGCTGACCGAAACTATGCAAAGGGCTATTCCATACCATATGACGTCGTGCTCAGTATATAAACTGTGGGGGGTTGGCCGGGGAGCAGCGATCGCTGCTCAGGAACTGTCTGGGTATCGCTCAACGGGTGCTGAGCAATTGCAGTGTGCATCACTGGCTTTGTATAGTATTATTATCATTATTGTATTGTTATTAGTATCATTACTATTTTACTTTATTTCAATTATTAAACTGTCCTTATCTCAACGCAGGAGTGTTTCTCACTCTTACTCCTCCGATTCTCTCCCCCCATCCCATCGGGGTAGGGGGAGTGAGCAAGCGGCTGCATGGTGCTTAGTTGCAGGCTGGGGCTAAACCACGACAGACGTCTTTTGCAGAAACCCATCTGTCTTTGGGACACAAGGAGCTTTGGAAAGAGATGAATGAAAACACAAGGGAGAAGTTGCAAAAGAGTGTCGACTCTTCAATTGTTTGTAACGGTCCTTCCCCAGAAGCAGGGAGAAGGGTTTTACAGTTGGCCATGGCTCTGAGGTCAGCCCAGCATGGTTCTGGAAGTGGGGCCATCTGAGGGACATTCCCTCAGGGTCTTCTCCATCCAAAGGACATTTTCCATGGCCACTGTGGAAAGGAACCTGCTTTCTGTGGCAAGAGAGGGCAACCGGGCACTTGGAGAAATGTTGTGAAAGACTGAATGTCCCTCGGGAGGGAGAGAAGAGGATGCGAGTACAGCTGGGGAGGCATGGAGGGCATCTACATGCAGAGGCAGTGGAGGCCACCTGAACTTTCACCCAGAACCATAAGGGACCAGGGAAGGAAAGAGAGCAAGGCTGAGCCCAGCTCTGCTGGGCTGGACTTTCTACTTCCACTTGGGGTAGAGCCAGGGCTCTTTACTATCCTATTTATCTCCCAGATTATCCAATTTATATCCAATTTATTTCTCTACCTGTGAAATCCTCCAAGTAGGTCTGCCGTTTGGCCATCCCATGAGGCACCCGCAGTGACAGTCCATCTCCAGTCCCAGTACTATGGCACTCATGTAGTCAGTCTCCTGTTACCTGGCATTTTCCTCCTTGCCTAAATCCATCCTATTGAACCCGTCCTTATGGGAAACTTCGGATTAGTACCCCCTCTGGCACCTGGGGGAAGGGGCCACCCTGATGCCGCCCTAAAAATTCAGTCCCTGACCTTGAGCAAAGGTTGTTCCTGAGGACACTGGTGCGAGTGAATGATGAGGGTCTGCAAAGCTGAATTTCACTTTCTGCATGGGTTTGCAAGAGGTCTGAGGGTGCCAGGCTGGGAATTTGAATATCTTGTTGAAGTGCCAAAATTGAGGGATCTACCCCGAACCAGGAGCTCAGTGCTGGGGTGCGATGTGTCTCACTGGGAAGGCTGCAGTGTTACCCTGTCCAGCTGAGCTTGTCAAATGGGGACTTTCTGCTGAGGGAAATCAAAAAATCCTGGAATAATCCTGGTCAGAGGGGACATCAAGAGGTTTCCAGCCCAAACCTGTGCTCAGAGCAGTTCCCATCAGGCTGCTCAAGGACATGCCCAGTTGAGGTATGAACACCACCAAAGTTTTGCCCCTCTGGCTACAAGATCTGCCGACTCTTTGGGTAAGAAAAACCCTCCTTTTTAAGGCCCAAATCATCTTTTTTGAGTCTCAACCCTCATGTTTAGGGCACAAAGCCTCATTTCTTAGAGTCCAAAGCTGCATCTTAAAGGCCCAAAAGCCTCAAGTTAGAGCCTAAATCATCATTTTCAGGGTCCAAAGCCTCATTGTAGTGTCCAAAGACCCATTTTTAAGATCCAACCCCATGGTTTTAAAGCCCAAACACTCATTTTCAAGATGCAAGCCTCATTTTTAGGGCCCAAATCCTCCTTCTGGGGTCTAAATAGTCATTTTTAAGGTCCAAATCCTCATTTTTAGGATACAAACCCTCATTTATAAGTTCCAAACCCCACTTCAGAGGTTCAAGGATACTTTAAGGGCCCAAAGCATCATTTTTAATGCCCCAAATCTGATTTTGAAGTTCCAAAGCCTCATTTTTATGGTCCAAAGCCTCATTTTCAGGTCCAAAGCCTCATTTTAGTTCCCAAAGCCTCATTTTCCCATAGCCTAATTTTCAGGATCCAGTCTGTAAGTTTTAGGGCCCAAAGCCTCATTTTTTTTAGAATAGAATAGAATAGAATAGAATAGAATAGAATATTTACATTGGAAGGGACCTACAATGATCATCTAGTCCAACTGCCTGACCAGTTCAGGGCTGACCAAGTTAAAGCACATAAGGGCATTGTCCAAATGCTTCTTAAACACTGACAGGCATGGGGCATTGACTTTTTAGTGTCCAAAGCCTCATTTTTATTTTCCAAACCTGAATTTTAACCAAAAAGCCTTAAATTGGGTGTGGTGCTTATTCTTCAGTGTCAAAGCCTCAGTTTTTGGGTCCAAACTTCATTTTAAGACACAAAGCTCATTTCAGAGGCCAAAGCCTCATTTTAGATTCCAAACCCTCCACTATAGGGCTCAAAGCTTCATTTTTAGGGTCCATATTCTCATTCACAGGGTCCAAACCTCTCTTTTACAGCTCAAAGTCTCAATGGTAGGGATCATAATCTTATTTTTAAGGCCCAAAGCTTCATTTAAAGGTCTAAGCCCTCATTTTTAGGTCCAAAACCCACTTTTTTTAAGGTCCAAAGCTACATTTATAGAATCTGAATTATCATTTTAGGGTCCAAGGTGTAATTTTTAGTTTCCAAAGTTTTATTTTTAGAGTCCAAAGCATCAATTCTAGAGTACAAAGCCCCATTTTTATCATCCAAACACTCACTTTAAGGAACAAAACCTCATTTTGGGTCTCAAAGCCACATTTTTATTGTTCAAAGCCTCATTTGTAGCATCCAAACATGTTTTTCAGGTCTGAAAGCCTCATTTTCAAGGCTCAAAGAATCAGTTTCAGATCCAAATCTTCATTTTTATAATCCAAAGCCTCATTTGTAATGTTTTAACTCTCATTTGTTGGGTCCAAATCTTCAGGATCTTAACCCTCATTTTAGGGTACCAAGCCTCATTTTAGGGTCCAAAGTGTGGTGGTGTGTGTCCCCCTCCCCCTTTTCTCTCTTCAACTCCTTTACAACCTCAGGAATTCCTGCCAGACCACAACTTTGTGTAGTAAGTTGGTCAGTTAGGCGCCCCTTAATTGTACCAGAAACTCCTACATGGTCCACGTGGAGAGAGGCCCTGTCCTTATGAGAAACTCATATTATGGTTAACGAGGGGAGCAGAAACAGTCAGCTACCCCTGACAGCCTTGAAACAGAGCAGTATCATCGTTACTGGAATTCCAGTAATTACCGACCTGGTTTGTGGCTCGGATGGAAATTTACTGATGACTAAAGCCAATCATTTCACGATCCTCTAAACAGCAGTCCTAAGTGAGGCCCTTTGAGCTCTCCTGGACTGCGGCGGGCTGCACCAGCACCTCCCTCTGAGCGGGACGCCTCTCAGAGCCAGCAAACTCTTAAAGTTTGTGAAGATCAGAGGTCCATTGCCGAAGAGCGACGATGGAGCCTGGGCTGAAACCCTTCACTCCTCGAGGCTCAACCCTTGCCTGTTGAGAAATGCCAAGACATTCGATGTGAATATTTCACTGAACTCGAGGGGAATTTTTAACAGGTATACCATATATATGTATAGAAATATATATATATTCATGTATGTGTGTATGCATGTGTAAATTAATTTAAGTAGTCTGTAGATGTATGATTTAATTATAAAGTGAGTCTTATACTGCTGCATTATCCTTATTCCTATGAACCATTGACCAAGTCTGAGACTAAGATTGGACCCAGACACACCTCGACTCCTCTCTGAGAAGGAGTTTAGAAAGCAAGGGGGTCTGTTCTGGACCTCGTGACTCAACGGAAGGGTCCTCCTCTGTATACACGATCTCTCTGTGAATCATTCCAACTCAGTGTAACTTAATTTCCCTTTATGCACTTCTTCTATGCAGTAACCTTGAGTGAACCTTGCCATCTTCGAATCTGTAACTAAGTCACTGTTTTGATCAGTTTTGTCTGATCACTTTGTTAATCACTGTTTGAGTGCTATTAAAATACCACAACCAAATCCTGCAATTTGCCACAAGTAAATTTTAAACAGCTACTAAATCAAACTGTGTAAAGTCACTCATTCACGAGAAATTAATATAATCAGCAGGATTTACAAACCTGCATTCGTGATACAAAGCCAGTTTTCGTTTACTAGTTTAGTTTTACTAAACTAAGCTGGGTCCGGCCCTTCCCTCAGGCCTTTCCGGGCCCCAGAGGCCATTTGGGCATGGCAGAGAAGACGGTCCCACCAGAGCCTGACAGGGCAAAATGATTTTTTACACAGCTTTGGTTTAGCAGCAATATAGGATTTATTAATATTTTGGAGATAGATCACAAAATTAGGTTATATAATTCTTAACAGCATTTAAGCATCAGCCCGTTTAACAGAGTGATTCAGTGGAAGTTCTTACAATCAAAATAGTGACTTAGTTAAAGATTCGAGAATGGCACAGGTCACCTAAACCTTACAGCAGGGTTGCACACACAGATAGGGTTTAAATCAAATCACACACATATGCACAGACTGACAAACAGCTCTAAATCAAATTGCGCACACACACACACACACACAGAGGTTAACCTGTGATTAAAATTTCCCTTTTTGTGAGTTTCATGAATTACTCACTTTTATGTGCCAGCATTCATCAATGGATGGTTGGTGAACCTCCCAAAATCAGGCGTTTGAGTCCTCACGAAATTGTTGACAGATGATCCTTCAATCCTCGCAAAATCTACACTGAGAGACATCCCAGCTCAGGGGGAGATACTGGGTCACACAGCCTGCTGCAGTCCCGGAGAGCTCGAAAGGTCTCACTTTTGGATTGCTATCTATAGGATCTCAAGATGATTGGCTTTGGCCAGTATTTTAAATTCTGGCCACAATTCATGCCGAGTCATTCTGGTATGCAACTCAGGCAGCAGATGGCCCAGGTGTGGCCAGGGAGTGTCTGACACCCAAGTCACTGCACTTGTGACCAAGCACAAGAGGGCTTATTCTGAGATCGCAGGGTGGCCTGGGGAGCTGCACCACCACACCACCACCCTCCTTACAAGACACTCTCTTTGGAAGACCGAGGTGCAATCTCTCAGGAGACGTTAGCTGTCTTAACTCCTGCCTATTTTCAGAGGTTCCCCA
Organism: Pelecanus crispus; assembly: GCF_030463565.1. Taxonomy (NCBI): domain Eukaryota; kingdom Metazoa; phylum Chordata; class Aves; order Pelecaniformes; family Pelecanidae; genus Pelecanus; species Pelecanus crispus. The sequence goes on along the minus strand of NW_027461476.1, from coordinate 803,531 downwards.
CCTTTATGGAGCTGGGCCAGAGCCCCCTCAACCTCAAAAATTGTTCTTCAGTTAAACACCAGTAACTGAGTTTCTAATGTCAACTCATTTCTTTGTTGCTCTGGTAATGCTTAATAAAGATGCAGAAAGACTCACAAAACCCTGCTCTCTCTTTGTCTGATCTGCCAAAATACAGGTGTTGCGATAGAGATCTCCTGTTCCATGGTCTGTTCGTGCTAGCCACCTGCTTAATTCACAGAAATGTAGAAGCAGCTCTTCCCAGGAAAAGAAAAACAAAACCAAACCAGAAACATTAGTTTTCTAACTGGCATTGGTCCAAAAAGCAAACCACCTGCCTAGCTACAATGGGAAAGGAAAAAGTAAATTTCCTTTTAGCACATAATACTACAGAACAGGACTGTCAAGTGTGTTTTGTGGCTAGTCTGCTTCTTACATTGCTACATTCACATAAGAAAAAGAAAAAGAAAAAAAATACAAACCTCTCTCAGTTGGGTCATAAGGGAAAGGGGCCCTCAGGGAGCAGGGGGCAGCAGAGGCATCAGCCTGATGTCTTCTGCTTCTGCTAGAAAAACACTTCACAACTTGAGAAGTGAACCTGATCCCAGAGGTTTGGGTTTTCCAGTGGGGAAAACAGCATTTACCTAGTTTGTAGCAGCACGGTATGACATTGGTTCTCTTGTAACAACTCCACCTTTATTCTGTGGTTCCCAGGCTCATCTGACCACTTTGAGGTGGTGCCCTAAAAGAAGGCTTTGGACCCTCCCAAGGAGGGTTTGGAACCTTAAAAATGCCTCGCTGAATCCTAGAATTTGCCCTTTGGACCCTGAAATTTAGACTTTGCAAACTAAACCTCAGCCTTTGGATGCTCAAAATGAGGCTTTGGAGCCTGAAATGAGGCTTTAGAGGTGAAAAGTAAGACTTTGGAAAGTAAAAATGAGGCTTTGGACACTATAAATCATGCTTTGGACTCTACAAATGAGGCTTCGGACCTTCAAAATCCGGCTTCAGGCCTTGAAAATGACACTCTAGGCCCTTAAAATGAATCTTTAAACCTGAAAAGTGTAAATCTTGGAACTTAGAAATGAGGCTTTGGACCCTAACGAATGAGGGATTGAAACTGTGGGTCCTCAAAAAAGGCTATGGATACCTAAAGACATCCCTGGACCCTACAAATGGGGATTTGGGCCCTAAAACTGGGGCTTTACACCCTAAGAATGGGTGTTTGGACTCTCAAAATGAGGCTTTGGACATGAAGAAAATGAGGCTTCGAGCCCTAAGTGAGGAGTTTGTACCCTAAAATGAGGCTTTGTACCCTAAAATGAGGCTTTGGGAGCTAAAACTGAGGCTTTGAGCCCTAAAAGAGGGCTTTGGACCCTCCCAAGGAGGGTTTGGAACCTTAAAAATGCCTGGTTGGATCCTAGAATTTGCACTTTGGACCCTGAAATTTAGATTTTGCAAACTAAACCTCAGCCTTTGGATGCTCAAAATGAGCACATCACCCCAGGGCCAACATCCCAGAGAACAACCACCCTTTGAAGTGGTTAACACTGGAACTCATCACCCTTGAGGTGTTTAACTCTGGGGGCCCATCATCTTTGGCACATTACCCTTGGAGTGGTTAACCCTGGGGGCCCATCAGTGAGGGGGCCCATCACCCTTGGCTTGGTTAACCTTGAGACCCATCACCCTTATGGTGGTTAACTGTGGGGGCCCATCACCCTTGGGGAGGTTAAAGCCAGGGCCCAACACCCTTTGGGTGCATCACCTTTGGGGTGGTTAACCCCCAGGGCTCATCAGCCTTGCTGTTTTTTACCCTTGGGGCCCATTAACCCTTGCTCCCATCATCCTTGGGGTGATTAACTGTCCTGGTTTTAGCTGGGATAGAGTTAATTTTCTTCCTAGTAGCAGGCATAGTGCTGTGTTTTGGATTTAGTAGGAGAAGAATGTTGATAACACGCTGATGTTTTTAGTTGTTGCTAAGTGCTGCTTATGCTAGTCAAGGACTTTTCAGCTTCCCATGCTCTGCCAGGCGCACAAGAAACTGGGAGGGGGCACAGCCAGGACAGTTGATCCAAACTGACCAAAGGGCTATTCCATACCATATGATGTCATGCTCAGTATAGAAACTGGAGGGGGTTGGCCAGGGAGCCACGGCTGCTGCTCAGGAACTGTCTGGATATCGGTCAGCGGGTGGTGAGCAATTGCATTATGCATCACCTGCTTTGTATATTGTTATTATTATTATCATTATTGTATTGTTATTATTATCATTACTATTTTACTTTATTTCAATTATTAAACTGTTCTTATCTCAACGCAGGAGTGTTTCTCACTCTTACTCCTCCGATTCTCTCCCCCATGCCATTGGGGTAGGGGGAGTGAGCGAGCGGCTGCGTGGTGCTTAGTTGCAGGCTGGGGCTAAACCACGACAGAGCAGAAAAGGCCTTAATGCTGTGTAAGCACTGCTCAGCAATAACTCTGGTGGCAGAGCTGAAGGAGGAGGTAGAAAGGCTGAGGCGTATCAGGGAGTGTGAGAGGGAAATAGACTGGTGGAGCCGCACCCTACCGTCCCTGGGGCCAAGGCAGCAGGCGGAGGCCCCACAAGGAGCGGAGGATCCCCTACCATCTTGCCGGCAAGCAGAAGGAGGGGATATCCAAGAGACGGGGGAGGAATGGAAACAGGTCCCTGCCCAGGACAGCAGGCGAATCCCCTCCCGGCCTCCCTCACCTTCCCAGCTGCCCTTACCTAACAGGTATGGGGCCCTGGAAGTTGAGGGCCAGGCAAGTGCAGAGGGAGGTGAAGGCGAAGGTCCAGCCAGGGGGTTGCCGAGGGCCAGTCAGTCACCCCCACAGATTACGACTGCCCCTGTTAAGAAAAAAAGGAGGGTAATTGTGGTGGGTGATTCCCTCCTGCGGGGAACTGAGGGCCCAATCTGCCGTCCGGACCCATCCCACAGGGAAGTCTGCTGCCTCCCTGGGGCCCGGCTTAGGGACGTTACTAGAAAACTCCCTGACCTCGTGAGGCCCTCCCATTATTACCCGTTGCTGGTTGTACAGTTGGCAGTGATGAGATTACAGAGAGAAGTCCTAAAGCAATGAAGAGGGACTTCAGGGCACTGGGGCGATTAGTCGCAGGATCGGGAGCACAGGTAGTATTTTCCGCAATCCCATCAGTGACAGCTAAGAGTGCTGAAAGGAATGGGAAAACTCACCTGATTAACAGGTGGCTCAGAGGCTGGTGCCATCGGTGGAATTTGGGGTTTTTTGATCACGGGGAGGTTTACACGGCACCGGGCCTGCTGGCGGCTGATGGAGATCAGCTGTCTCCAAAGGGGAAAAGGATCCTCGCCCATGAGTTGGCGAGACTCATTGAGAGGGCTTTAAACTAGGTTTGAAGGGGGAAGGGGATATAAACGGGCCTGCCAGTTAGAAAAGCAAAAAAAAAATTAGAAAAGCAAAAGCCCAGCAAGAAGTTAATCTGGCCAATGCTGTAAAAGATAATAAAAAATGCTTTTATAAGTACATCAGCAATAAAAGGAGAGCCAAGTAGGATCTCCATCCTTTGCTGGATGTGGGGGGAACGTTGTCACCAAGGACAAGGAAAAGGCTGAGGTACTTAACGCCGCCTTTGCCTCTGTGCTTAACAGCCAGACCAGTCATCCCCAGGGTACTCAGGCCCTTGAGCTAGAAAATAGGGATGGGGAGCAGAATGGAGCCCTCAGTTAACGACCTGCTACACCACCTGGATGCTCACAAGTCTATGGGGCCAGATGGGATCCACCCGAGAGTACTGAGGGAGCTGGCAGAGGAGCTTGCCAAGCCACTTTCCATCACCTATCAGCAATCCTGGTTAACAGGGGAGGTCCCTGATGACTTTTCTAATTTCCTCCCTGCATGACCTAACAAGATCCCTGTACTCCTCCTGAGTTGCCCGCCCCTTCTTCCAAAGGTGGTAGACTCTCCCTTTTTCCCTGAGTCCCCACAAAATGTGATGCCCATCTACAAGAAGGGCCAGAAGGAGGACCCAGGAAACTACAGGCCTGTCAGCCTGACCTTGGTGCTGGGAAAGATTATGGAGCGGTTCATCTTGAGTGAACTCAACAGGCAAGTGCAGGTCAACCAGGGGATCAGGCCCAGCCAGCATGGGTTCATGAAAGGCAGGTCCTGCTTGACCAAGCTGATCTCCTTTTATGAAGTGGTGACCCGCCTGGTGGATGATGGAAAGGCTGTGGATGTCATTTACCTGGACTTTAGCAAAGCCTTCGACACAGTCTCCCATAATATTCTCCTTGGGAATCTGGCAGCTCATGGCTTGGACGGGCATAGTCTTCGCTGGGTAAAAAACTGGTTGGGTGGCCGAGCCCAGAGAGTAGTGGTGAATGGAGTTAAGTGCAGTTGGCGGCCGGTCATGAGCAGTGTTCCCCAGGGCTCTGTTTTGTTGCCAGCCATGCTTAATATCTTTATCAATGATCTGGATGAGGGGATTGAGTGCACCCTCAGTAAGTTTGCAGATGACACCAAGTTGGGTGGGAGTGTCGATCTGCTGGAGGGTCAGATGGCCCTGCAGAGGGACCTGGACAGGCTGGACCGATGGGCTGAGGCCAACTGTATGAGGTTTAACAAGGCCAAGTGCCGGGTCCTGCACTTCGGGCACAACAACCCCATGCAACGCTACAGGCTTGAGGAAGAGTGGCTGGAAAGCTGCCTGGCTGAAAAGGACCTGGGGGTGTTGGTCGACAGCCAGCTGAACGTGAGCCAGCAGTGTGCCCAGGTGGCCAAGAAGGCCAACAGCATCCTGGCTTGTATCAGGAATAGTGTGGCCAGCAGGAGCAGGGAGGTGATTGTTCCCCTGTACTCGGTGCTGGTGAGGCCGCACCTGGAATGCTGTGTCCAGTTTTGGGCCCCTCACTACAAGAAAGACATTGAGGTGCTGGAGCGTGTTCAGAGAAGGGCAAGGAAGCTGGTGAAGGGTCTGGAGCACAGGGCTGGTGGGGAGCAGCTGAGGGAACTGGGATTGTTTAGCTTAGAGAAGAGGAGGCTGAGGGGAGACCTTATCGCTCTCTACAACTACCTGAAAGGAGGTTGTAGTGAGGTGGGTGTTGGTCTCTTCTCCCATGTAGTTAGCAATAGGACAAGAGGCAATGGGCTCAAGCTGCGCCAGGGGAGGTTTAGGTTGGATATTAGGAAAAATTTCTTTACAGAAAGAGTAGTCAAGCATTGGAAGAGGCTGCCCAGAGAGGTGGTGGAGTCACCATCCCTGGAAGTGTTCAACCCCCCATGGACTCCCAAAAGTGGAGGGAAAAGGGGACACCTCCCATGGACCCCCCAAAACTAAAGCGAAAGGGTGACAGTTCCCCATGGATGCCTCGCTACTGAAGGGAAAAGGGGACACCACCCATGGGTGCCAACACTGGAGGGGAAGGGTGACATCCCCCATGCACACCCCCAACAGGAGGGGAAGTGGGACAGCATCCACAAACACCCCAAAAGTCAAGAGAAATGGGCAATCCTCCTGAGCACCCCAAATCGGGTGGGAAAGGGATAACCACCCCCTCCGGGCCCCCAAAATTGGGAGGGGGAAATGAGCTCTCCCCCAACACCCAGTATAGGAGGACAGGGAACACAAATTCCCATAAACTGTGGGGAAAAATAGGACACACACACCCCTCCGAGGGGAAATGGGGACACCCCCCCCAATTTTTTTTGGTGGGGGGGAAATAGGGAACCTCACTGGAGGTCCTAAAAGGGGGGTGGAATTAGGATGCCCCCAAACCCCCTAAAGGGCTGGCTAGGGACCCCCAAAAGCCCCTCCCAGGGACCCTCTAGTCTGGGTCAGGTGTATAACAGGGACTCCTGAACCCTCTCAGAAAGCACCCCAGGCAGCTCAGAGGTATAACAGGGACCCCAAAACCTCCCCAGAGACCCCCCCCATACAGCCCAGGGGCACAAAGGGGACCCCCAACACCACCCCAGACCCCCACCAAGCAGCCCAAGGCATACAACAGGGACCTCCAACCCCCGCCCCAGGGAACCCGCATGCAGCCCAGGGGTATAATAGGGACACCCCACCCCCCTGGAACACTCCACTGTGGGCCCTGGGGTACAATGGGGACGCCATCCCCTGGGGACCCTCCCCTGCGTCTGTGGGGTGCAATGGAGACCCCTGCGGCCCCCGCTCCCCGACCTGTGGCCAGGCCCTCAGCAGTCGCGAGGTGGAGGACGGTGTCATCACTGACAGGCCGCTCAGGGGGCTCAAGGGTGATGGCCTCCAGCCCCCCCAGCTCAGCCAGCTCGGCGTGGATCTGGGGTCCCGAGGTGCAATACTCTCAGCGGCCCCCCCGGTACCCAAGCGCATCCCCCACCCTGCTCAGCACCATGGCCGCTTCATAAGCTTCCACCGAGGGCACCCTGGGGGAAACAGCAGGGCTTCAGGGGGGAGCCAGCGGTGGTGGGTATGCCGGGAGCCCCCAGAGGCACTCATGTCGCCTCCATTGCGGTAGCAGCTGCGGAAGCCCATCAGGCCCGGGGCATGGGGCCAGCGCTGGCCAGGGGCCCTTAAGGAGAATGAGGACACCCCAGGGGTTGGGGGTGGGGATGGGGGCACTGTCCCCATGGCGATGGGGATGAGTGGTGAGGAACCCCAGGGCCTCTGTCCCTGGGGGGTGGCAGGGAGGGAAAAAGCTCCAGGGGGGCCCAAAAGGCACTGGGAGGGGACTGGGGGGCTCCAGGGAGCACCCAGAGGGGCATGGAGGGACATGGATGGGGGCATACCCAAAGAAGGCTGGGGGACACCCGAGAGGGAGACAGGGGACACCGAAAGGGGCCTGAGGGCTACCCAAAGGGGCATGGAGGCACATGGGAGGGGCATCCAAAGGGGCACATGGGCGGCACCCAAAAGGGCTGGGGGGTACCCAAAGGGGACACCCAGAGTGGACAGAGGCCTCAAAAGAATTTGGGGCACAGAGGGATGGGTTTTAGCAAGCCCTAGGGGAAGGCAGAGACAAGGAGAAAAGGAGCATCTCCAAGGAAGAATGTTTCTGCCAAATATTTTCCCATAAATAAATATTTCACTGGGATGGGGCAAAAACATGGCCCCAAACCATGTTTTGGGGTGAGAACCCCCAAAACTGCTATTGCCTGGGTCCCACCAGGATGGGGCAGCAATATGCAGCCCTGCTCTGACAACTGGGGTCGGCTCCAACTTAAAATCACTGTGTTTTGCTATGCAAAAATAGTAAAATTAATGTTTAGTGGTGGGCAGTGAGCACTTAAAAGTTCATACTTAAATTTCAGAGTCAAGCAGCAAAGCCTCGGTGCAGGCCCCATGCCAGTCCCAGAAAAGTGCAACTCCTGGCTCCCCAGCATCAGCTTTTCATCTTTTTTTTTGGCCCAAATTATGCCAAACAAGACACAAATCTTTGATCTGTTGGTAAAAATCCTGTTGGGCAGGGCGGGGGGTGCACAACAGGTGGTTGGTACTAAAATAGGTGAATAATGAGGTTTAAAATTCATTGTCAATTTGGAAATTTTTTTTTAAAAAAATGATGTACAAAAAAATATTTTTTTTTGACATATTTTTGTTTGGACATACAGAAATTGCGGTTTCATCCTGCCACACTCCAAAGAGTGTGTTCAGGGCCTAAATAGGAAGCTATGGACCCAGGAAAGGGGCAGGGTACCCCCAAACCCTGCGGGTCACGTCCAGGACAGGGGCAGCAGATCCACAAACCCTGCAGGTCATGGAGCAGCCAGGGACAGGGCACCCCAAACCCCATGGATCAGGACCAGGACTGGTGCAGGGAAAGCCCAAAACTCTGTGGGTCACGGCCACAACAGGAATAGAGAACACCAAAACCCATGAGTCGGTGCCAGGACAGGGGCAAGAAACATCCAAACTCCGCAGGTAAGGGACAGGACTGGGGCAGGACACCCCCAAACTGCACAGGTCAGGGCCGGGACAGGGGCAGGGCACCTCCAAACCCCATGAGTCTCAGCTACAACAGACACAGGGCACCACGAACCTACGGGTGATGGCCATGAGAAGGCACCCAGGGTCAGAACAAGGGCCAAGAACCACAAAACCCCACGGGTAATGGCCCAGATGGGCACAGGGCACACCAAACCCAGCGGATCAGGTCCAGAACGGGAGCAGGGCACCCCCAAGCCAAGTTGGTCCTGGAAAGAGAGGGGGCCAGAAAACCCCACAGCTCAAGGTTCAGGGGCAGGGATCCCCAAAATACCTCAGATCAGGGCCAGTATAGGGGCAGAGTACCCCCAAACCGCACTTGTAGCGGCCAAGACAGGGGTAGAGAACCCCAAACCTCGCAGGCCAGGGCCATGACAGGGACAAGGCAGCTTGACATCCCTGTGGGTCATGGCCAGGTCAGGGGCCCCAGACCCCACGGATCACAGCCAATACAGAGACCGGGCACCCCCAAAAGACTGTGGATCAGGGCCAGGACAGAGACAGGGAAACCCAAAAATCCATGGGTCAACCCCAAAACCTCATGGGTCAGGTCCAGGACAGGGACAGGGCACCCCCAAACTCTGTGGGTCAGGGCAGTGAAAGGGCAGGGCACACCCCAAAGACCATGAGTCAGGGGGGCGGTACAGGACAGGGGCAGGGTACCCAAAATCCAGTGCATGAGAGCAGGACAAGCAAAGGTCACCCCCAAGCCCTGACCATTTTGGCCTGGCCACGGGATGGGCACCCCCAAACATTGCTGATCAAGGCAAGGACAGGGACAGGGCACCCTCAAATCCCCCGGGTCATGGTCAGCACAGGGGCAGGGCCTTCCCAAAACCCCACTTGTCAGGGCCAGGACAGAGGCATGGCACCACAGACCCCCTGGCTCAGGGCCAGGAAAGGGGCACAGCGCTCCGAAAACTTGCAGGTCAGGGCCAAAACAGGGGAAGGGTACCCCCAAATGTCATGAGTCAGGGAAATGAAAGGGGCAAGGCACTCCCTACCCTACAGGTCTGGGCCAGGCCAGTGGCAGGACACCCCAAAACCCCATGGGTCAGCATCAGGAGATAGTCTGGGCACCCCGAGTCACGGACCAGACAGGGACAGGGCACCCCAAACCCTGTGGATCACAGCCAATACAGGGGCTGGGCACCCCCAGACTCTGCATGTCAGCACCAGAGCAGGGGCGGGCAGACACCCCCAGACACTGCAGTTCTATGCCAAGACAGGGCAAGGGCCACCACAAATCCTGCAGGTGATGGCCTAGAAAGGGGCAGTGCACCCTAAATTCCAGTGAGTCTCAGCAGCAGCAGGGAAAGGGCACCCCCAAACCCCACACGAAAGGGCCAGTACCAGGCCAGGGCACCCCAAAACCCCATGAGTCAGGGCCAGGACAGGGGCAGGGCACCTCCAAACCCCAAGGGTCTTGGCCAGCACAGGGGCAGGGCACCCCCAAACCCCACATGTCAGGGCCAGGATCAGGGTCAGGTCACCCGCAAACTCTGCAGGTCATTCCCTGGACAGGGGAAGGGACAGGCACCCCCACACCCCATGGGTGCCAGCCAGAGCAAGGAAGGGTGCCAACAACCCTTTTGGCACCTATGCAGGTGCTTTTGTTTTCACTTGTAGCTCAGTGTCTGAGACAGCAGAATCAAGCTCTTGACAGTCACAGGTTCTTGTTACATCACGTGTGGCTGAGTAGCAAATGATGCAGGGTCAGGCCTCTGGCTCATGCAGCTGCTTATGACGTCAGTGCTGGCTGAGGAGCAGCTTTGACAGGATCAGGTCCTCAACTTTTGCATGTGCTTGCAATGTCACTCGAGGCTGGGTAGCTGATAAGGCAGGATGAGGCCCCTGGATTGCGCAGACGCTTGTGATGTCATGTGTGGCTTAGTGGCTGATAGGGCAGAACCAAGCACCTCGCATCTGGAAGTACTTTAGAGTAGTCACTTGAGTCACAGCAACTGATATGGCAGGGTCAGGCCCCTGACTTGTGCAGGTGCTGTTGACGTCTGTGACTGTTCATTCAGCTCCTGCTCCAACTTTGTCTAACACAGCTCATGCTAAGGCCTCACGGGTGCTGGCAGCAGCACCATTAGGGCAAAGCAGGAGCACCACGTAGGCAGGACAGGTTGCCAGAAAGAGCCAAAAGGGTGCAAGACTGTGGTAGTGAGGGGGCTACAGGGGTGGCTTCTGTGAGAAGATGCCAGAAGCTGCTCCCAGGTCCAACAGAGCCAATGCCAGCCAGCTCCAAGACAGACCCACCACTGGCCAAGGCAGAGCCAACCAGCAACTACGATCATGCCTTTGTGATAAGATATTTAAGAAGGGGGGAAAAACTGCTGTGCAACAGCAGCCAGAGGGAGGAGTGAGAATACATGAAAGAAACAACTCTGCAAACCCCAAGGTCAGTGAAGGAGGGGGAGGAGGTGCTCCAGGTGCTGGAGCAGAGATTCCCCTGCTGCCCCTGGTACAGCCCATGGTGAGGCAGGCTGTCCCCCTGCACCCATGGAGGCCCACAGTGCAGCAGATATCCACCTGCAGCCTGTGGAGGACCCCCCGCTGGAGCAGGGGGATGTGCCTGAAGGAGGCTGTGGCCCCATGAGAAGTCCACGCTGGAGCAGGCTCCTGGCAGAAGCTGTGGCCCCGTGGAGAGAGGAGCCCAGGCTGGAACAGGTTTGTTGGCAGGGCTTGTCGCCCCATGGGGGACCCACAATGGAGCAGTCTGCTCCTGAAGGGCTGCACCCCGTGGAATAAAAATAAAAAGAGGGTCAGATCTGGGGAAAAAGACCAAGAAGGGGAAAAAAGAAGCAATGAGATGGAGTAAGAGGAAAAGAAGGCTGAGAAGCATGAATCAGGGAGAGAGAAGCAATAAAAGGTAAAGCCAGCTGGACAGGGTTGTAGAGCAAGAAACAATGTGATAGGCAGCAGGACAGAAAAATAAAGACAGAAAAGCTGGGGACAGGAAGCAGGACAGAGGGACAGCAAGAGGAAAAAGGGACAGGGACAGGACCCTGGCCATCCCTCCCAGCATTCCAAGACACACACATTCTCATGCTCACTCTCAATCTCGGCACAGACCAGCTCCCAAAATGCAAACACCCAAGCCATTTCTGGCGCATGCTACCTCTACGGGCTTAGAGCTGTTGCTGGTCCTCACCTTCCCTTGACACCGCTTTCACAGCCAAACGCACTCTGCCCATCTACCCTGGCTTTCCCTCCCAGCACTCCCAACACACATTCTCAGGTTCAATCTCACTCTCACTCCCGGCACAGACCACCTCCCAAAGTGCAAACACCCAAGCGATTTCTGACGCACGCTACATCTAAGGGCTTAGAGCTGTTGCTGGTCCTCACCTTCCCTTGACACCGCTTTCACAGCCAAACACACTCTGCCCATCTGCCTTTGCCTTGCCTCCCAGCACTCCCAACACACATTCTCAGGCTCACTCACACTCTCACTCTCACTCTCACTCCCGGCACAGACCACCTCCCAAAGTGCCAACACCCAAGCGATTTCTGACTCACGCTACATCTGAGGGCTTAGAACTGTTGCTGGTTCTCACCTTCTCTTGACACCGCTTTCACAGCCAAACACACCCTGGCCATCTGCCCTGGCCTTGCCTCCCAGCACTCCCAATACTCATTCCCTTACTCTCTGGTACAAGTCACTGCACTTTTGCACTTTGGCAGGTGGTCTGCGCCGAGCGTGAGCCTGAGCTTGAGAATGGGTGTTGGGAGTGCTGGGAGGCAAGGGAAGTGCACATCTCCGTTGTGCGTTTCGCTGTGAAGGCGCTGGCTAGGAATATTAAGGAGGAGCCAGAGCTTCCCGTGCTGGCACCTTTGCGGTGGGAGAAATCGCTGGGTGATTGCAGTGTCAGAGCAGGGCTCTGCCGATCGTGAGATTGACATGGGTGTTGGCAGTTTACGGAGCTAAGCAAGCGCGGAACGCCACTGCTTGCAATCGGCAGAGCCCTGCTCCCACACTGCAAACGTCCAGCGTTTTTCCCACAGCAAACAGTCAGCACTCAAAGCTCTTGCTGTTCATGAGCTTTCGCTGTGTGTTGTTTCACAGCCAAACACACAGTGGCGCTCTGCGCTTGCTTATTTCCTTACACTGCCAACACTGTCTCACTGTCACCATCAGCAGAGCCCTACTCGACACTGCGAACGTCCAGCGATTTGTCCCAAAGCACAGATGATAGAGAGCACGGAAAGATTTCATTGCTCCTCACCTTCCCGTGCCACTGCTTTCACAGCCAAACACACTCTGGCCATCTGACATGGACTTGCCTCCCAGCATTCCAAGAAAAAACACATTCTCAGGCTCACTCTCAATCTCAGCACAGACCAGCTCCCAAAGTGCAAACCTCCAAGCCATTTCTCCCATACGATAGGCCTAAGGGCTTAGAGCTGTTGCTGCTCCTCACCTTCCCTTGACACCGCTTTCACAGCCAAACACACTCTGGCCATCCGCCTTTGCCTTGCCTCCCAGCACTCCCAACACACATTCTCAGGCACACTCACGCTCTCACTCTCACTCCCAGCACAGACCACCTCCCAAAGTGCAAACACCCAAGCGATTTCTGCCGCATGCTGCATCTAAGGGCTTAGAGCTGTTGCTGGTCCTCAACTTCCCTTGACACCGCTTTCACAGCCAAACGCACTCTGCCCATCTACCCTGGCTTTCCCCCCCCGCACTCCCAATACATATTCTCAGGCTCACTATCACTCTCACTCCCGGCACAGACCACCGCCCAAAGTGAAAATACGCAAGGCATTTCTCCCATACGATAGGCCTAAGGGCTTAGAGCTGTTGCTGGTCCTCACCTTCCCTTGACACCGCTTTCACAGCCAAACACACTCTGGCCATCCGCCTTTGCCTTGCCTCCCAGCACTCCCAACACACATTCTCAGGTTCAATCTCACTCTCACTCCCGGCACAGACCACCTCCCAAACTGCAAACGTCCAAGCCATTTCTCCCTACGATAGGCCTAAGGGCTTAGAGCTGTTGCTGGTCCTCACCTTCCCTTGACACCGCTTTCACAGCCAAGCACACTCTGGCCATCTGCCTTTGCCTTGCCTCCCAGCACTCCCAAAACACATTATCAGGCGCACTTTCACTCCCGGGACAGACCACCTCCCAAAGTGCCAACACCCAAGCGATTTCTGACACATGCTACATCTAAGGGCTTAGAGCTGTTGCTGCTCCTCACCTTCCCTTGACTCCGCTTTCACAGCCAAACACACTCTGCACATCGGCCTTTGCCTTGCCTCCCAGCACTCCCAACACACTCTCACTCCCGGCGCACACCACCTCCCAAAGTGCAAACGTCCAAGCGATTTCTGACGCATGCTACATGTAAGGGCTTAGAGCTGTTGCTGGTCCGCAGCTTCCCTTCACACCGCTGTCACAGCCAAACACACTCTGGCCATCTGCGCTGCCCTTGCCTCCCAGCACTCCCAACACACATTCTCAGGCACACTCATGCTCTCACTCTCACTCCCAGCACAGACCACCTCCCAAAGTGCAAACACCCAACCGATTTCTGACACACACTATGTCTAAGGGCTTAGAGCTGTTGCTTGTCCTCACCTTCCCTTGACTCCGCTTTCACAGCCAAACACACTCTGGCCATCTGCGCTGCCCTTGCCTCACAGCACTCCCAAAACACTCTCACTCCCGGCGCAGACCACCTCCCAAAGTGCAAATACCCAAGCGATTTCTGACACACGCTACATCTAAGGGCTTAGAGCTCTTGCTGTTCCTCAACTTCCCTTGACACTGCTTTCACAGCCAAACACACTCTGCACATCGGCCTTTGCCTTGCCTCCCAGCACTCACAACACACATTCTCAGGTTGAATCTCACACTCACTCCCAGAACACACCACCTCCCAAAGTGCAAATGTCCAAGCATTTTCTTCCGCATGCTACATCTAAGGGCTTAGAGCTGTTGCTGGTCCTCACCTTCCCTTGACACCGCTTTCACAGCCAAACACACTCTGCCCATCTACCCTGGCTTTGCCTCCCAGCACTCCCAACACACATTCTCAGGTTGAATCTCATTCTCACTCCCGGCACAGACCACCTCCCAAAGTGAAAATATCCAAGCGATTTCTGACACACGCTACATCTAAGGGCTTAGAGCTGTTGCTGCTCCTCACCTTCCCTTGACACCGCTTTCACAGCCAAACGCACTCTGGCCATCCACCTTTGCCTTGCCTCCCAGCACTCCCAACACACATTGTCAGGCTCAATCTCACACTCACTCCCGGCACAGAACACCTCCCAAAGTGCAAACGTCCATGCCATTTCTCCCTACGATAGGCCTAAGGGCTTCGAGCTGTTGCTGGTCCTCACCTTCCCTTGACACCGCTTTCACAGCCAAGCACACTCTGGCCATCTGCCTTTGCCTTGCCTCCCAGCACTCCCAAAACACATTCTCAGGCGCACTTTCACTCCCGGCACAGACCACCTCTCAAAGTGCCAACACCCAAGCGATTTCTGCCGCATGCGACATCTAAGGGCTTAGAGCTGTTGCTGCTCCTCACCTTCCCTTGACACCGCTTTCACAGCCAAACGCACTCTGGCCATCTGCACTGCCCTTGCCTCCCAGCACTCCCAACACACGTTCTCAGGTTGAATCTCACTATCACTGCCGGCACAGACCACTTCCCAAAGAGCAAATACCCAAGCGATTTCTGACACACGCTACATCTAAGGCCTTAGAGCTGTTGCTGGTCCTCACCTTCCCTTGACACCGCTTTCACAGACAAACACACTCTGGCCATCTGCCTTTGCCTTCCCTCCCAGCACTCCCAACACACTCTCACTACCGGCACAGACCACCTCCCAAAATGCCACCACCAAACCGATTTCTGACACACGCTACATCTAAGGGCTTAGAGCTGTTGCTGCTCCTCACCTTCCCTTGACATCGCTTTCACAGCCAAACGCACTCTGCCCATCTGCACTGCCCTTGCCTCCCAGCACTCCCAACACACATTCTCAGGCACGCTCACGCTCTCACTCTGACTCCCAGCACAGACCACCTCCCAAAGTGAAAATACCCAAGCCATTTCTGACACACGCTACATCTACGGGCTTAGATCTGTGACTGGTCCTTCTTCCCTTGACACCGCTTTCACAGCCAAACGCCCTCTGCCCATCTGCGCTGCCCTTGCCTCCCAGCACTCCCAACACACATTCTCAGGCTCACTATCACTCTCACTCCCGGCACACACCACCTCCCAAAGTGCAAAAGTCCAAGCCATTTCTCCCCTACGATAGGCCTAAGGGCTTAGAGCTGTTGCTGGTCCTCACCTTCCCTTGACACCGCTTTCACAGCCAAACACACTCTGCACATCTGCCTTTGCCTTGCCTCCCAGCATTCCCAAAACACTCTCACTACCGGCACAAACCACCTCCCAAAATGCCAACACCCAAGCGATTTCTGACACACGCTAAATCTAAGGGCTTAGAGCTGTTGCTGGTCCTCACCTTCCCTTGACACCGCTTTCACAGCCAAACACACTCTGCCCATCTACCCTGGCTTTGCCTCCCAGCACTCCCAACACACATTCTCAGGCTGAATCTCACTCTCACTCCCGGCACAGAGCAGCAACCACAGTGCAAACCTCCAAGCCATTTCTCCCATACGATAGGCCTAAGGCCTTAGAGCTGCTGCTGGTCCTCACCTTCCCTTGACACCGCTTTCACAGCCAAATACACTCTGCCCATCTGCCTTTGCCTTGCCTGCCAGCACTCCCAACACACATTCTCAGGCTCACTCTCACTCTCACTCCCGGCACTGACCACCTCCCAAAGTGCCAATACCCAAGCGATTTCTGACGCACGCTACATCTGAGGGCATAGAACTGTTGCTGGTTCTCACCTTCTCTTGACACCGCTTTCACAGCCAAACACACCCTGGCCATCTGCCCTGGCCTTGCCTCCCAGCACTCCCAATACTCATTCCCTTACTCTCTGGTACAAGTCACTGCACTTTTGCACTTTGGCAGGTGGTCTGCGCCGAGCGTGAGCCTGAGCTTGAGAATGGGTGTTGGGAGTGCTGGGAGGCAAGGGAAGTGCACATCTCCGTTGTGCGTTTCGCTGTGAAGGCGCTGGCTAGGAATATTAAGGAGGAGCCAGAGCTTCCCGTGCTGGCACCTTTGCGGTGGGAGAAATCGCTGGGTGATTGCAGTGTCAGAGCAGGGCTCTGCCGATCGTGAGATTGACATGGGTGTTGGCAGTTTACGGAGCTAAGCAAGCGCGGAACGCCACTGCTTGCAATCGGCAGAGCCCTGCTCCCACACTGCAAACGTCCAGCGTTTTTCCCACAGCAAACAGTCAGCACTCAAAGCTCTTGCTGTTCATGAGCTTTCGCTGTGTGTTGTTTCACAGCCAAACACACAGTGGCGCTCTGCGCTTGCTTATTTCCTTACACTGCCAACACTGTCTCACTGTCACCATCAGCAGAGCCCTACTCGACACTGCGAACGTCCAGCGATTTGTCCCAAAGCACAGATGATAGAGAGCACGGAAAGATTTCATTGCTCCTCACCTTCCCGTGCCACTGCTTTCACAGCCAAACACACTCTGGCCATCTGACATGGACTTGCCTCCCAGCATTCCAAGAAAAAACACATTCTCAGGCTCACTCTCAATCTCAGCACAGACCAGCTCCCAAAGTGCAAACCTCCAAGCCATTTCTCCCATACGATAGGCCTAAGGGCTTAGAGCTGTTGCTGCTCCTCACCTTCCCTTGACACCGCTTTCACAGCCAAACACACTCTGGCCATCCGCCTTTGCCTTGCCTCCCAGCACTCCCAACACACATTCTCAGGCACACTCACGCTCTCACTCTCACTCCCAGCACAGACCACCTCCCAAAGTGCAAACACCCAAGCGATTTCTGCCGCATGCTGCATCTAAGGGCTTAGAGCTGTTGCTGGTCCTCAACTTCCCTTGACACCGCTTTCACAGCCAAACGCACTCTGCCCATCTACCCTGGCTTTCCCCCCCCGCACTCCCAATACATATTCTCAGGCTCACTATCACTCTCACTCCCGGCACAGACCACCGCCCAAAGTGAAAATACGCAAGGCATTTCTCCCATACGATAAGCCTAAGGGCTTAGAGCTGTTGCTGGTCCTCACCTTCCCTTGACACCGCTTTCACAGCCAAACACACTCTGGCCATCCGCCTTTGCCTTGCCTCCCAGCACTCCCAACACACATTCTCAGGTTCAATCTCACTCTCACTCCCGGCACAGACCACCTCCCAAACTGCAAACGTCCAAGCCATTTCTCCCTACGATAGGCCTAAGGGCTTAGAGCTGTTGCTGGTCCTCACCTTCCCTTGACACCGCTTTCACAGCCAAGCACACTCTGGCCATCTGCCTTTGCCTTGCCTCCCAGCACTCCCAAAACACATTATCAGGCGCACTTTCACTCCCGGGACAGACCACCTCCCAAAGTGCCAACACCCAAGCGATTTCTGACACATGCTACATCTAAGGGCTTAGAGCTGTTGCTGCTCCTCACCTTCCCTTGACTCCGCTTTCACAGCCAAACACACTCTGCACATCGGCCTTTGCCTTGCCTCCCAGCACTCCCAACACACTCTCACTCCCGGCGCACACCACCTCCCAAAGTGCAAACGTCCAAGCGATTTCTGACGCATGCTACATGTAAGGGCTTAGAGCTGTTGCTGGTCCGCAGCTTCCCTTCACACCGCTGTCACAGCCAAACACACTCTGGCCATCTGCGCTGCCCTTGCCTCCCAGCACTCCCAACACACATTCTCAGGCACACTCATGCTCTCACTCTCACTCCCAGCACAGACCACCTCCCAAAGTGCAAACACCCAACCGATTTCTGACACACACTATGTCTAAGGGCTTAGAGCTGTTGCTTGTCCTCACCTTCCCTTGACTCCGCTTTCACAGCCAAACACACTCTGGCCATCTGCGCTGCCCTTGCCTCACAGCACTCCCAAAACACTCTCACTCCCGGCGCAGACCACCTCCCAAAGTGCAAATACCCAAGCGATTTCTGACACACGCTACATCTAAGGGCTTAGAGCTCTTGCTGTTCCTCAACTTCCCTTGACACTGCTTTCACAGCCAAACACACTCTGCACATCGGCCTTTGCCTTGCCTCCCAGCACTCACAACACACATTCTCAGGTTGAATCTCACACTCACTCCCAGAACACACCACCTCCCAAAGTGCAAATGTCCAAGCATTTTCTTCCGCATGCTACATCTAAGGGCTTAGAGCTGTTGCTGGTCCTCACCTTCCCTTGACACCGCTTTCACAGCCAAACACACTCTGCCCATCTACCCTGGCTTTGCCTCCCAGCACTCCCAACACACATTCTCAGGTTGAATCTCATTCTCACTCCCGGCACAGACCACCTCCCAAAGTGAAAATATCCAAGCGATTTCTGACACACGCTACATCTAAGGGCTTAGAGCTGTTGCTGCTCCTCACCTTCCCTTGACACCGCTTTCACAGCCAAACGCACTCTGGCCATCCACCTTTGCCTTGCCTCCCAGCACTCCCAACACACATTGTCAGGCTCAATCTCACACTCACTCCCGGCACAGACCACCTCCCAAAGTGCAAACGTCCATGCCATTTCTCCCTACGATAGGCCTAAGGGCTTCGAGCTGTTGCTGGTCCTCACCTTCCCTTGACACCGCTTTCACAGCCAAGCACACTCTGGCCATCTGCCTTTGCCTTGCCTCCCAGCACTCCCAAAACACATTCTCAGGCGCACTTTCACTCCAGGCACAGACCACCTCTCAAAGTGCCAACACCCAAGCGATTTCTGCCGCATGCGACATCTAAGGGCTTAGAGCTGTTGCTGCTCCTCACCTTCCCTTGACACCGCTTTCACAGCCAAACGCACTCTGGCCATCTGCACTGCCCTTGCCTCCCAGCACTCCCAACACACGTTCTCAGGTTGAATCTCACTATCACTGCCGGCACAGACCACTTCCCAAAGAGCAAATACCCAAGCGATTTCTGACACACGCTACATCTAAGGCCTTAGAGCTGTTGCTGGTCCTCACCTTCCCTTGACACCGCTTTCACAGACAAACACACTCTGGCCATCTGCCTTTGCCTTCCCTCCCAGCACTCCCAACACACTCTCACTACCGGCACAGACCACCTCCCAAAATGCCACCACCAAACCGATTTCTGACACACGCTACATCTAAGGGCTTAGAGCTGTTGCTGCTCCTCACCTTCCCTTGACACCGCTTTCACAGCCAAACGCACTCTGCCCATCTGGACTGCCCTTGCCTCCCAGCACTCCCAACACACATTCTCAGGCACGCTCACGCTCTCACTCTGACTCCCAGCACAGACCACCTCCCAAAGTGAAAATACCCAAGCCATTTCTGACACACGCTACATCTACGGGCTTAGATCTGTGACTGGTCCTTCTTCCCTTGACACCGCTTTCACAGCCAAACGCCCTCTGCCCATCTGCGCTGCCCTTGCCTCCCAGCACTCCCAACACACATTCTCAGGCTCACTATCACTCTCACTCCCGGCACACACCACCTCCCAAAGTGCAAACGTCCAAGCCATTTCTCCCCTACGATAGGCCTAAGGGCTTAGAGCTGTTGCTGGTCCTCACCTTCCCTTGACACTGCTTTCACAGCCAAACACACTCTGGCCATCTGCCTTTGCCTTGCCTCCCAGCACACCCAACACACATTCTCAGGCTCAATCTCTCTCTCACTCCCGGCAGAGACCAGCCAACAAAGTGCCAACACAGAAGCCATTTCTTCCATACAATAGGCCTAAAAGCTTAGAGCGGTTGCTGGTCCTCACCTTCCCTTGACACCGCTTTCACAGACAAACACACTCTGGCCATCTGCCTTTGCCTTCCCTCCCAGCACTCCCAACACACTCTCACTACCGGCACAGACCACCTCCCAAAATGCCACCACCAAACCGATTTCTGACACACGCTACATCTAAGGGCTTAGAGCTGTTGCTGCTCCTCACCTTCCCTTGACACCGCTTTCACAGCCAAACGCACTCTGCCCATCTGCACTGCCCTTGCCTCCCAGCACTCCCAACACACATTCTCAGGCACGCTCACGCTCTCACTCTGACTCCCAGCACAGACCACCTCCCAAAGTGAAAATACCCAAGCCATTTCTGACACACGCTACATCTACGGGCTTAGAGCTGTGACTGGTCCTCACATTCCCTTGACACCGCTTTCACAGCAAAACGCAGTCTGCCCATCTGCGCTGCCCTTGCCTCCCAGCACTCCCAACACACATTCTCAGTCTCACTATCACTCTCACTCCCGGCACAGACCACCTCCCAAAGTGCAAACGTCCAAGCCATTTATCCCCTATGATAGGCCTAAGGGCTTAGAGCTGTTGCTGGTCCTCACCTTCCCTTGACACCGCT
Organism: Pelecanus crispus; assembly: GCF_030463565.1. Lineage (NCBI taxonomy): Eukaryota > Metazoa > Chordata > Aves > Pelecaniformes > Pelecanidae > Pelecanus > Pelecanus crispus. The sequence goes on along the minus strand of NW_027461476.1, from coordinate 783,115 downwards.
TTCACAGCCAAATACACTCTGCCCATCTACCCTGGCTTTGCCTCCCAGCACTCCCAACACACATTCTCAGGTTGAATCTCATTCTCACTCCCGGCACAGACCACCTCCCAACGTGAAAATACACAAGCCATTTCTGACACACGCTACATCTAAGGGCTTAGAGCTGTTGCTGCTCCTCACCTTCCCTTGACACCGCTTTCACAGCCAAACGCACTCTGGCCATCCGCCTTTGCCTTGCCTCCCAGCACTCCCAACACACATTCTCAGGCTCAATCTCACACTCACTCCCGGCACAGACCACCTCCCAAAGTGCAAACGTCCATGCCATTTCTCCCTACGATAGGCCTAAGGGCTTAGAGCTGTTGCTGGTCCTCACCTTCCCTTGACACCGCTTTCACAGCCAAGCACACTCTGGCCATCTGCCTTTGCCTTGCCTCCCAGCACTCCCAAAACACATTCTCAGGCGCACTTTCACTCCAGGCACAGACCACCTCTCAAAGTGCCAACACCCAAGCGATTTCTGCCGCATGCTACATCTCAGGGCTTAGAGCTGTTGCTGCTCCTCACCTTCCCTTGACACCGCTTTCACAGACAAACACACTCTGCCCATCTGCCTTTGCCTTGCCTCCCAGCACTCCCAAATCACTCTCACTCCCGGCACACACCACCTCCCAAAGTCAAAACACCCAAGCGATTTCTGCCGCATGCTACATCTAAGGGCTTAGAGCTGTTGCTGCTCCTCACCTTCCCTTGACACCGCTTTCACAGCCAAACACACTCTGCCCATCAGCCTTTGCCTTGCCTCCCAGCACTCCCAAATCACTCTCACTCCCGGCACACACCACCTCCCAAAGTCAAAACACCCAAGCGATTTCTGCCGCATGCTACATCTAAGAGCTTAGAGCTGTTGCTGGTCTTCACCTTCCCTTGACACCGCTTTCACAGCCAAGCACACTCTGCCCATCTACCCTGGCTTTGCCTCCCAGCACTCCCAACACACATTGTCAGGCTCAATCTCACTCTCACTCACGGCACAGACCACCTCCCAAAGTGAAAATACCCAAGGCATTTCTCCCATACGATAGGCCTAAGTGCTTAGAGCTGTTGCTGGTCCTCACCTTCCCTTGACACCGCTTTCACAGCCAAACACACTCTGCCCATCTACCCTGGCTTTGCCTCCCAGCACTCCCAACACACATTCTCAGGTTGAATCTCATTCTCACTCCCGGCACAGACCACCTCCCAAAGTGAATATACCCAAGCGATTTCTGACACACGCTACATCTAAGGGCTTAGAGCTGTTGCTGGTCTTCACCTTCCCTTGACACCGCTTTCACAGCCAAACACACTCTGGCCATCTACGCTGGTTTTGCCTCCCAGCACTCCCAACACACATTCTCAGGCTCAATCTCACTATCACTGCCGGCACAGACCACTTCCCAAAGAGCAAATACCCAAGCGATTTCTGACACACACTACATCTAAGGCCTTAGAGCTGTTGCTGGTCCTCACCTTCCCTTGACACCGCTTTCACAGACAAACACACTCTGGCCATCTACGCTGGTTTTGCCTCCCAGCACTCCCAAAACACATTCTCAGGTTGAATCTCACTATCACTGCCGGCACAGACCACTATCCAAAGAGCAAATACCCAAGCGATTTCTGACACACGCTACATCTAAGGCCTTAGAGCTGTTGCTGGTCCTCACCTTCCCTTGACACCGCTTTCACAGCCAAACGCACTCTGCCCATCTGCCTTTGCCTCAACTCCCAGCACTCCCAACACACATTCTCAGGCTCACTCTCACTCTCACTCCCGGCACAGACCACCTCCCAAAGTGCAAACCTCCAAGCCATTTCTCCCACACGATAGGCCTAAGTGCTTAGAGCTGTTGCTGGTCCTCACCTTCCCTTGACACCGCTTTCACAGACAAACACACTCTGGCCATCTGCCTTTGCCTTGCCTCCCAGCACTCCCAAAACACTCTCACTACCGGCACAGACCACCTCCCAAAGTGCAAACCGCCAAGCGATATCTGACAAACACTAAATCTAAGGGCTTAGAGCTGTTGCTGGTCCTCACCTTCCCTTGACACCGCTTTCACAGCCAAACGCACTCTGCCCATCTACCCTGGCTTTGCCTCCCAGCACTCCCAACACACATTCTCAGGTTGAATCTCACTCTCACTTCCGGCACAGACCACCTCCCACAGTGCAAACATCTAAGCCATTTCTCCCACACGATAAGCCTAAGGGCTTAGAGCTGTTGCTGGTCCTCACCTTCCCTTGACACCGCTTTCACAGCCAAACAAACTCTGGCCATCTGCGCTGCCCTTGCCTCCCAGCACTCCCAACACACGTTCTCACGCACACTCACGCTCTCACTCTCACTCCCAGCACAGACCACCTCCCAAAGTCAAAACACCCAAGCGATTTCTGCCACATGCTACATCTAAGGGCTTAGAGCTGTTGCTGGTCCTCACCTTCCCTTGACACGCTTTCACAGCCAAACACACTCTGGCCATCTGCGCTGCCCTTGCCTCCCAGCACTCCCAACACACATTCTCAAGTTCAATCTCTCTCTCACTCCCGGCACAGACCACCTCCCAAAGTGCAAACACCCAACCGATTTCTGACACACGCTACATCTAAGGGCTTAGAGTTGTAGCTGGTCCTCACCTTCCCTTGACACCGCTTTCACAGACAAACACACTCTGGCCATCTACGCTGGTTTTGCCTCCCAGCACTCCCAAAACACATTCTCAGGTTGAATCTCACTATCACTGCCGGCACAGACCACTTCCCAAAGAGCAAATACCCAAGCGATTTCTGGCACACGCTACATCTAAGGCCTTAGAGCTGTTGCTGGTCCTCACCTTCCCTTGACACCGCTTTCACAGACAAACACACTCTGGCCATCTGCCTTTGCCTTCCCTCCCAGCACTCCCAACACACTCTCACTACCGGCACAGACCACCTCCCAAAATGCCAACACCCAAGCGATTTCTGACACACGCTCCATCTACGGGCTTAGAGCTGTTGCTGGTCCTCACCTTCCCTTGACACCGCTTTCACAGCCAAACACACTCTGCCCATCTACCCTGGCTTTGCCTCCCAGCACTCCCAACACACATTGTCAGGCTCAATCTCACTCTCACTCACGGCACAGACCACCTCCCAAAGTGAAAATACCCAAGGCATTTCTCCCATACGATAGGCCTAAGGGCTTAGAGCTGTTGCTGGTCCTCACCTTCCCTTGACACCGCTTTCACAGCCAAACACACTCTGGCCATCTACGCTGGTTTTGCCTCCCAGCACTCCCAACACACATTCTCAGGTTGAATCTCATTCTCACTCCCGACACAGACCACCTCCCAAAGTGAATATACCCAAGCGATTTCTGACACACGCTACATCTAAGGCCTTAGAGCTGTTGCTGTTCCTCACCTTCCCTTGACACCGCTTTCACAGCCAAACGCACTCTGCCCATTTGCACTGCCCTTGCCTCCCAGCACTCCCAACACACATTCTCAGGCACGCTCACGCTCTCACTCTGACTCCCAGCACAGACCACCTCCCAAAGTGAAAATACCCAAGCCATTTCTGACACACGCTACATCTACGGGCTTAGAGCTGTGACTGGTCCTCACCTTCCCTTGACACCGCTTTCAAAGCCAAGCGCACTCTACCCATCTGCGCTGCCCTTGCCTCCCAGCACTCCCAACACACATTCTCAGGCTCACTCTCACTCTCACTCCCGGCACAGACCACCTCCCAAAGTGCAAACGTCCAAGCCATTTATCCCCTATGATAGGCCTAAGGGCTTAGAGCTGTTGCTGGTCCTCACCTTCCCTTGACACTGCTTTCACAGACAAACACACTCTGGCCATCTGCGCTGCCCTTGCCTCACAGCACTCCCAACACACATTTTCAGGCTCACTCTCACTCTCACTCCCGGCACAGACCACCTCCCAAAGTGCAAACACCCAAGCGATTTCTGACACACGCTACATCTAAGAGCTTAGAGCTGTTGCTGGTCCTCACCTTCCCTTGACACCGCTTTCACAGCCAAGCACACTCTGGCCATCTACCCTGGCTTTGCCTCCCAGCACTCCCAACACACATTCTCAGGCTCACTCTCACTCTTACTCCCAGCACAGACCACCTCCCAAAGTGCAAACCTCCAAGCCATTTCTCCCATACGATAGGCCTAACGGCTTAGAGCTGTTGCTGGTCCTCACCTTCCCTTGACACCGCTTTCACAGCCAAACACACTCTGGCCATCAGCGCTGCCCTTGCCTCCCAGCACTCCCAACACACATTCTCAAGTTCAATCTCTCTCTCACTCCCGGCACAGACCACCTCCCAAAGTGCAAACACCCAACCGATTTCTGACATACGCTACATCTAAGGGCTTAGAGCTGTTGCTGGTCCTCACCTTCCCTTGACACCGCTTTCACAGACAAACACACTCTGCCCATCTACGCTGGTTTTGCCTCCCAGCACTCCCAAAACACATTCTCAGGTTGAATCTTACTATCACTGCCGGCACAGACCACTTCCCAAAGAGCAAATACCCAAGCGATTTCTGGCACACGCTACATCTAAGGCCTTAGAGCTGTTGCTGGTCCTCACCTTCCCTTGACACCGCTTTCACAGACAGACACACTCTGGCCATCTGCCTTTGCCTTCCCTCCCAGCACTCCCAACACACTCTCACTACCGGCACAGAACACCTCCCAAAATGCCAACACCCAAGCGATTTCTGACACACGCTACATCTAAGGGCTTAGAGCTGTTGCTGGTCTTCACCTTCCCTTGACACCGCTTTCACAGCCAAACACACTCTCCCCATCTACCCTGGCTTTGCCTCCCAGCACTCCCAACACACATTCTCAGGCTCACTCTCACTCTCACTCATGGCACAGACCACCTCCCAAAGTGAAAATACCCAAGGCATTTCTCCCATACGATAGGCCTAAGGGCTTAGAGCTGTTGCTGGTCCTCACCTTCCCTTGACACCGCTTTCACAGCCAAACACACGCTGCCCATCTACCCTGGCTTTGCCTCCCAGCACTCCCAACACACATTCTCAGGTTGAATCTCATTCTCACTCCCGACACAGACCACCTCCCAAAGTGAATATACCCAAGCGATTTCTGACACACGCTACATCTAAGGGCTTAGAGCTGTTGCTGGTCTTCACCTTCCCTTGACACCGCTTTCACAGCCAAACACACTCTGGCCATCTACGCTGGTTTTGCCTCCCAGCACTCCCAAAACACATTCTCAGGTTGAATCTCACTATCACTGCCGGCACAGACCACTTCCCAAAGAGCAAATACCCAAGCGATTTCTGACACACACTACATCTAAGGCCTTAGAGCTGTTGCTGCTCCTCACCTTCCCTTGACACCGCTTTCACAGACAAACACACTCTGGCCATCTACGCTGGTTTTGCCTCCCAGCACTCCCAAAACACATTCTCAGGTTGAATGTCACTATCACTGCCGGCACAGACCACTATCCAAAGGGCAAATACCCAAGCGATTTCTGACACACGCTACATCTAAGGCCTTAGAGCTGTTGCTGGTCCTCACCTTCCCTTGACACCGCTTTCACAGACAAACACACTCTGGCCATCTGCCTTTGCCTTCCCTCCCAGCACTCCCAACACACTCTCACTACCGGCACAGACCACCTCCCAAAATGCCACCACCAAACCGATTTCTGACACACGCTACATCTAAGGGCTTAGAGCTGTTGCTGCTCCTCACCTTCCCTTGACACCGCTTTCACAGCCAAACGCACTCTGCCCATCTGCACTGCCCTTGCCTCCCAGCACTCCCAAAACACATTCTCAGGCACGCTCACGCTCTCACTCTGACTCCCAGCACAGACCACCTCCCAAAGTGAAAATACCCAAGCCATTTCTGACACACGCTACATCTACGGGCTTAGAGCTGTGACTGGTCCTCACCTTCCCTTGACACCGCTTTCACAGCCAAACGCACTCTGCCCATCGGCGTTGCCCTTGCCTCCCAGCACTCCCAACACACATTCTCAGTCTCACTATCACTCTCACTCCCGGCACACACCACCTCCCAAAGTGCAAACGTCCAAGCCATTTCTCCCCTACGATAGGCCTAAGGGCTTAGAGCTGTTGCTGGTCCTCACCTTCCCTTGACACTGCTTTCACAGACAAACACACTCTGGCCATCTGCGCTGCCCTTGGCTCACAGCACTCCCAACACACATTCTCAGGCTCACTCTCACTCTCACTCCCGGCACAGACCACCTCCCAAAGTGCAAACACGCAAGCGATTTCTGACACACGCTACATCTAAGAGCTTAGAGCTGTTGCTGGTCCTCACCTTCCCTTGACACCGGTTTCACAGGCAAACACACTCTGCCCATCTACCCTGGTTTTGCCTCCCAGCACTCCCAACACACATTCTCAGGCTCAATCTCACTCTCACTCCCGGCACACAACACCTCCCAAAGTGCAAACGTCCAAGCATTTTCTGCCGCATGCTACATCTAAGGGCTTAGAGCTGTTGCTGCTCCTCACCTTCCCTTGACACCGCTTTCACAGGCAAACACAATCTGCCCATCTGCCTTTGCCTCAACTCCCAGCACTCCCAACACACATTCTCAGGCTCACTCTCACTCTCACTCCCGGCACAGACCACCTCCCAAAGTGCAAACCTCCAAGCCATTTCTCCCACATGATAGGCCTAAGTGCTTAGAGCTGTTGCTGGTCCTCACCTTCCCTTGACACCGCTTTCACAGACAAACACACTCTGCCCATTAGCCTTTGCCTTGCCTCCCAGCACTCCCAAAACACTCTCACTACCGCCACAGACCACCTCCCAAAGTGCAAACCGCCAAGCGATATCTGACAAACGCTAAATCTAAGGGCTTAGAGCTGTTGCTGGTCCTCACCTTCCCTTGACACCGCTTTCACAGCCAAACGCACTCTGCCCATCTACCCTGGCTTTGCCTCCCAGCACTCCCAAAACACATTCTCAGGTTGAATCTCACTCTCACTCCCGGCACAGACCACCTCCCAAAGTGCAAACGTCCAAGCCATTTCTCCCATACGATAGGCCTAAGGGCTTAGAGCTGTTGCTGGTCCTCACCTTCCCTTGACACCGCTTTCACAGCCAAACACACTCTGGCCATCCGCCTTTGCCTTGCCTCCCAGCACTCCCAACACACATTCTCAGGTTGAATCTCACTCTCACTTCCGGCACAGACCACCTCCCACAGTGCAAACATCTAAGCCATTTCTCCCACACGATAAACCTAAGGGCTTAGAGCTGTTGCTGGTCCTCACCTTCCCTTGACTCCGCTTTCAAAGCCAAACACACTCTGGCCATCAGCGCTGCCCTTGCCTCCCAGCACTCCCAACACACATTCTCAGACTCACTATCACTCTCACTCCCGGCACAGACCACCTCCCAAAGTGCAAACGTCCAAGCCATTTATCCCCTATGATAGGCCTAAGGGCTTAGAGCTGTTGCTGGTCCTCACCTTCCCTTGACACTGCTTTCACAGACAAACACACTCTGGCCATCTGCGCTGCCCTTGCCTCACAGCACTCCCAACACACATTTTCAGGCTCACTCTCACTCTCACTCCAGGCACAGACCACCTCCCAAAGTGCAAACACCCAAGCGATTTCTGACACACGCTACATCTAAGAGCTTAGAGCTGTTGCTGGTCCTCACCTTCCCTTGACACCGCTTTCACAGCCAAGCACACTCTGGCCATCTACGCTGGCTTTGCCTCCCAGCACTCCCAACACACATTCTCAGGCTCACTCTCACTCTCACTCCCAGCACAGACCACCTCCCAAAGTGCAAACCTCCAAGCCATTTCTCCCATACGATAGGCCTAACGGCTTAGAGCTGTTGCTGGTCCTCACCTTCCCTTGACACCGCTTTCACAGCCAAACACATTCTGGCCATCAGCGCTGCCCTTGCCTCCCAGCACTCCCAACACACATTCTCAAGTTCAATCTCTCTCTCACTCCCGGCACAGACCACCTCCCAAAGTGCAAACACCCAACCGATTTCTGACATACGCTACATCTAAGGGCTTAGAGCTGTGGATGGTCCTCACCTTCCCTTGACACCGCTTTCACAGACAAACACACTCTGCCCATCTACGCTGGTTTTGCCTCCCAGCACTCCCAAAACACATTCTCAGGTTGAATCTCACTATCACTGCCGGCACAGACCACTTCCCAAAGAGCAAATACCCAAGCGATTTCTGGCACACGCTACATCTAAGGCCTTAGAGCTGTTGCTGGTCCTCACCTTCCCTTGACACCGCTTTCACAGACAGACACACTCTGGCCATCTGCCTTTGCCTTCCCTCCCAGCACTCCCAACACACTCTCACTACCGGCACAGAACACCTCCCAAAATGCCAACACCCAAGCGATTTCTGACACACGCTACATCTAAGGGCTTAGAGCTGTTGCTGGTCTTCACCTTCCCTTGACACCGCTTTCACAGCCAAACACACTCTCCCCATCTACCCTGGCTTTGCCTCCCAGCACTCCCAACACACATTCTCAGGCTCACTCTCACTCTCACTCACGGCACAGACCACCTCCCAAAGTGAAAATACCCAAGGCATTTCTCCCATACGATAGGCCTAAGGGCTTAGAGCTGTTGCTGGTCCTCACCTTCCCTTGACACCGCTTTCACAGCCAAACACACGCTGCCCATCTACCCTGGCTTTGCCTCCCAGCACTCCCAACACACATTCTCAGGTTGAATCTCATTCTCACTCCCGGCACAGACCACCTCCCAAAGTGAATATACCTAAGCGATTTCTGACACACGCTACATCTAAGGGCTTAGAGCTGTTGCTGGTCTTCACCTTCCTTTGACACCGCTTTCACAGCCAAACACACTCTGGCCATCTACGCTGGTTTTGCCTCCCAGCACTCCCAAAACACATTCTCAGGTTGAATCTCACTATCACTGCCGGCACTGACCACTTCCCAAAGAGCAAATACCCAAGCGACTTCTGACACACACTACATCTAAGGCCTTAGAGCTGTTGCTGGTCCTCACCTTCCCTTGACACCGCTTTCACAGGCAAACACACTCTGGCCATCTACGCTGCTTTTGCCTCCCAGCACTCCCAAAACACATTCTCAGGTTGAATGTCACTATCACTGCCGGCACAGACCACTATCCAAAGGGCAAATACCCAAGCGATTTCTGACACACGCTACATCTAAGGCCTTAGAGCTGTTGCTGGTCCTCACCTTCCCTTGACACCGCTTTCACAGACAAACACACTCTGGCCATCTGCCTTTGCCTTCCCTCCCAGCACTCCCAACACACTCTCACTACCGGCACAGACCACCTCCCAAAATGCCACCACAAAACCGATTTCTGACACACACTACATCAAGGGCTTAGAGCTGTTGCTGGTCCTCACCTTCCCTTGACACCGCTTTCACAGCCAAACGCACTCTGCCCATCTGCACTGCCCTTGCCTCCCAGCACTCCCAAAACACATTCTCAGGCACGCTCACGCTCTCACTCTGACTCCCAGCACAGACCACCTCCCAAAGTGAAAATACCCAAGCCATTTCTGACACACGCTACATCTACGGGCTTAGAGCTGTGACTGGTCCTCACCTTCCCTTGACACCGCTTTCACAGCCAAACACACTCTGCCCATCTGCGTTGCCCTTGCCTCCCAGCACTCCCAACACACATTCTCAGTCTCACTATCACTCTCACTCCCGGCACACACCACCTCCCAAAGTGCAAACGTCCAAGCCATTTCTCCCCTACGATAGGCCTAAGGGCTTAGAGCTGTTGCTGGTCCTCACCTTCCCTTGACACTGCTTTCACAGACAAACACACTCTGGCCATCTGCGCTGCCCTTGGCTCACAGCACTCCCAACACACATTCTCAGGCTCACTCTCACTCTCACTCCCGGCACAGACCACCTCCCAAAGTGCAAACACGCAAGCGATTTCTGACACACGCTACATCTAAGAGCTTAGAGCTGTTGCTGGTCCTCACCTTCCCTTGACACCGGTTTCACAGGCAAACACACTCTGCCCATCTACCCTGGTTTTGCCTCCCAGCACTCCCAACACACATTCTCAGGCTCAATCTCACTCTCACTCCCGGCACACAACACCTCCCAAAGTGCAAACGTCCAAGCATTTTCTGCCGCATGCTACATCTAAGGGCTTAGAGCTGTTGCTGCTCCTCACCTTCCCTTGACACCGCTTTCACAGGCAAACACAATCTGCCCATCTGCCTTTGCCTCAACTCCCAGCACTCCCAACACACATTCTCAGGCTCACTCTCACTCTCACTCCCGGCACAGACCACCTCCCAAAGTGCAAACCTCCAAGCCATTTCTCCCACATGATAGGCCTAAGTGCTTAGAGCTGTTGCTGGTCCTCACCTTCCCTTGACACCGCTTTCACAGCCAAACACACTCTGCCCATCAGCCTTTGCCTTGCCTCCCAGCACTCCCAAAACACTCTCACTACCGCCACAGACCACCTCCCAAAGTGCAAACCGCCAAGCGATATCTGACAAACGCTAAATCTAAGGGCTTAGAGCTGTTGCTGGTCCTCACCTTCCCTTGACACCGCTTTCACAGCCAAACGCACTCTGCCCATCTACCCTGGCTTTGCCTCCCAGCACTCCCAAAACACATTCTCAGGTTGAATCTCACTCTCACTCCCGGCACAGACCACCTCCCAAACTGCAAACGTCCAAGCCATTTCTCCCATACGATAGGCCTAAGGGCTTAGAGCTGTTGCTGGTCCTCACCTTCCCTTGACACCGCTTTCACAGCAAAACACACTCTGGCCATCCGCCTTTGCCTTGCCTCCCAGCACTCCCAACACACATTCTCAGTCTCACTATCACTCTCACTCCCGGCACAGACCACCTCCCAAAGTGAAAATACCCAAGGCATTTCTCCCATACGATAGGCCTAAGGGCTTAGAGCTGTTGCTGGTCCTCACCTTCCCTTGACACTGCTTTCACAGACAAACACACTCTGGCCATCTGCGCTGCCCTTGCCTCACAGCACTCCCAACACACATTTTCAGGCTCACTCTCACTCTCACTCCCGGCACAGACCACCTCCCAAAGAGCAAATACCCAAGCGATTTCTGACACACGCTACATCTAAGAGCTTAGAGGTGTTGCTGGTCCTCACCTTCCCTTGACACCGCTTTCACAGCCAAGCACACTCTGGCCATCTACCCTGGCTTTGCCTCCCAGCACTCCCAACACACATTCTCAGGCTCACTCTCACTCTCACTCCCAGCACAGACCACCTCCCAAAGTGCAAACCTCCAAGCCATTTCTCCCATACGATAGGCCTAACGGCTTAGAGCTGTTGCTGGTCCTCACCTTCCCTTGACACCGCTTTCACAGCCAAACACACTCTGGCCATCAGCGCTGCCCTTGCCTCCCAGCACTCCCAACACACATTCTCAAGTTCAATCTCTCTCTCACTCCCGGCACAGACCACCTCCCAAAGTGCAAACACCCAACCGATTTCTGACATACGCTACATCTAAGGGCTTAGAGCTGTTGCTGGTCCTCACCTTCCCTTGACACCGCTTTCACAGACAAACACACTCTGGCCATCTACGCTGGTTTTGCCTCCCAGCACTCCCAAAACACATTCTCAGGTTGAATCTCACTATCACTGCCGGCACAGACCACTTCCCAAAGAGCAAATACCCAAGCGATTTCTGGCACACGCTACATCTAAGGCCTTAGAGCTGTTGCTGGTCCTCACCTTCCCTTGACACCGCTTTCACAGACAGACACACTCTGGCCATCTGCCTTTGCCTTCCCTCCCAGCACTCCCAACACACTCTCACTACCGGCACAGAACACCTCCCAAAATGCCAACACCCAAGCGATTTCTGACACACGCTACATCTAAGGGCTTAGAGCTGTTGCTGGTCTTCACCTTCCCTTGACACCGCTTTCACAGCCAAACACACTCTGCCCATCTACCCTGGCTTTGCCTCCCAGCACTCCCAACACACATTCTCAGGCTCACTCTCACTCTCACTCACGGCACAGACCACCTCCCAAAGTGAAAATACCCAAGGCATTTCTCCCATACGATAGGCCTAAGGGCTTAGAGCTGTTGCTGGTCCTCACCTTCCCTTGACACCGCTTTCACAGCCAAACACACGCTGCCCATCTACCCTGGCTTTGCCTCCCAGCACTCCCAACACACATTCTCAGGTTGAATCTCATTCTCACTCCCGGCACAGACCACCTCCCAAAGTGAATATACCCAAGCGATTTCTGACACACGCTACATCTAAGGCCTTAGAGCTGTTGCTGGTCCTCACCTTCCCTTGACACCGCTTTCACAGCCAAACACACTCTGGCCATCTACGCTGGTTTTGCCTCCCAGCACTCCCAACACACATTCTCAGGTTGAATCTCATTCTCACTCCCGACACAGACCACCTCCCAAAGTGAATATACCCAAGCGATTTCTGACACACGCTACATCTAAGGCCTTAGAGCTGTTGCTGTTCCTCACCTTCCCTTGACACCGCTTTCACAGCCAAACGCACTCTGCCCATTTGCACTGCCCTTGCCTCCCAGCACTCCCAACACACATTCTCAGGCACGCTCACGCTCTCACTCTGACTCCCAGCACAGACCACCTCCCAAAGTGAAAATACCCAAGCCATTTCTGACACACGCTACATCTACGGGCTTAGAGCTGTGACTGGTCCTCACCTTCCCTTGACACCGCTTTCAAAGCCAAGCGCACTCTACCCATCTGCGCTGCCCTTGCCTCCCAGCACTCCCAACACACATTCTCAGGCTCACTCTCACTCTCACTCCCGGCACAGACCACCTCCCAAAGTGCAAACGTCCAAGCCATTTATCCCCTATGATAGGCCTAAGGGCTTAGAGCTGTTGCTGGTCCTCACCTTCCCTTGACACTGCTTTCACAGACAAACACACTCTGGCCATCTGCGCTGCCCTTGCCTCACAGCACTCCCAACACACATTTTCAGGCTCACTCTCACTCTCACTCCCGGCACAGACCACCTCCCAAAGTGCAAACACCCAAGCGATTTCTGACACACGCTACATCTAAGAGCTTAGAGCTGTTGCTGGTCCTCACCTTCCCTTGACACCGCTTTCACAGCCAAGCACACTCTGGCCATCTACCCTGGCTTTGCCTCCCAGCACTCCCAACACACATTCTCAGGCTCACTCTCACTCTTACTCCCAGCACAGACCACCTCCCAAAGTGCAAACCTCCAAGCCATTTCTCCCATACGATAGGCCTAACGGCTTAGAGCTGTTGCTGGTCCTCACCTTCCCTTGACACCGCTTTCACAGCCAAACACACTCTGGCCATCAGCGCTGCCCTTGCCTCCCAGCACTCCCAACACACATTCTCAAGTTCAATCTCTCTCTCACTCCCGGCACAGACCACCTCCCAAAGTGCAAACACCCAACCGATTTCTGACATACGCTACATCTAAGGGCTTAGAGCTGTTGCTGGTCCTCACCTTCCCTTGACACCGCTTTCACAGACAAACACACTCTGCCCATCTACGCTGGTTTTGCCTCCCAGCACTCCCAAAACACATTCTCAGGTTGAATCTTACTATCACTGCCGGCACAGACCACTTCCCAAAGAGCAAATACCCAAGCGATTTCTGGCACACGCTACATCTAAGGCCTTAGAGCTGTTGCTGGTCCTCACCTTCCCTTGACACCGCTTTCACAGACAGACACACTCTGGCCATCTGCCTTTGCCTTCCCTCCCAGCACTCCCAACACACTCTCACTACCGGCACAGAACACCTCCCAAAATGCCAACACCCAAGCGATTTCTGACACACGCTACATCTAAGGGCTTAGAGCTGTTGCTGGTCTTCACCTTCCCTTGACACCGCTTTCACAGCCAAACACACTCTCCCCATCTACCCTGGCTTTGCCTCCCAGCACTCCCAACACACATTCTCAGGCTCACTCTCACTCTCACTCATGGCACAGACCACCTCCCAAAGTGAAAATACCCAAGGCATTTCTCCCATACGATAGGCCTAAGGGCTTAGAGCTGTTGCTGGTCCTCACCTTCCCTTGACACCGCTTTCACAGCCAAACACACGCTGCCCATCTACCCTGGCTTTGCCTCCCAGCACTCCCAACACACATTCTCAGGTTGAATCTCATTCTCACTCCCGACACAGACCACCTCCCAAAGTGAATATACCCAAGCGATTTCTGACACACGCTACATCTAAGGGCTTAGAGCTGTTGCTGGTCTTCACCTTCCCTTGACACCGCTTTCACAGCCAAACACACTCTGGCCATCTACGCTGGTTTTGCCTCCCAGCACTCCCAAAACACATTCTCAGGTTGAATCTCACTATCACTGCCGGCACAGACCACTTCCCAAAGAGCAAATACCCAAGCGATTTCTGACACACACTACATCTAAGGCCTTAGAGCTGTTGCTGCTCCTCACCTTCCCTTGACACCGCTTTCACAGACAAACACACTCTGGCCATCTACGCTGGTTTTGCCTCCCAGCACTCCCAAAACACATTCTCAGGTTGAATGTCACTATCACTGCCGGCACAGACCACTATCCAAAGGGCAAATACCCAAGCGATTTCTGACACACGCTACATCTAAGGCCTTAGAGCTGTTGCTGGTCCTCACCTTCCCTTGACACCGCTTTCACAGACAAACACACTCTGGCCATCTGCCTTTGCCTTCCCTCCCAGCACTCCCAACACACTCTCACTACCGGCACAGACCACCTCCCAAAATGCCACCACCAAACCGATTTCTGACACACGCTACATCTAAGGGCTTAGAGCTGTTGCTGCTCCTCACCTTCCCTTGACACCGCTTTCACAGCCAAACGCACTCTGCCCATCTGCACTGCCCTTGCCTCCCAGCACTCCCAAAACACATTCTCAGGCACGCTCACGCTCTCACTCTGACTCCCAGCACAGACCACCTCCCAAAGTGAAAATACCCAAGCCATTTCTGACACACGCTACATCTACGGGCTTAGAGCTGTGACTGGTCCTCACCTTCCCTTGACACCGCTTTCACAGCCAAACGCACTCTGCCCATCGGCGTTGCCCTTGCCTCCCAGCACTCCCAACACACATTCTCAGTCTCACTATCACTCTCACTCCCGGCACACACCACCTCCCAAAGTGCAAACGTCCAAGCCATTTCTCCCCTACGATAGGCCTAAGGGCTTAGAGCTGTTGCTGGTCCTCACCTTCCCTTGACACTGCTTTCACAGACAAACACACTCTGGCCATCTGCGCTGCCCTTGGCTCACAGCACTCCCAACACACATTCTCAGGCTCACTCTCACTCTCACTCCCGGCACAGACCACCTCCCAAAGTGCAAACACGCAAGCGATTTCTGACACACGCTACATCTAAGAGCTTAGAGCTGTTGCTGGTCCTCACCTTCCCTTGACACACGTTTCACAGGCAAACACACTCTGCCCATCTACCCTGGTTTTGCCTCCCAGCACTCCCAACACACATTCTCAGGCTCAATCTCACTCTCACTCCCGGCACACAACACCTCCCAAAGTGCAAACGTCCAAGCATTTTCTGCCGCATGCTACATCTAAGGGCTTAGAGCTGTTGCTGCTCCTCACCTTCCCTTGACACCGCTTTCACAGGCAAACACAATCTGCCCATCTGCCTTTGCCTCAACTCCCAGCACTCCCAACACACATTCTCAGGCTCACTCTCACTCTCACTCCCGGCACAGACCACCTCCCAAAGTGCAAACCTCCAAGCCATTTCTCCCACATGATAGGCCTAAGTGCTTAGAGCTGTTGCTGGTCCTCACCTTCCCTTGACACCGCTTTCACAGACAAACACACTCTGCCCATTAGCCTTTGCCTTGCCTCCCAGCACTCCCAAAACACTCTCACTACCGCCACAGACCACCTCCCAAAGTGCAAACCGCCAAGCGATATCTGACAAACGCTAAATCTAAGGGCTTAGAGCTGTTGCTGGTCCTCACCTTCCCTTGACACCGCTTTCACAGCCAAACGCACTCTGCCCATCTACCCTGGCTTTGCCTCCCAGCACTCCCAAAACACATTCTCAGGTTGAATCTCACTCTCACTCCCGGCACAGACCACCTCCCAAAGTGCAAACGTCCAAGCCATTTCTCCCATACGATAGGCCTAAGGGCTTAGAGCTGTTGCTGGTCCTCACCTTCCCTTGACACCGCTTTCACAGCCAAACACACTCTGGCCATCCGCCTTTGCCTTGCCTCCCAGCACTCCCAACACACATTCTCAGGTTGAATCTCACTCTCACTTCCGGCACAGACCACCTCCCACAGTGCAAACATCTAAGCCATTTCTCCCACACGATAAACCTAAGGGCTTAGAGCTGTTGCTGGTCCTCACCTTCCCTTGACTCCGCTTTCAAAGCCAAACACACTCTGGCCATCAGCGCTGCCCTTGCCTCCCAGCACTCCCAACACACATTCTCAGACTCACTATCACTCTCACTCCCGGCACAGACCACCTCCCAAAGTGCAAACGTCCAAGCCATTTATCCCCTATGATAGGCCTAAGGGCTTAGAGCTGTTGCTGGTCCTCACCTTCCCTTGACACTGCTTTCACAGACAAACACACTCTGGCCATCTGCGCTGCCCTTGCCTCACAGCACTCCCAACACACATTTTCAGGCTCACTCTCACTCTCACTCCAGGCACAGACCACCTCCCAAAGTGCAAACACCCAAGCGATTTCTGACACACGCTACATCTAAGAGCTTAGAGCTGTTGCTGGTCCTCACCTTCCCTTGACACCGCTTTCACAGCCAAGCACACTCTGGCCATCTACGCTGGCTTTGCCTCCCAGCACTCCCAACACACATTCTCAGGCTCACTCTCACTCTCACTCCCAGCACAGACCACCTCCCAAAGTGCAAACCTCCAAGCCATTTCTCCCATACGATAGGCCTAACGGCTTAGAGCTGTTGCTGGTCCTCACCTTCCCTTGACACCGCTTTCACAGCCAAACACATTCTGGCCATCAGCGCTGCCCTTGCCTCCCAGCACTCCCAACACACATTCTCAAGTTCAATCTCTCTCTCACTCCCGGCACAGACCACCTCCCAAAGTGCAAACACCCAACCGATTTCTGACATACGCTACATCTAAGGGCTTAGAGCTGTGGATGGTCCTCACCTTCCCTTGACACCGCTTTCACAGACAAACACACTCTGCCCATCTACGCTGGTTTTGCCTCCCAGCACTCCCAAAACACATTCTCAGGTTGAATCTCACTATCACTGCCGGCACAGACCACTTCCCAAAGAGCAAATACCCAAGCGATTTCTGGCACACGCTACATCTAAGGCCTTAGAGCTGTTGCTGGTCCTCACCTTCCCTTGACACCGCTTTCACAGACAGACACACTCTGGCCATCTGCCTTTGCCTTCCCTCCCAGCACTCCCAACACACTCTCACTACCGGCACAGAACACCTCCCAAAATGCCAACACCCAAGCGATTTCTGACACACGCTACATCTAAGGGCTTAGAGCTGTTGCTGGTCTTCACCTTCCCTTGACACCGCTTTCACAGCCAAACACACTCTCCCCATCTACCCTGGCTTTGCCTCCCAGCACTCCCAACACACATTCTCAGGCTCACTCTCACTCTCACTCACGGCACAGACCACCTCCCAAAGTGAAAATACCCAAGGCATTTCTCCCATACGATAGGCCTAAGGGCTTAGAGCTGTTGCTGGTCCTCACCTTCCCTTGACACCGCTTTCACAGCCAAACACACGCTGCCCATCTACCCTGGCTTTGCCTCCCAGCACTCCCAACACACATTCTCAGGTTGAATCTCATTCTCACTCCCGGCACAGACCACCTCCCAAAGTGAATATACCTAAGCGATTTCTGACACACGCTACATCTAAGGGCTTAGAGCTGTTGCTGGTCTTCACCTTCCTTTGACACCGCTTTCACAGCCAAACACACTCTGGCCATCTACGCTGGTTTTGCCTCCCAGCACTCCCAAAACACATTCTCAGGTTGAATCTCACTATCACTGCCGGCACAGACCACTTCCCAAAGAGCAAATACCCAAGCGACTTCTGACACACACTACATCTAAGGCCTTAGAGCTGTTGCTGGTCCTCACCTTCCCTTGACACCGCTTTCACAGGCAAACACACTCTGGCCATCTACGCTGCTTTTGCCTCCCAGCACTCCCAAAACACATTCTCAGGTTGAATGTCACTATCACTGCCGGCACAGACCACTATCCAAAGGGCAAATACCCAAGCGATTTCTGACACACGCTACATCTAAGGCCTTAGAGCTGTTGCTGGTCCTCACCTTCCCTTGACACCGCTTTCACAGACAAACACACTCTGGCCATCTGCCTTTGCCTTCCCTCCCAGCACTCCCAACACACTCTCACTACCGGCACAGACCACCTCCCAAAATGCCACCACAAAACCGATTTCTGACACACACTACATCAAGGGCTTAGAGCTGTTGCTGGTCCTCACCTTCCCTTGACACCGCTTTCACAGCCAAACGCACTCTGCCCATCTGCACTGCCCTTGCCTCCCAGCACTCCCAAAACACATTCTCAGGCACGCTCACGCTCTCACTCTGACTCCCAGCACAGACCACCTCCCAAAGTGAAAATACCCAAGCCATTTCTGACACACGCTACATCTACGGGCTTAGAGCTGTGACTGGTCCTCACCTTCCCTTGACACCGCTTTCACAGCCAAACACACTCTGCCCATCTGCGTTGCCCTTGCCTCCCAGCACTCCCAACACACATTCTCAGTCTCACTATCACTCTCACTCCCGGCACACACCACCTCCCAAAGTGCAAACGTCCAAGCCATTTCTCCCCTACGATAGGCCTAAGGGCTTAGAGCTGTTGCTGGTCCTCACCTTCCCTTGACACTGCTTTCACAGACAAACACACTCTGGCCATCTGCGCTGCCCTTGGCTCACAGCACTCCCAACACACATTCTCAGGCTCACTCTCACTCTCACTCCCGGCACAGACCACCTCCCAAAGTGCAAACACGCAAGCGATTTCTGACACACGCTACATCTAAGAGCTTAGAGCTGTTGCTGGTCCTCACCTTCCCTTGACACCGCTTTCACAGGCAAACACACTCTGCCCATCTACCCTGGTTTTGCCTCCCAGCACTCCCAACACACATTCTCAGGCTCAATCTCACTCTCACTCCCGGCACACAACACCTCCCAAAGTGCAAACGTCCAAGCATTTTCTGCCGCATGCTACATCTAAGGGCTTAGAGCTGTTGCTGCTCCTCACCTTCCCTTGACACCGCTTTCACAGGCAAACACAATCTGCCCATCTGCCTTTGCCTCAACTCCCAGCACTCCCAACACACATTCTCAGGCTCACTCTCACTCTCACTCCCGGCACAGACCACCTCCCAAAGTGCAAACCTCCAAGCCATTTCTCCCACATGATAGGCCTAAGTGCTTAGAGCTGTTGCTGGTCCTCACCTTCCCTTGACACCGCTTTCACAGCCAAACACACTCTGCCCATCAGCCTTTGCCTTGCCTCCCAGCACTCCCAAAACATTCTCACTACCGCCACAGACCACCTCCCAAAGTGCAAACCGCCAAGCGATATCTGACAAACGCTAAATCTAAGGGCTTAGAGCTGTTGCTGGTCCTCACCTTCCCTTGACACCGCTTTCACAGCCAAACGCACTCTGCCCATCTACCCTGGCTTTGCCTCCCAGCACTCCCAAAACACATTCTCAGGTTGAATCTCACTCTCACTCCCGGCACAGACCACCTCCCAAAGTGCAAACGTCCAAGCCATTTCTCCCATACGATAGGCCTAAGGGCTTAGAGCTGTTGCTGGTCCTCACCTTCCCTTGACACCGCTTTCACAGCAAAACACACTCTGGCCATCCGCCTTTGCCTTGCCTCCCAGCACTCCCAACACACATTCTCAGTCTCACTATCACTCTCACTCCCGGCACAGACCACCTCCCAAAGTGAAAATACCCAAGGCATTTCTCCCATACGATAGGCCTAAGGGCTTAGAGCTGTTGCTGGTCCTCACCTTCCCTTGACACTGCTTTCACAGACAAACACACTCTGGCCATCTGCGCTGCCCTTGCCTCACAGCACTCCCAACACACATTTTCAGGCTCACTCTCACTCTCACTCCCGGCACAGACCACCTCCCAAAGAGCAAATACCCAAGCGATTTCTGACACACGCTACATCTAAGAGCTTAGAGGTGTTGCTGGTCCTCACCTTCCCTTGACACCGCTTTCACAGCCAAGCACACTCTGGCCATCTACCCTGGCTTTGCCTCCCAGCACTCCCAACACACATTCTCAGGCTCACTCTCACTCTCACTCCCAGCACAGACCACCTCCCAAAGTGCAAACCTCCAAGCCATTTCTCCCATACGATAGGCCTAACGGCTTAGAGCTGTTGCTGGTCCTCACCTTCCCTTGACACCGCTTTCACAGCCAAACACACTCTGGCCATCAGCGCTGCCCTTGCCTCCCAGCACTCCCAACACACATTCTCAAGTTCAATCTCTCTCTCACTCCCGGCACAGACCACCTCCCAAAGTGCAAACACCCAACCGATTTCTGACATACGCTACATCTAAGGGCTTAGAGCTGTTGCTGGTCCTCACCTTCCCTTGACACCGCTTTCACAGACAAACACACTCTGCCCATCTACGCTGGTTTTGCCTCCCAGCACTCCCAAAACACATTCTCAGGTTGAATCTCACTATCACTGCCGGCACAGACCACTTCCCAAAGAGCAAATACCCAAGCGATTTCTGGCACACGCTACATCTAAGGCCTTAGAGCTGTTGCTGGTCCTCACCTTCCCTTGACACCGCTTTCACAGACAGACACACTCTGGCCATCTGCCTTTGCCTTCCCTCCCAGCACTCCCAACACACTCTCACTACCGGCACAGAACACCTCCCAAAATGCCAACACCCAAGCGATTTCTGACACACGCTACATCTAAGGGCTTAGAGCTGTTGCTGGTCTTCACCTTCCCTTGACACCGCTTTCACAGCCAAACACACTCTGCCCATCTACCCTGGCTTTGCCTCCCAGCACTCCCAACACACATTCTCAGGCTCACTCTCACTCTCACTCACGGCACAGACCACCTCCCAAAGTGAAAATACCCAAGGCATTTCTCCCATACGATAGGCCTAAGGGCTTAGAGCTGTTGCTGGTCCTCACCTTCCCTTGACACCGCTTTCACAGCCAAACACACGCTGCCCATCTACCCTGGCTTTGCCTCCCAGCACTCCCAACACACATTCTCAGGTTGAATCTCATTCTCACTCCCGGCACAGACCACCTCCCAAAGTGAATATACCCAAGCGATTTCTGACACACGCTACATCTAAGGGCTTAGAGCTGTTGCTGGTCTTCACCTTCCCTTGACACCGCTTTCACAGCCAAACACACTCTGGCCATCTACGCTGGTTTTGCCTCCCAGCACTCCCAAAACACATTCTCAGGTTGAATCTCACTATCACTGCCGGCACAGACCACTTCCCAAAGAGCAAATACCCAAGCGATTTCTGGCACACGCTACATCTAAGGCCTTAGAGCTGTTGCTGGTCCTCACCTTCCCTTGACACCGCTTTCACAGACAAACACACTCTGGCCATCTGCCTTTGCCTTCCCTCCCAGCACTCCCAACACACTCTCACTACCGGCACAGAACACCTCCCAAAATGCCAACACCCAAGCGATTTCTGACACACGCTACATCTAAGGGCTTAGAGCTGTTGCTGGTCTTCACCTTCCCTTGACACCGCTTTCACAGCCAAACACACTCTCCCCATCTACCCTGGCTTTGCCTCCCAGCACTCCCAACACACATTCTCAGGCTCACTCTCACTCTCACTCACGGCACAGACCACCTCCCAAAGTGAAAATACCCAAGGCATTTCTCCCATACGATAGGCCTAAGGGCTTAGAGCTGTTGCTGGTCCTCACCTTCCCTTGACACCGCTTTCACAGCCAAACACACGCTGCCCATCTACCCTGGCTTTGCCTCCCAGCACTCCCAACACACATTCTCAGGTTGAATCTCATTCTCACTCCCGGCACAGACCACCTCCCAAAGTGAATATACCCAAGCGATTTCTGACACACGCTACATCTAAGGGCTTAGAGCTGTTGCTGGTCTTCACCTTCCCTTGACACCGCTTTCACAGCCAAACACACTCTGGCCATCTACGCTGGTTTTGCCTCCCAGCACTCCCAAAACACATTCTCAGGTTGAATCTCACTATCACTGCCGGCACAGACCACTTCCCAAAGAGCAAATACCCAAGCGATTTCTGACACACGCTACATCTAAGGCCTTAGAGCTGTTGCTGGTCCTCACCTTCCCTTGACACCGCTTTCACAGACAAACACACTCTGCCCATCTACGCTGGTTTTGCCTCCCAGCACTCCCAAAACACATTCTCAGGTTGAATCTCACTATCACTTCCGGCACAGACCACTATCCAAAGGGCAAATACCCAAGCGATTTCTGACACACGCTACATCTAAGGCCTTAGAGCTGTTGCTGGTCCTCACCTTCCCTTGACACCGCTTTCACAGACAAACACACTCTGGCCATCTGCCTTTGCCTTCCCTCCCAGCACTCCCAACACACTCTCACTACCGGCACAGACCACCTCCCAAAATGCCACCACCAAACCGATTTCTGACACACGCTACATCTAAGGGCTTAGAGCTGTTGCTGGTCCTCACCTTCCCTTGACACCGCTTTCACAGCCAAACGCACTCTGCCCATCTGCACTGCCCTTGCCTCCCAGCACTCCCAACACACATTCTCAGGCACGCTCACGCTCTCACTCTGACTCCCAGCACAGACCACCTCCCAAAGTGAAAATACCCAAGCCATTTCTGACACACGCTACATCTACGGGCTTAGAGCTGTTGCTGGTCCTCACCTTCCCTTGACACCGGTTTCACAGGCAAACACACTCTGCCCATCTACCCTGGTTTTGCCTCCCAGCACTCCCAACACACATTCTCAGGCTCAATCTCACTCTCACTCCCGGCACACACCACCTCCCAAAGTGCAAACGTCCAAGCCATTTCTCCCCTACGATAGGCCTAAGGGCTTAGAGCTGTTGCTGGTCCTCACCTTCCCTTGACACGGCTTTCACAGACAAACACACTCTGCCCATCAGCCTTTGCCTTGCCTCCCAGCACTCCCAAAACACTCTCACTACCGCCACAGACCACCTCCCAAAGTGCAAACCGCCAAGCGATATCTGACAAACGCTAAATCTAAGGGCTTAGAGCTGTTGCTGGTCCTCACCTTCCCTTGACACCGCTTTCACAGCCAAACGCACTCTGCCCATCTACCCTGGCTTTGCCTCCCAGCACTCCCAAAACACATTCTCAGGTTGAATCTCACTCTCACTCCCGGCACAGACCACCTCCCAAAGTGCAAACGTCCAAGCCATTTCTCCCATACGATAGGCCTAAGGGCTTAGAGCTGTTGCTGGTCCTCACCTTCCCTTGACACCGCTTTCACAGCCAAACACACTCTGGCCATCCGCCTTTGCCTTGCCTCCCAGCACTCCCAACACACATTCTCAGGTTGAATCTCACTCTCACTTCCGGCACAGACCACCTCCCACAGTGCAAACATCTAAGCCATTTCTCCCACACGACAAACCTAAGGGCTTAGAGCTGTTGCTGGTCCTCACCTTCCCTTGACACCGCTTTCACAGCCAAACACACTCTGGCCATCAGCGCTGCCCTTGCCTCCCAGCACTCCCAACACACATTCTCAGTCTCACTATCACTCTCACTCCCGGCACAGACCACCTCCCAAAGTGCAAACGTCCAAGCCATTTATCCCCTATGATAGGCCTAAGGGCTTAGAGCTGTTGCTGGTCCTCACCTTCCCTTGACACTGCTTTCACAGACAAACACACTCTGGCCATCTGCGCTGCCCTTGCCTCACAGCACTCCCAACACACATTTTCAGGCTCACTCTCACTCTCACTCCCGGCACAGACCACCTCCCAAAGAGCAAATACCCAAGCGATTTCTGACACACGCTACATCTAAGAGCTTAGAGGTGTTGCTGGTCCTCACCTTCCCTTGACACCGCTTTCACAGCCAAGCACACTCTGGCCATCTACCCTGGCTTTGCCTCCCAGCACTCCCAAAACACATTCTCAGGCACGCTCACGCTCTCACTCTGACTCCCAGCACAGACCACCTCCCAAAGTGAAAATACCCAAGCCATTTCTGACACACGCTACATCTACGGGCTTAGAGCTGTGACTGGTCCTCACCTTCCCTTGACACTGCTTTCACAGCCAAACGACCTCTGCCCATCTGCGCTGCCCTTGCCTCCCAGCACTCCCAACACACATTCTCAGTCTCACTATCACTCTCACTCCCGGCACACACCACCTCCCAAAGTGCAAACGTCCAAGCCATTTCTCCCCTACGATAGGCCTAAGGGCTTAGAGCTGTTGCTGGTCCTCACCTTCCCTTGACACGGCTTTCACAGACAAACACACTCTGGCCATCTGCGCTGCCCTTGCCTCACAGCACTCCCAACACACATTTTCAGGCTCACTCTCACTCTCACTCCCGGCACAGACCACCTCCCAAACTGCAAACACCCAAGCGATTTCTGACACACGCTACATCTAAGAGCTTAGAGCTGTTGCTGGTCCTCACCTTCCCTTGACACCGCTTTCACAGCCAAGCACACTCTGGCCATCTACCCTGGCTTTGCCTCCCAGCACTCCCAACACACATTCTCAGGCTCACTCTCACTCTCACTCCCAGCACAGACCACCTCCCAAAGTGCAAACCTCCAAGCCATTTCTCCCATACGATAGGCCTAACGGCTTAGAGCTGTTGCTGGTCCTCACCTTCCCTTGACACCGCTTTCACAGCCAAACACACTCTGGCCATCAGCGCTGCCCTTGCCTCCCAGCACTCCCAACACACATTCTCAAGTTCAATCTCTCTCTCACTCCCGGCACAGACCACCTCCCAAAGTGCAAACACCCAACCGATTTCTGACATACGCTACATCTAAGGGCTTAGAGCTGTTGCTGGTCCTCACCTTCCCTTGACACCGCTTTCACAGACAAACACACTCTGGCCATCTACGCTGGTTTTGCCTCCCAGCACTCCCAAAACACATTCTCAGGTTGAATCTCACTATCACTGCCGGCACAGACCACTTCCCAAAGAGCAAATACCCAAGCGATTTCTGGCACACGCTACATCTAAGGCCTTAGAGCTGTTGCTGGTCCTCACCT
This sequence comes from Pelecanus crispus, assembly GCF_030463565.1. NCBI lineage: Eukaryota > Metazoa > Chordata > Aves > Pelecaniformes > Pelecanidae > Pelecanus > Pelecanus crispus. Next base: position 757,699 of record NW_027461476.1, on the reverse strand, counting down.
TCCCTTGACACCGCTTTCACAGACAGACACACTCTGGCCATCTGCCTTTGCCTTCCCTCCCAGCACTCCCAACACACTCTCACTACCGGCACAGAACACCTCCCAAAATGCCAACACCCAAGCGATTTCTGACACACGCTACATCTAAGGGCTTAGAGCTGTTGCTGGTCTTCACCTTCCCTTGACACCGCTTTCACAGCCAAACACACTCTCCCCATCTACCCTGGCTTTGCCTCCCAGCACTCCCAACACACATTCTCAGGCTCACTCTCACTCTCACTCACGGCACAGACCACCTCCCAAAGTGAAAATACCCAAGGCATTTCTCCCATACGATAGGCCTAAGGGCTTAGAGCTGTTGCTGGTCCTCACCTTCCCTTGACACCGCTTTCACAGCCAAACACACGCTGCCCATCTACCCTGGCTTTGCCTCCCAGCACTCCCAACACACATTCTCAGGTTGAATCTCATTCTCACTCCCGGCACAGACCACCTCCCAAAGTGAATATACCCAAGCGATTTCTGACACACGCTACATCTAAGGGCTTAGAGCTGTTGCTGGTCTTCACCTTCCCTTGACACCGCTTTCACAGCCAAACACACTCTGGCCATCTACGCTGGTTTTGCCTCCCAGCACTCCCAAAACACATTCTCAGGTTGAATCTCACTATCACTGCCGGCACAGACCACTTCCCAAAGAGCAAATACCCAAGCGATTTCTGACACACGCTACATCTAAGGCCTTAGAGCTGTTGCTGGTCCTCACCTTCCCTTGACACCGCTTTCACAGACAAACACACTCTGGCCATCTACGCTGGTTTTGCCTCCCAGCACTCCCAAAACACATTCTCAGGTTGAATCTCACTATCACTTCCGGCACAGACCACTATCCAAAGGGCAAATACCCAAGCGATTTCTGACACACGCTACATCTAAGGCCTTAGAGCTGTTGCTGGTCCTCACCTTCCCTTGACACCGCTTTCACAGACAAACACACTCTGGCCATCTGCCTTTGCCTTCCCTCCCAGCACTCCCAACACACTCTCACTACCGGCACAGACCACCTCCCAAAATGCCACCACCAAACCGATTTCTGACACACGCTACATCTAAGGGCTTAGAGCTGTTGCTGGTCCTCACCTTCCCTTGACACCGCTTTCACAGCCAAACGCACTCTGCCCATCTGCACTGCCCTTGCCTCCCAGCACTCCCAACACACATTCTCAGGCACGCTCACGCTCTCACTCTGACTCCCAGCACAGACCACCTCCCAAAGTGAAAATACCCAAGCCATTTCTGACACACGCTACATCTACGGGCTTAGAGCTGTGACTGGTCCTCACCTTCCCTTGACACTGCTTTCACAGCCAAACGCACTCTGCCCATCTGCGCTGCCCTTGCCTCCCAGCACTCCCAACACACATTCTCAGTCTCACTATCACTCTCACTCCCGGCACACACCACCTCCCAAAGTGCAAACGTCCAAGCCATTTCTCCCCTACGATAGGCCTAAGGGCTTAGAGCTGTTGCTGGTCCTCACCTTCCCTTGACACGGCTTTCACAGACAAACACACTCTGGCCATCTGCGCTGCCCTTGCCTCACAGCACTCCCAACACACATTTTCAGGCTCACTCTCACTCTCACTCCCGGCACAGACCACCTCCCAAACTGCAAACACCCAAGCGATTTCTGACACACGCTACATCTAAGAGCTTAGAGCTGTTGCTGGTCCTCACCTTCCCTTGACACCGCTTTCACAGCCAAGCACACTCTGGCCATCTACCCTGGCTTTGCCTCCCAGCACTCCCAACACACATTCTCAGGCTCACTCTCACTCTCACTCCCAGCACAGACCACCTCCCAAAGTGCAAACCTCCAAGCCATTTCTCCCATACGATAGGCCTAACGGCTTAGAGCTGTTGCTGGTCCTCACCTTCCCTTGACACCGCTTTCACAGCCAAACACACTCTGGCCATCAGCGCTGCCCTTGCCTCCCAGCACTCCCAACACACATTCTCAAGTTCAATCTCTCTCTCACTCCCGGCACAGACCACCTCCCAAAGTGCAAACACCCAACCGATTTCTGACATACGCTACATCTAAGGGCTTAGAGCTGTTGCTGGTCCTCACCTTCCCTTGACACCGCTTTCACAGCCAAACACACTCTGCCCATCTACGCTGGTTTTGCCTCCCAGCACTCCCAAAACACATTCTCAGGTTGAATCTCACTATCACTGCCGGCACAGACCACTTCCCAAAGAGCAAATACCCAAGCGATTTCTGGCACACGCTACATCTAAGGCCTTAGAGCTGTTGCTGGTCCTCACCTTCCCTTGACACCGCTTTCACAGACAGACACACTCTGGCCATCTGCCTTTGCCTTCCCTCCCAGCACTCCCAACACACTCTCACTACCGGCACAGAACACCTCCCAAAATGCCAACACCCAAGCGATTTCTGACACACGCTACATCTAAGGGCTTAGAGCTGTTGCTGGTCTTCACCTTCCCTTGACACCGCTTTCACAGCCAAACACACTCTCCCCATCTACCCTGGCTTTGCCTCCCAGCACTCCCAACACACATTCTCAGGCTCACTCTCACTCTCACTCACGGCACAGACCACCTCCCAAAGTGAAAATACCCAAGGCATTTCTCCCATACGATAGGCCTAAGGGCTTAGAGCTGTTGCTGGTCCTCACCTTCCCTTGACACCGCTTTCACAGCCAAACACACGCTGCCCATCTACCCTGGCTTTGCCTCCCAGCACTCCCAACACACATTCTCAGGTTGAATCTCATTCTCACTCCCGGCACAGACCACCTCCCAAAGTGAATATACCCAAGCGATTTCTGACACACGCTACATCTAAGGGCTTAGAGCTGTTGCTGGTCTTCACCTTCCCTTGACACCGCTTTCACAGCCAAACACACTCTGGCCATCTACGCTGGTTTTGCCTCCCAGCACTCCCAAAACACATTCTCAGGTTGAATCTCACTATCACTGCCGGCACAGACCACTTCCCAAAGAGCAAATACCCAAGCGATTTCTGGCACACGCTACATCTAAGGCCTTAGAGCTGTTGCTGGTCCTCACCTTCCCTTGACACCGCTTTCACAGACAGACACACTCTGGCCATCTGCCTTTGCCTTCCCTCCCAGCACTCCCAACACACTCTCACTACCGGCACAGAACACCTCCCAAAATGCCAACACCCAAGCGATTTCTGACACACGCTACATCTAAGGGCTTAGAGCTGTTGCTGGTCTTCACCTTCCCTTGACACCGCTTTCACAGCCAAACACACTCTGCCCATCTACCCTGGCTTTGCCTCCCAGCACTCCCAACACACATTGTCAGGCTCACTCTCACTCTCACTCACGGCACAGACCACCTCCCAAAGTGAAAATACCCAAGGCATTTCTCCCATACGATAGGCCTAAGGGCTTAGAGCTGTTGCTGGTCCTCACCTTCCCTTGACACCGCTTTCACAGCCAAACACACGCTGCCCATCTACCCTGGCTTTGCCTCCCAGCACTCCCAACACACATTCTCAGGTTGAATCTCATTCTCACTCCCGGCACAGACCACCTCCCAAAGTGAATATACCCAAGCGATTTCTGACACACGCTACATCTAAGGGCTTAGAGCTGTTGCTGGTCTTCACCTTCCCTTGACACCGCTTTCACAGCCAAACACACTCTGGCCATCTACGCTGGTTTTGCCTCCCAGCACTCCCAAAACACATTCTCAGGTTGAATCTCACTATCACTGCCGGCACAGACCACTTCCCAAAGAGCAAATACCCAAGCGATTTCTGACACACGCTACATCTAAGGCCTTAGAGCTGTTGCTGGTCCTCACCTTCCCTTGACACCGCTTTCACAGACAAACACACTCTGCCCATCTACGCTGGTTTTGCCTCCCAGCACTCCCAAAACACATTCTCAGGTTGAATCTCACTATCACTGCCGGCACAGACCACTTCCCAAAGAGCAAATACCCAAGCGATTTCTGGCACACGCTACATCTAAGGCCTTAGAGCTGTTGCTGGTCCTCACCTTCCCTTGACACCGCTTTCACAGACAGACACACTCTGGCCATCTGCCTTTGCCTTCCCTCCCAGCACTCCCAACACACTCTCACTACCGGCACAGAACACCTCCCAAAATGCCAACACCCAAGCGATTTCTGACACACGCTACATCTAAGGGCTTAGAGCTGTTGCTGGTCTTCACCTTCCCTTGACACCGCTTTCACAGCCAAACACACTCTCCCCATCTACCCTGGCTTTGCCTCCCAGCACTCCCAACACACATTCTCAGGCTCACTCTCACTCTCACTCACGGCACAGACCACCTCCCAAAGTGAAAATACCCAAGGCATTTCTCCCATACGATAGGCCTAAGGGCTTAGAGCTGTTGCTGGTCCTCACCTTCCCTTGACACCGCTTTCACAGCCAAACACACGCTGCCCATCTACCCTGGCTTTGCCTCCCAGCACTCCCAACACACATTCTCAGGTTGAATCTCATTCTCACTCCCGGCACAGACCACCTCCCAAAGTGAATATACCCAAGCGATTTCTGACACACGCTACATCTAAGGGCTTAGAGCTGTTGCTGGTCTTCACCTTCCCTTGACACCGCTTTCACAGCCAAACACACTCTGGCCATCTACGCTGGTTTTGCCTCCCAGCACTCCCAAAACACATTCTCAGGTTGAATCTCACTATCACTGCCGGCACAGACCACTTCCCAAAGAGCAAATACCCAAGCGATTTCTGGCACACGCTACATCTAAGGCCTTAGAGCTGTTGCTGGTCCTCACCTTCCCTTGACACCGCTTTCACAGACAGACACACTCTGGCCATCTGCCTTTGCCTTCCCTCCCAGCACTCCCAACACACTCTCACTACCGGCACAGAACACCTCCCAAAATGCCAACACCCAAGCGATTTCTGACACACGCTACATCTAAGGGCTTAGAGCTGTTGCTGGTCTTCACCTTCCCTTGACACCGCTTTCACAGCCAAACACACTCTCCCCATCTACCCTGGCTTTGCCTCCCAGCACTCCCAACACACATTGTCAGGCTCACTCTCACTCTCACTCACGGCACAGACCACCTCCCAAAGTGAAAATACCCAAGGCATTTCTCCCATACGATAGGCCTAAGGGCTTAGAGCTGTTGCTGGTCCTCACCTTCCCTTGACACCGCTTTCACAGCCAAACACACGCTGCCCATCTACCCTGGCTTTGCCTCCCAGCACTCCCAACACACATTCTCAGGTTGAATCTCATTCTCACTCCCGGCACAGACCACCTCCCAAAGTGAATATACCCAAGCGATTTCTGACACACGCTACATCTAAGGGCTTAGAGCTGTTGCTGGTCTTCACCTTCCCTTGACACCGCTTTCACAGCCAAACACACTCTGGCCATCTACGCTGGTTTTGCCTCCCAGCACTCCCAAAACACATTCTCAGGTTGAATCTCACTATCACTGCCGGCACAGACCACTTCCCAAAGAGCAAATACCCAAGCGATTTCTGACACACGCTACATCTAAGGCCTTAGAGCTGTTGCTGGTCCTCACCTTCCCTTGACACCGCTTTCACAGACAAACACACTCTGCCCATCTACGCTGGTTTTGCCTCCCAGCACTCCCAAAACACATTCTCAGGTTGAATCTCACTATCACTGCCGGCACAGACCACTTCCCAAAGAGCAAATACCCAAGCGATTTCTGGCACACGCTACATCTAAGGCCTTAGAGCTGTTGCTGGTCCTCACCTTCCCTTGACACCGCTTTCACAGACAGACACACTCTGGCCATCTGCCTTTGCCTTCCCTCCCAGCACTCCCAACACACTCTCACTACCGGCACAGAACACCTCCCAAAATGCCAACACCCAAGCGATTTCTGACACACGCTACATCTAAGGGCTTAGAGCTGTTGCTGGTCTTCACCTTCCCTTGACACCGCTTTCACAGCCAAACACACTCTCCCCATCTACCCTGGCTTTGCCTCCCAGCACTCCCAACACACATTCTCAGGCTCACTCTCACTCTCACTCACGGCACAGACCACCTCCCAAAGTGAAAATACCCAAGGCATTTCTCCCATACGATAGGCCTAAGGGCTTAGAGCTGTTGCTGGTCCTCACCTTCCCTTGACACCGCTTTCACAGCCAAACACACGCTGCCCATCTACCCTGGCTTTGCCTCCCAGCACTCCCAACACACATTCTCAGGTTGAATCTCATTCTCACTCCCGGCACAGACCACCTCCCAAAGTGAATATACCCAAGCGATTTCTGACACACGCTACATCTAAGGGCTTAGAGCTGTTGCTGGTCTTCACCTTCCCTTGACACCGCTTTCACAGCCAAACACACTCTGGCCATCTACGCTGGTTTTGCCTCCCAGCACTCCCAAAACACATTCTCAGGTTGAATCTCACTATCACTGCCGGCACAGACCACTTCCCAAAGAGCAAATACCCAAGCGATTTCTGGCACACGCTACATCTAAGGCCTTAGAGCTGTTGCTGGTCCTCACCTTCCCTTGACACCGCTTTCACAGACAGACACACTCTGGCCATCTGCCTTTGCCTTCCCTCCCAGCACTCCCAACACACTCTCACTACCGGCACAGAACACCTCCCAAAATGCCAACACCCAAGCGATTTCTGACACACGCTACATCTAAGGGCTTAGAGCTGTTGCTGGTCTTCACCTTCCCTTGACACCGCTTTCACAGCCAAACACACTCTCCCCATCTACCCTGGCTTTGCCTCCCAGCACTCCCAACACACATTCTCAGGCTCACTCTCACTCTCACTCACGGCACAGACCACCTCCCAAAGTGAAAATACCCAAGGCATTTCTCCCATACGATAGGCCTAAGGGCTTAGAGCTGTTGCTGGTCCTCACCTTCCCTTGACACCGCTTTCACAGCCAAACACACGCTGCCCATCTACCCTGGCTTTGCCTCCCAGCACTCCCAACACACATTCTCAGGTTGAATCTCATTCTCACTCCCGGCACAGACCACCTCCCAAAGTGAATATACCCAAGCGATTTCTGACACACGCTACATCTAAGGGCTTAGAGCTGTTGCTGGTCTTCACCTTCCCTTGACACCGCTTTCACAGACAAACACACTCTGGCCATCTACGCTGGTTTTGCCTCCCAGCACTCCCAAAACACATTCTCAGGTTGAATCTCACTATCACTGCCGGCACAGACCACTTCCCAAAGAGCAAATACCCAAGCGATTTCTGACACACGCTACATCTAAGGCCTTAGAGCTGTTGCTGGTCCTCACCTTCCCTTGACACCGCTTTCACAGCCAAACACACTCTGGCCATCTACGCTGGTTTTGCCTCCCAGCACTCCCAAAACACATTCTCAGGTTGAATCTCACTATCACTTCCGGCACAGACCACTATCCAAAGGGCAAATACCCAAGCGATTTCTGACACACGCTACATCTAAGGCCTTAGAGCTGTTGCTGGTCCTCACCTTCCCTTGACACCGCTTTCACAGACAAACACACTCTGGCCATCTGCCTTTGCCTTCCCTCCCAGCACTCCCAACACACTCTCACTACCGGCACAGACCACCTCCCAAAATGCCACCACCAAACCGATTTCTGACACACGCTACATCTAAGGGCTTAGAGCTGTTGCTGGTCCTCACCTTCCCTTGACACCGCTTTCACAGCCAAACGCACTCTGCCCATCTGCGCTGCCCTTGCCTCACAGCACTCCCAACACACATTTTCAGGCTCACTCTCACTCTCACTCCCGGCACAGACCACCTCCCAAACTGCAAACACCCAAGCGATTTCTGACACACGCTACATCTAAGAGCTTAGAGCTGTTGCTGGTCCTCACCTTCCCTTGACACCGGTTTCACAGGCAAACACACTCTGGCCATCTACCCTGGCTTTGCCTCCCAGCACTCCCAACACACATTCTCAGGCTCACTCTCACTCTCACTCCCAGCACAGACCACCTCCCAAAGTGCAAACCTCCAAGCCATTTCTCCCATACGATAGGCCTAACGGCTTAGAGCTGTTGCTGGTCCTCACCTTCCCTTGACACCGCTTTCACAGCCAAACACACTCTGGCCATCAGCGCTGCCCTTGCCTCCCAGCACTCCCAACACACATTCTCAAGTTCAATCTCTCTCTCACTCCCGGCACAGACCACCTCCCAAAGTGCAAACACCCAACCGATTTCTGACATACGCTACATCTAAGGGCTTAGAGCTGTTGCTGGTCCTCACCTTCCCTTGACACCGCTTTCACAGACAAACACACTCTGCCCATCTACGCTGGTTTTGCCTCCCAGCACTCCCAAAACACATTCTCAGGTTGAATCTCACTATCACTGCCGGCACAGACCACTTCCCAAAGAGCAAATACCCAAGCGATTTCTGGCACACGCTACATCTAAGGCCTTAGAGCTGTTGCTGGTCCTCACCTTCCCTTGACACCGCTTTCACAGACAGACACACTCTGGCCATCTGCCTTTGCCTTCCCTCCCAGCACTCCCAACACACTCTCACTACCGGCACAGAACACCTCCCAAAATGCCAACACCCAAGCGATTTCTGACACACGCTACATCTAAGGGCTTAGAGCTGTTGCTGGTCTTCACCTTCCCTTGACACCGCTTTCACAGCCAAACACACTCTCCCCATCTACCCTGGCTTTGCCTCCCAGCACTCCCAACACACATTCTCAGGCTCACTCTCACTCTCACTCACGGCACAGACCACCTCCCAAAGTGAAAATACCCAAGGCATTTCTCCCATACGATAGGCCTAAGGGCTTAGAGCTGTTGCTGGTCCTCACCTTCCCTTGACACCGCTTTCACAGCCAAACACACGCTGCCCATCTACCCTGGCTTTGCCTCCCAGCACTCCCAACACACATTCTCAGGTTGAATCTCATTCTCACTCCCGGCACAGACCACCTCCCAAAGTGAATATACCTAAGCGATTTCTGACACACGCTACATCTAAGGGCTTAGAGCTGTTGCTGGTCTTCACCTTCCTTTGACACCGCTTTCACAGCCAAACACACTCTGGCCATCTACGCTGGTTTTGCCTCCCAGCACTCCCAAAACACATTCTCAGGTTGAATCTCACTATCACTGCCGGCACAGACCACTATCCAAAGGGCAAATACCCAAGCGATTTCTGACACACGCTACATCTAAGGCCTTAGAGCTGTTGCTGGTCCTCACCTTCCCTTGACACCGCTTTCACAGACAAACACACTCTGGCCATCTGCCTTTGCCTTCCCTCCCAGCACTCCCAACACACTCTCACTACCGGCACAGACCACCTCCCAAAATGCCACCACCAAACCGATTTCTGACACACGCTACATCTAAGGGCTTAGAGCTGTTGCTGGTCCTCACCTTCCCTTGACACCGCTTTCACAGCCAAACGCACTCTGCCCATCTGCACTGCCCTTGCCTCCCAGCACTCCCAACACACATTCTCAGGCACGCTCACGCTCTCACTCTGACTCCCAGCACAGACCACCTCCCAAAGTGAAAATACCCAAGCCATTTCTGACACACGCTACATCTACGGGCTTAGAGCTGTGACTGGTCCTCACCTTCCCTTGACACCGCTTTCACAGCCAAACGCACTCTGCCCATCTGCGTTGCCCTTGCCTCCCAGCACTCCCAACACACATTCTCAGTCTCACTATCACTCTCACTCCCGGCACACACCACCTCCCAAAGTGCAAACGTCCAAGCCATTTCTCCCCTACGATAGGCCTAAGGGCTTAGAGCTGTTGCTGGTCCTCACCTTCCCTTGACACTGCTTTCACAGACAAACACACTCTGGCCATCTGCGCTGCCCTTGGCTCACAGCACTCCCAACACACATTCTCAGGTTCACTCTCACTCTCACTCCCGGCACAGACCACCTCCCAAAGTGCAAACACGCAAGCGATTTCTGACACACGCTACATCTAAGAGCTTAGAGCTGTTGCTGCTCCTCACCTTCCCTTGACACCGCTTTCACAGGCAAACACACTCTGCCCATCTACCCTGGTTTTGCCTCCCAGCACTCCCAACACACATTCTCAGGCTCAATCTCACTCTCACTCCCGGCACACAACACCTCCCAAAGTGCAAACGTCCAAGCATTTTCTGCCGCATGCTACATCTAAGGGCTTAGAGCTGTTGCTGCTCCTCACCTTCCCTTGACACCGCTTTCACAGCCAAACACACTCTGGCCATCTGCGCTGCCCTTGCCTCCCAGCACTCCCAACACACGTTCTCACGCACACTCACGCTCTCACTCTCACTCCCAGCACAGACCACCTCCCAAAGTCAAAACACCCAAGCGATTTCTGCCACATGCTACATCTAAGGGCTTAGAGCTGTTGCTGGTCCTCACCTTCCCTTGACACGCTTTCACAGCCAAACACACTCTGGCCATCAGCGCTGCCCTTGCCTCCCAGCACTCCCAACACACATTCTCAAGTTCAATCTCTCTCTCACTCCCGGCACAGACCACCTCCCAAAGTGCAAACACCCAACCGATTTCTGACACACGCTACATCTAAGGGCTTAGAGCTGTAGCTGGTCCTCACCTTCCCTTGACACCGCTTTCACAGACAAACACACTCTGGCCATCTACGCTGGTTTTGCCTCCCAGCACTCCCAAAACACATTCTCAGGTTGAATCTCACTATCACTGCCGGCACAGACCACTTCCCAAAGAGCAAATACCCAAGCGATTTCTGGCACACGCTACATCTAAGGCCTTAGAGCTGTTGCTGGTCCTCACCTTCCCTTGACACCGCTTTCACAGACAGACACACTCTGGCCATCTGCCTTTGCCTTCCCTCCCAGCACTCCCAACACACTCTCACTACCGGCACAGACCACCTCCCAAAATGCCAACACCCAAGCGATTTCTGACACACGCTCCATCTAAGGGCTTAGAGCTGTTGCTGGTCCTCACCTTCCCTTGACACCGCTTTCACAGCCAAACACATTCTGCCCATCTACCCTGGCTTTGCCTCCCAGCACTCCCAACACACATTGTCAGGCTCAATCTCACTCTCACTCACGGCACAGACCACCTCCCAAAGTGAAAATACCCAAGGCATTTCTCCCATACGATAGGCCTAACGGCTTAGAGCTGTTGCTGGTCCTCACCTTCCCTTGACACCGCTTTCACAGCCAAACACACTCTGGCCATCTACGCTGGTTTTGCCTCCCAGCACTCCCAACACACATTCTCAGGTTGAATCTCATTCTCACTCCCGACACAGACCACCTCCCAAAGTGAATATACCCAAGCGATTTCTGACACACGCTACATCTAAGGCCTTAGAGCTGTTGCTGGTCCTCACCTTCCCTTGACACCGCTTTCACAGCCAAACTCACTCTGCCCATTTGCACTGCCCTTGCCTCCCAGCACTCCCAACACACATTCTCAGGCACGCTCACGCTCTCACTCTGACTCCCAGCACAGACCACCTCCCAAAGTGAAAATACCCAAGCCATTTCTGACACACGCTACATCTACGGGCTTAGAGCTGTGACTGGTCCTCACCTTCCCTTGACACCGCTTTCAAAGCCAAGCGCACTCTACTCATCTGCGCTGCCCTTGCCTCCCAGCACTCCCAACACACATTCTCAGTCTCACTATCACTCTCACTCCCGGCACAGACCACCTCCCAAAGTGCAAACGTCCAAGCCATTTATCCCCTATGATAGGCCTAAGGGCTTAGAGCTGTTGCTGGTCCTCACCTTCCCTTGACACTGCTTTCACAGACAAACACACTCTGGCCATCTGCGCTGCCCTTGCCTCACAGCACTCCCAACACACATTTTCAGGCTCACTCTCACTCTCACTCCCGGCACAGACCACCTCCCAAAGTGCAAACACCCAAGCGATTTCTGACACACGCTACATCTAAGAGCTTAGAGCTGTTGCTGGTCCTCACCTTCCCTTGACACCGCTTTCACAGCCAAGCACACTCTGGCCATCTACCCTGGCTTTGCCTCCCAGCACTCCCAACACACATTCTCAGGCTCACTCTCACTCTCACTCCCAGCACAGACCACCTCCCAAAGTGCAAACCTCCAAGCCATTTCTCCCATACGATAGGCCTAACGGCTTAGAGCTGTTGCTGGTCCTCACCTTCCCTTGACACCGCTTTCACAGCCAAACACACTCTGGCCATCAGCGCTGCCCTTGCCTCCCAGCACTCCCAACACACATTCTCAAGTTCAATCTCTCTCTCACTCCCGGCACAGACCACCTCCCAAAGTGCAAACACCCAACCGATTTCTGACATACGCTACATCTAAGTGCTTAGAGCTGTTGCTGGTCCTCACCTTCCCTTGACACCGCTTTCACAGCCAAACACACTCTGCCCATCTACGCTGGTTTTGCCTCCCAGCACTCCCAAAACACATTCTCAGGTTGAATCTCACTATCACTGCCGGCACAGACCACTTCCCAAAGAGCAAATACCCAAGCGATTTCTGGCACACGCTACATCTAAGGCCTTAGAGCTGTTGCTGGTCCTCACCTTCCCTTGACACCGCTTTCACAGACAGACACACTCTGGCCATCTGCCTTTGCCTTCCCTCCCAGCACTCCCAACACACTCTCACTACCGGCACAGAACACCTCCCAAAATGCCAACACCCAAGCGATTTCTGACACACGCTACATCTAAGGGCTTAGAGCTGTTGCTGGTCTTCACCTTCCCTTGACACCGCTTTCACAGCCAAACACACTCTCCCCATCTACCCTGGCTTTGCCTCCCAGCACTCCCAACACACATTCTCAGGCTCACTCTCACTCTCACTCACGGCACAGACCACCTCCCAAAGTGAAAATACCCAAGGCATTTCTCCCATACGATAGGCCTAAGGGCTTAGAGCTGTTGCTGGTCCTCACCTTCCCTTGACACCGCTTTCACAGCCAAACACACGCTGCCCATCTACCCTGGCTTTGCCTCCCAGCACTCCCAACACACATTCTCAGGTTGAATCTCATTCTCACTCCCGGCACAGACCACCTCCCAAAGTGAATATACCCAAGCGATTTCTGACACACGCTACATCTAAGGGCTTAGAGCTGTTGCTGGTCTTCACCTTCCCTTGACACCGCTTTCACAGCCAAACACACTCTGGCCATCTACGCTGGTTTTGCCTCCCAGCACTCCCAAAACACATTCTCAGGTTGAATCTCACTATCACTGCCGGCACAGACCACTTCCCAAAGAGCAAATACCCAAGCGATTTCTGGCACACGCTACATCTAAGGCCTTAGAGCTGTTGCTGGTCCTCACCTTCCCTTGACACCGCTTTCACAGACAGACACACTCTGGCCATCTGCCTTTGCCTTCCCTCCCAGCACTCCCAACACACTCTCACTACCGGCACAGAACACCTCCCAAAATGCCAACACCCAAGCGATTTCTGACACACGCTACATCTAAGGGCTTAGAGCTGTTGCTGGTCTTCACCTTCCCTTGACACCGCTTTCACAGCCAAACACACTCTCCCCATCTACCCTGGCTTTGCCTCCCAGCACTCCCAACACACATTGTCAGGCTCACTCTCACTCTCACTCACGGCACAGACCACCTCCCAAAGTGAAAATACCCAAGGCATTTCTCCCATACGATAGGCCTAAGGGCTTAGAGCTGTTGCTGGTCCTCACCTTCCCTTGACACCGCTTTCACAGCCAAACACACGCTGCCCATCTACCCTGGCTTTGCCTCCCAGCACTCCCAACACACATTCTCAGGTTGAATCTCATTCTCACTCCCGGCACAGACCACCTCCCAAAGTGAATATACCCAAGCGATTTCTGACACACGCTACATCTAAGGGCTTAGAGCTGTTGCTGGTCTTCACCTTCCCTTGACACCGCTTTCACAGCCAAACACACTCTGGCCATCTACGCTGGTTTTGCCTCCCAGCACTCCCAAAACACATTCTCAGGTTGAATCTCACTATCACTGCCGGCACAGACCACTTCCCAAAGAGCAAATACCCAAGCGATTTCTGACACACGCTACATCTAAGGCCTTAGAGCTGTTGCTGGTCCTCACCTTCCCTTGACACCGCTTTCACAGACAAACACACTCTGCCCATCTACGCTGGTTTTGCCTCCCAGCACTCCCAAAACACATTCTCAGGTTGAATCTCACTATCACTGCCGGCACAGACCACTTCCCAAAGAGCAAATACCCAAGCGATTTCTGGCACACGCTACATCTAAGGCCTTAGAGCTGTTGCTGGTCCTCACCTTCCCTTGACACCGCTTTCACAGACAGACACACTCTGGCCATCTGCCTTTGCCTTCCCTCCCAGCACTCCCAACACACTCTCACTACCGGCACAGAACACCTCCCAAAATGCCAACACCCAAGCGATTTCTGACACACGCTACATCTAAGGGCTTAGAGCTGTTGCTGGTCTTCACCTTCCCTTGACACCGCTTTCACAGCCAAACACACTCTCCCCATCTACCCTGGCTTTGCCTCCCAGCACTCCCAACACACATTCTCAGGCTCACTCTCACTCTCACTCACGGCACAGACCACCTCCCAAAGTGAAAATACCCAAGGCATTTCTCCCATACGATAGGCCTAAGGGCTTAGAGCTGTTGCTGGTCCTCACCTTCCCTTGACACCGCTTTCACAGCCAAACACACGCTGCCCATCTACCCTGGCTTTGCCTCCCAGCACTCCCAACACACATTCTCAGGTTGAATCTCATTCTCACTCCCGGCACAGACCACCTCCCAAAGTGAATATACCCAAGCGATTTCTGACACACGCTACATCTAAGGGCTTAGAGCTGTTGCTGGTCTTCACCTTCCCTTGACACCGCTTTCACAGCCAAACACACTCTGGCCATCTACGCTGGTTTTGCCTCCCAGCACTCCCAAAACACATTCTCAGGTTGAATCTCACTATCACTGCCGGCACAGACCACTTCCCAAAGAGCAAATACCCAAGCGATTTCTGGCACACGCTACATCTAAGGCCTTAGAGCTGTTGCTGGTCCTCACCTTCCCTTGACACCGCTTTCACAGACAGACACACTCTGGCCATCTGCCTTTGCCTTCCCTCCCAGCACTCCCAACACACTCTCACTACCGGCACAGAACACCTCCCAAAATGCCAACACCCAAGCGATTTCTGACACACGCTACATCTAAGGGCTTAGAGCTGTTGCTGGTCTTCACCTTCCCTTGACACCGCTTTCACAGCCAAACACACTCTCCCCATCTACCCTGGCTTTGCCTCCCAGCACTCCCAACACACATTCTCAGGCTCACTCTCACTCTCACTCACGGCACAGACCACCTCCCAAAGTGAAAATACCCAAGGCATTTCTCCCATACGATAGGCCTAAGGGCTTAGAGCTGTTGCTGGTCCTCACCTTCCCTTGACACCGCTTTCACAGCCAAACACACGCTGCCCATCTACCCTGGCTTTGCCTCCCAGCACTCCCAACACACATTCTCAGGTTGAATCTCATTCTCACTCCCGGCACAGACCACCTCCCAAAGTGAATATACCCAAGCGATTTCTGACACACGCTACATCTAAGGGCTTAGAGCTGTTGCTGGTCTTCACCTTCCCTTGAAACCGCTTTCACAGACAAACACACTCTGGCCATCTACGCTGGTTTTGCCTCCCAGCACTCCCAAAACACATTCTCAGGTTGAATCTCACTATCACTGCCGGCACAGACCACTTCCCAAAGAGCAAATACCCAAGCGATTTCTGACACACGCTACATCTAAGGCCTTAGAGCTGTTGCTGGTCCTCACCTTCCCTTGACACCGCTTTCACAGCCAAACACACTCTGGCCATCTACGCTGGTTTTGCCTCCCAGCACTCCCAAAACACATTCTCAGGTTGAATCTCACTATCACTTCCGGCACAGACCACTATCCAAAGGGCAAATACCCAAGCGATTTCTGACACACGCTACATCTAAGGCCTTAGAGCTGTTGCTGGTCCTCACCTTCCCTTGACACCGCTTTCACAGACAAACACACTCTGGCCATCTGCCTTTGCCTTCCCTCCCAGCACTCCCAACACACTCTCACTACCGGCACAGACCACCTCCCAAAATGCCACCACCAAACCGATTTCTGACACACGCTACATCTAAGGGCTTAGAGCTGTTGCTGGTCCTCACCTTCCCTTGACACCGCTTTCACAGCCAAACGCACTCTGCCCATCTGCGCTGCCCTTGCCTCACAGCACTCCCAACACACATTTTCAGGCTCACTCTCACTCTCACTCCCGGCACAGACCACCTCCCAAACTGCAAACACCCAAGCGATTTCTGACACACGCTACATCTAAGAGCTTAGAGCTGTTGCTGGTCCTCACCTTCCCTTGACACCGGTTTCACAGGCAAACACACTCTGGCCATCTACCCTGGCTTTGCCTCCCAGCACTCCCAACACACATTCTCAGGCTCACTCTCACTCTCACTCCCAGCACAGACCACCTCCCAAAGTGCAAACCTCCAAGCCATTTCTCCCATACGATAGGCCTAACGGCTTAGAGCTGTTGCTGGTCCTCACCTTCCCTTGACACCGCTTTCACAGCCAAACACACTCTGGCCATCAGCGCTGCCCTTGCCTCCCAGCACTCCCAACACACATTCTCAAGTTCAATCTCTCTCTCACTCCCGGCACAGACCACCTCCCAAAGTGCAAACACCCAACCGATTTCTGACATACGCTACATCTAAGGGCTTAGAGCTGTTGCTGGTCCTCACCTTCCCTTGACACCGCTTTCACAGACAAACACACTCTGCCCATCTACGCTGGTTTTGCCTCCCAGCACTCCCAAAACACATTCTCAGGTTGAATCTCACTATCACTGCCGGCACAGACCACTTCCCAAAGAGCAAATACCCAAGCGATTTCTGGCACACGCTACATCTAAGGCCTTAGAGCTGTTGCTGGTCCTCACCTTCCCTTGACACCGCTTTCACAGACAGACACACTCTGGCCATCTGCCTTTGCCTTCCCTCCCAGCACTCCCAACACACTCTCACTACCGGCACAGAACACCTCCCAAAATGCCAACACCCAAGCGATTTCTGACACACGCTACATCTAAGGGCTTAGAGCTGTTGCTGGTCTTCACCTTCCCTTGACACCGCTTTCACAGCCAAACACACTCTCCCCATCTACCCTGGCTTTGCCTCCCAGCACTCCCAACACACATTCTCAGGCTCACTCTCACTCTCACTCACGGCACAGACCACCTCCCAAAGTGAAAATACCCAAGGCATTTCTCCCATACGATAGGCCTAAGGGCTTAGAGCTGTTGCTGGTCCTCACCTTCCCTTGACACCGCTTTCACAGCCAAACACACGCTGCCCATCTACCCTGGCTTTGCCTCCCAGCACTCCCAACACACATTCTCAGGTTGAATCTCATTCTCACTCCCGGCACAGACCACCTCCCAAAGTGAATATACCTAAGCGATTTCTGACACACGCTACATCTAAGGGCTTAGAGCTGTTGCTGGTCTTCACCTTCCTTTGACACCGCTTTCACAGCCAAACACACTCTGGCCATCTACGCTGGTTTTGCCTCCCAGCACTCCCAAAACACATTCTCAGGTTGAATCTCACTATCACTGCCGGCACAGACCACTATCCAAAGGGCAAATACCCAAGCGATTTCTGACACACGCTACATCTAAGGCCTTAGAGCTGTTGCTGGTCCTCACCTTCCCTTGACACCGCTTTCACAGACAAACACACTCTGGCCATCTGCCTTTGCCTTCCCTCCCAGCACTCCCAACACACTCTCACTACCGGCACAGACCACCTCCCAAAATGCCACCACCAAACCGATTTCTGACACACGCTACATCTAAGGGCTTAGAGCTGTTGCTGGTCCTCACCTTCCCTTGACACCGCTTTCACAGCCAAACGCACTCTGCCCATCTGCACTGCCCTTGCCTCCCAGCACTCCCAACACACATTCTCAGGCACGCTCACGCTCTCACTCTGACTCCCAGCACAGACCACCTCCCAAAGTGAAAATACCCAAGCCATTTCTGACACACGCTACATCTACGGGCTTAGAGCTGTGACTGGTCCTCACCTTCCCTTGACACCGCTTTCACAGCCAAACGCACTCTGCCCATCTGCGTTGCCCTTGCCTCCCAGCACTCCCAACACACATTCTCAGTCTCACTATCACTCTCACTCCCGGCACACACCACCTCCCAAAGTGCAAACGTCCAAGCCATTTCTCCCCTACGATAGGCCTAAGGGCTTAGAGCTGTTGCTGGTCCTCACCTTCCCTTGACACTGCTTTCACAGACAAACACACTCTGGCCATCTGCGCTGCCCTTGGCTCACAGCACTCCCAACACACATTCTCAGGTTCACTCTCACTCTCACTCCCGGCACAGACCACCTCCCAAAGTGCAAACACGCAAGCGATTTCTGACACACGCTACATCTAAGAGCTTAGAGCTGTTGCTGCTCCTCACCTTCCCTTGACACCGCTTTCACAGGCAAACACACTCTGCCCATCTACCCTGGTTTTGCCTCCCAGCACTCCCAACACACATTCTCAGGCTCAATCTCACTCTCACTCCCGGCACACAACACCTCCCAAAGTGCAAACGTCCAAGCATTTTCTGCCGCATGCTACATCTAAGGGCTTAGAGCTGTTGCTGCTCCTCACCTTCCCTTGACACCGCTTTCACAGCCAAACACACTCTGGCCATCTGCGCTGCCCTTGCCTCCCAGCACTCCCAACACACGTTCTCACGCACACTCACGCTCTCACTCTCACTCCCAGCACAGACCACCTCCCAAAGTCAAAACACCCAAGCGATTTCTGCCACATGCTACATCTAAGGGCTTAGAGCTGTTGCTGGTCCTCACCTTCCCTTGACACGCTTTCACAGCCAAACACACTCTGGCCATCAGCGCTGCCCTTGCCTCCCAGCACTCCCAACACACATTCTCAAGTTCAATCTCTCTCTCACTCCCGGCACAGACCACCTCCCAAAGTGCAAACACCCAACCGATTTCTGACACACGCTACATCTAAGGGCTTAGAGCTGTAGCTGGTCCTCACCTTCCCTTGACACCGCTTTCACAGCCAAACACACTCTGGCCATCTACGCTGGTTTTGCCTCCCAGCACTCCCAAAACACATTCTCAGGTTGAATCTCACTATCACTGCCGGCACAGACCACTTCCCAAAGAGCAAATACCCAAGCGATTTCTGGCACACGCTACATCTAAGGCCTTAGAGCTGTTGCTGGTCCTCACCTTCCCTTGACACCGCTTTCACAGACAGACACACTCTGGCCATCTGCCTTTGCCTTCCCTCCCAGCACTCCCAACACACTCTCACTACCGGCACAGACCACCTCCCAAAATGCCAACACCCAAGCGATTTCTGACACACGCTCCATCTAAGGGCTTAGAGCTGTTGCTGGTCCTCACCTTCCCTTGACACCGCTTTCACAGCCAAACACATTCTGCCCATCTACCCTGGCTTTGCCTCCCAGCACTCCCAACACACATTGTCAGGCTCAATCTCACTCTCACTCACGGCACAGACCACCTCCCAAAGTGAAAATACCCAAGGCATTTCTCCCATACGATAGGCCTAACGGCTTAGAGCTGTTGCTGGTCCTCACCTTCCCTTGACACCGCTTTCACAGCCAAACACACTCTGGCCATCTACGCTGGTTTTGCCTCCCAGCACTCCCAACACACATTCTCAGGTTGAATCTCATTCTCACTCCCGACACAGACCACCTCCCAAAGTGAATATACCCAAGCGATTTCTGACACACGCTACATCTAAGGCCTTAGAGCTGTTGCTGGTCCTCACCTTCCCTTGACACCGCTTTCACAGCCAAACTCACTCTGCCCATTTGCACTGCCCTTGCCTCCCAGCACTCCCAACACACATTCTCAGGCACGCTCACGCTCTCACTCTGACTCCCAGCACAGACCACCTCCCAAAGTGAAAATACCCAAGCCATTTCTGACACACGCTACATCTACGGGCTTAGAGCTGTGACTGGTCCTCACCTTCCCTTGACACCGCTTTCAAAGCCAAGCGCACTCTACTCATCTGCGCTGCCCTTGCCTCCCAGCACTCCCAACACACATTCTCAGTCTCACTATCACTCTCACTCCCGGCACAGACCACCTCCCAAAGTGCAAACGTCCAAGCCATTTATCCCCTATGATAGGCCTAAGGGCTTAGAGCTGTTGCTGGTCCTCACCTTCCCTTGACACTGCTTTCACAGACAAACACACTCTGGCCATCTGCGCTGCCCTTGCCTCACAGCACTCCCAACACACATTTTCAGGCTCACTCTCACTCTCACTCCCGGCACAGACCACCTCCCAAAGTGCAAACACCCAAGCGATTTCTGACACACGCTACATCTAAGAGCTTAGAGCTGTTGCTGGTCCTCACCTTCCCTTGACACCGCTTTCACAGCCAAGCACACTCTGGCCATCTACCCTGGCTTTGCCTCCCAGCACTCCCAACACACATTCTCAGGCTCACTCTCACTCTCACTCCCAGCACAGACCACCTCCCAAAGTGCAAACCTCCAAGCCATTTCTCCCATACGATAGGCCTAACGGCTTAGAGCTGTTGCTGGTCCTCACCTTCCCTTGACACCGCTTTCACAGCCAAACACACTCTGGCCATCAGCGCTGCCCTTGCCTCCCAGCACTCCCAACACACATTCTCAAGTTCAATCTCTCTCTCACTCCCGGCACAGACCACCTCCCAAAGTGCAAACACCCAACCGATTTCTGACATACGCTACATCTAAGTGCTTAGAGCTGTTGCTGGTCCTCACCTTCCCTTGACACCGCTTTCACAGACAAACACACTCTGGCCATCTACGCTGGTTTTGCCTCCCAGCACTCCCAAAACACATTCTCAGGTTGAATCTCACTATCACTGCCGGCACAGACCACTTCCCAAAGAGCAAATACCCAAGCGATTTCTGGCACACGCTACATCTAAGGCCTTAGAGCTGTTGCTGGTCCTCACCTTCCCTTGACACCGCTTTCACAGACAAACACACTCTGGCCATCTGCCTTTGCCTTCCCTCCCAGCACTCCCAACACACTCTCACTACCGGCACAGAACACCTCCCAAAATGCCAACACCCAAGCGATTTCTGACACACGCTACATCTAAGGGCTTAGAGCTGTTGCTGGTCTTCACCTTCCCTTGACACCACTTTCACAGCCAAACACACTCTCCCCATCTACCCTGGCTTTGCCTCCCAGCACTCCCAACACACATTCTCAGGCTCACTCTCACTCTCACTCACGGCACAGACCACCTCCCAAAGTGAAAATACCCAAGGCATTTCTCCCATACGATAGGCCTAAGGGCTTAGAGCTGTTGCTGGTCCTCACCTTCCCTTGACACCGCTTTCACAGCCAAACACACGCTGCCCATCTACCCTGGCTTTGCCTCCCAGCACTCCCAACACACATTCTCAGGTTGAATCTCATTCTCACTCCCGACACAGACCACCTCCCAAAGTGAATATACCCAAGCGATTTCTGACACACACTACATCTAAGGCCTTAGAGCTGTTGCTGGTCCTCACCTTCCCTTGACACCGCTTTCACAGCCAAACACACTCTGGCCATCTACGCTGGTTTTGCCTCCCAGCACTCCCAAAACACATTCTCAGCTTGAATCTCACTATCACTGCGGGCACAGACCACTATCCAAAGGGCAAATACCCAAGCGATTTCTGACACACGCTACATCTAAGGCCTTAGAGCTGTTGCTGGTCCTCACTTTCCCTTGACACCGCTTTCACAGACAAACACACTCTGGCCATCTGCCTTTGCCTTCCCTCCCAGCACTCCCAACACACTCTCACTACCGGCACAGACCACCTCCCAAAATGCCACCACCAAACCGATTTCTGACACACGCTACATCTAAGGGCTTAGAGCTGTTGCTGGTCCTCACCTTCCCTTGACACCGCTTTCACAGCCAAACGCACTCTGCCCATCTGCACTGCCCTTGCCTCCCAGCACTCCCAAAACACATTCTCAGGCACGCTCACGCTCTCACTCTGACTCCCAGCACAGACCACCTCCCAAAGTGAAAATACCCAAGCCATTTCTGACACACGCTACATCTACGGGCTTAGAGCTGTGACTGGTCCTCACCTTCCCTTGACACTGCTTTCACAGCCAAACGCACTCTGCCCATCTGCGCTGCCCTTGCCTCCCAGCACTCCCAAAACACATTCTCAGGTTGAATGTCACTATCACTGCCGGCACAGACCACTATCCAAAGGGCAAATACCCAAGCGATTTCTGGCACACGCTACATCTAAGGCCTTAGAGCTGTTGCTGGTCCTCACCTTCCCTTGACACCGCTTTCACAGACAAACACACTCTGGCCATCTGCCTTTGCCTTCCCTCCCAGCACTCCCAACACACTCTCACTACCGGCACAGACCACCTCCCAAAATGCCACCACCAAACCGATTTCTGACACACGCTACATCTAAGGGCTTAGAGCTGTTGCTGGTCCTCACCTTCCCTTGACACCGCTTTCACAGCCAAACGCACTCTGCCCATCTGCACTGACCTTGCCTCCCAGCACTCCCAAAACACATTCTCAGGCTCAATCTCACTCTCACTCACGGCACAGACCACCTCCCAAAGTGAAAATACCCAAGGCATTTCTCCCATACGATAGGCCTAAGGGCTTAGAGCTGTTGCTGGTCCTCACCTTCCCTTGACACCGCTTTCACAGCCAAACACACTCTGGCCATCTACGCTGGTTTTGCCTCCCAGCACTCCCAACACACATTCTCAGGTTGAATCTCATTCTCACTCCCGACACAGACCACCTCCCAAAGTGAATATACCCAAGCGATTTCTGACACACGCTACATCTAAGGGCTTAGAGCTGTTGCTGGTCCTCACCTTCCCTTGACACCGCTTTCACAGCCAAACGCACTCTGCCCATTTGCACTTCCCTTGCCTCCCAGCACTCCCAACACACATTCTCAGGCACGCTCACGCTCTCACTCTGACTCCCAGCACAGACCACCTCCCAAAGTGAAAATACCCAAGCCATTTCTGACACACGCTACATCTACGGGCTTAGAGCTGTGACTGGTCCTCACCTTCCATTGACACCGCTTTCAAAGCCAAGCGCACTCTACCCATCTGCGCTGCCCTTGCCTCCCAGCACTCCCAACACACATTCTCAGTCTCACTATCACTCTCACTCCCGGCACAGACCACCTCCCAAAGTGCAAACGTCCAAGCCATTTATCCCCTATGATAGGCCTAAGGGCTTAGAGCTGTTGCTGGTCCTCACCTTCCCTTGACACTGCTTTCACAGACAAACACACTCTGGCCATCTGCGCTGCCCTTGCCTCACAGCACTCCCAACACACGTTCTCACGCACACTCACGCTCTCACTCTCACTCCCAGCACAGACCACCTCCCAAAGTCAAAACACCCAAGCGATTTCTGCCACATGCTACATCTAAGGGCTTAGAGCTGTTGCTGGTCCTCACCTTCCCTTGACACGCTTTCACAGCCAAACACACTCTGGCCATCAGCGCTGCCCTTGCCTCCCAGCACTCCCAACACACATTCTCAAGTTCAATCTCTCTCTCACTCCCGGCACAGACCACCTCCCAAAGTGCAAACACCCAACCGATTTCTGACACACGCTACATCTAAGGGCTTAGAGCTGTAGCTGGTCCTCACCTTCCCTTGACACCGCTTTCACAGCCAAACACACTCTGGCCATCTACGCTGGTTTTGCCTCCCAGCACTCCCAAAACACATTCTCAGGTTGAATCTCACTATCACTGCCGGCACAGACCACTTCCCAAAGAGCAAATACCCAAGCGATTTCTGGCACACGCTACATCTAAGGCCTTAGAGCTGTTGCTGGTCCTCACCTTCCCTTGACACCGCTTTCACAGACAGACACACTCTGGCCATCTGCCTTTGCCTTCCCTCCCAGCACTCCCAACACACTCTCACTACCGGCACAGACCACCTCCCAAAATGCCAACACCCAAGCGATTTCTGACACACGCTCCATCTAAGGGCTTAGAGCTGTTGCTGGTCCTCACCTTCCCTTGACACCGCTTTCACAGCCAAACACATTCTGCCCATCTACCCTGGCTTTGCCTCCCAGCACTCCCAACACACATTGTCAGGCTCAATCTCACTCTCACTCACGGCACAGACCACCTCCCAAAGTGAAAATACCCAAGGCATTTCTCCCATACGATAGGCCTAACGGCTTAGAGCTGTTGCTGGTCCTCACCTTCCCTTGACACCGCTTTCACAGCCAAACACACTCTGGCCATCTACGCTGGTTTTGCCTCCCAGCACTCCCAACACACATTCTCAGGTTGAATCTCATTCTCACTCCCGACACAGACCACCTCCCAAAGTGAATATACCCAAGCGATTTCTGACACACGCTACATCTAAGGCCTTAGAGCTGTTGCTGGTCCTCACCTTCCCTTGACACCGCTTTCACAGCCAAACTCACTCTGCCCATTTGCACTGCCCTTGCCTCCCAGCACTCCCAACACACATTCTCAGGCACGCTCACGCTCTCACTCTGACTCCCAGCACAGACCACCTCCCAAAGTGAAAATACCCAAGCCATTTCTGACACACGCTACATCTACGGGCTTAGAGCTGTGACTGGTCCTCACCTTCCCTTGACACCGCTTTCAAAGCCAAGCGCACTCTACTCATCTGCGCTGCCCTTGCCTCCCAGCACTCCCAACACACATTCTCAGTCTCACTATCACTCTCACTCCCGGCACAGACCACCTCCCAAAGTGCAAACGTCCAAGCCATTTATCCCCTATGATAGGCCTAAGGGCTTAGAGCTGTTGCTGGTCCTCACCTTCCCTTGACACTGCTTTCACAGACAAACACACTCTGGCCATCTGCGCTGCCCTTGCCTCACAGCACTCCCAACACACATTTTCAGGCTCACTCTCACTCTCACTCCCGGCACAGACCACCTCCCAAAGTGCAAACACCCAAGCGATTTCTGACACACGCTACATCTAAGAGCTTAGAGCTGTTGCTGGTCCTCACCTTCCCTTGACACCGCTTTCACAGCCAAGCACACTCTGGCCATCTACCCTGGCTTTGCCTCCCAGCACTCCCAACACACATTCTCAGGCTCACTCTCACTCTCACTCCCAGCACAGACCACCTCCCAAAGTGCAAACCTCCAAGCCATTTCTCCCATACGATAGGCCTAACGGCTTAGAGCTGTTGCTGGTCCTCACCTTCCCTTGACACCGCTTTCACAGCCAAACACACTCTGGCCATCAGCGCTGCCCTTGCCTCCCAGCACTCCCAACACACATTCTCAAGTTCAATCTCTCTCTCACTCCCGGCACAGACCACCTCCCAAAGTGCAAACACCCAACCGATTTCTGACATACGCTACATCTAAGTGCTTAGAGCTGTTGCTGGTCCTCACCTTCCCTTGACACCGCTTTCACAGACAAACACACTCTGGCCATCTACGCTGGTTTTGCCTCCCAGCACTCCCAAAACACATTCTCAGGTTGAATCTCACTATCACTGCCGGCACAGACCACTTCCCAAAGAGCAAATACCCAAGCGATTTCTGGCACACGCTACATCTAAGGCCTTAGAGCTGTTGCTGGTCCTCACCTTCCCTTGACACCGCTTTCACAGACAAACACACTCTGGCCATCTGCCTTTGCCTTCCCTCCCAGCACTCCCAACACACTCTCACTACCGGCACAGAACACCTCCCAAAATGCCAACACCCAAGCGATTTCTGACACACGCTACATCTAAGGGCTTAGAGCTGTTGCTGGTCTTCACCTTCCCTTGACACCACTTTCACAGCCAAACACACTCTCCCCATCTACCCTGGCTTTGCCTCCCAGCACTCCCAACACACATTCTCAGGCTCACTCTCACTCTCACTCACGGCACAGACCACCTCCCAAAGTGAAAATACCCAAGGCATTTCTCCCATACGATAGGCCTAAGGGCTTAGAGCTGTTGCTGGTCCTCACCTTCCCTTGACACCGCTTTCACAGCCAAACACACGCTGCCCATCTACCCTGGCTTTGCCTCCCAGCACTCCCAACACACATTCTCAGGTTGAATCTCATTCTCACTCCCGACACAGACCACCTCCCAAAGTGAATATACCCAAGCGATTTCTGACACACACTACATCTAAGGCCTTAGAGCTGTTGCTGGTCCTCACCTTCCCTTGACACCGCTTTCACAGCCAAACACACTCTGGCCATCTACGCTGGTTTTGCCTCCCAGCACTCCCAAAACACATTCTCAGCTTGAATCTCACTATCACTGCGGGCACAGACCACTATCCAAAGGGCAAATACCCAAGCGATTTCTGACACACGCTACATCTAAGGCCTTAGAGCTGTTGCTGGTCCTCACTTTCCCTTGACACCGCTTTCACAGACAAACACACTCTGGCCATCTGCCTTTGCCTTCCCTCCCAGCACTCCCAACACACTCTCACTACCGGCACAGACCACCTCCCAAAATGCCACCACCAAACCGATTTCTGACACACGCTACATCTAAGGGCTTAGAGCTGTTGCTGGTCCTCACCTTCCCTTGACACCGCTTTCACAGCCAAACGCACTCTGCCCATCTGCACTGCCCTTGCCTCCCAGCACTCCCAAAACACATTCTCAGGCACGCTCACGCTCTCACTCTGACTCCCAGCACAGACCACCTCCCAAAGTGAAAATACCCAAGCCATTTCTGACACACGCTACATCTACGGGCTTAGAGCTGTGACTGGTCCTCACCTTCCCTTGACACTGCTTTCACAGCCAAACGCACTCTGCCCATCTGCGCTGCCCTTGCCTCCCAGCACTCCCAAAACACATTCTCAGGTTGAATGTCACTATCACTGCCGGCACAGACCACTATCCAAAGGGCAAATACCCAAGCGATTTCTGGCACACGCTACATCTAAGGGCTTAGAGCTGTTGCTGGTCCTCACCTTCCCTTGACACCGCTTTCACAGACAAACACACTCTGGCCATCTGCCTTTGCCTTCCCTCCCAGCACTCCCAACACACTCTCACTACCGGCACAGACCACCTCCCAAAATGCCACCACCAAACCGATTTCTGACACACGCTACATCTAAGGGCTTAGAGCTGTTGCTGGTCCTCACCTTCCCTTGACACCGCTTTCACAGCCAAACGCACTCTGCCCATCTGCACTGACCTTGCCTCCCAGCACTCCCAAAACACATTCTCAGGCTCAATCTCACTCTCACTCACGGCACAGACCACCTCCCAAAGTGAAAATACCCAAGGCATTTCTCCCATACGATAGGCCTAAGGGCTTAGAGCTGTTGCTGGTCCTCACCTTCCCTTGACACCGCTTTCACAGCCAAACACACTCTGGCCATCTACGCTGGTTTTGCCTCCCAGCACTCCCAACACACATTCTCAGGTTGAATCTCATTCTCACTCCCGACACAGACCACCTCCCAAAGTGAATATACCCAAGCGATTTCTGACACACGCTACATCTAAGGGCTTAGAGCTGTTGCTGGTCCTCACCTTCCCTTGACACCGCTTTCACAGCCAAACGCACTCTGCCCATTTGCACTTCCCTTGCCTCCCAGCACTCCCAACACACATTCTCAGGCACGCTCACGCTCTCACTCTGACTCCCAGCACAGACCACCTCCCAAAGTGAAAATACCCAAGCCATTTCTGACACACGCTACATCTACGGGCTTAGAGCTGTGACTGGTCCTCACCTTCCATTGACACCGCTTTCAAAGCCAAGCGCACTCTACCCATCTGCGCTGCCCTTGCCTCCCAGCACTCCCAACACACATTCTCAGTCTCACTATCACTCTCACTCCCGGCACAGACCACCTCCCAAAGTGCAAACGTCCAAGCCATTTATCCCCTATGATAGGCCTAAGGGCTTAGAGCTGTTGCTGGTCCTCACCTTCCCTTGACACTGCTTTCACAGACAAACACACTCTGGCCATCTGCGCTGCCCTTGCCTCACAGCACTCCCAACACACATTTTCAGGCTCACTCTCACTCTCACTGCCAGCACAGACCACCTCCCAAAGTGCAAACCTCCAAGCCATTTCTCCCATACGATAGGCCTAACGGCTTAGAGCTGTTGCTGGTCCTCACCTTCCCTTGACACCGCTTTCACAGCCAAACACACGCTGCCCATCAGCGCTGCCCTTGCCTCCCAGCACTCCCAACACACATTCTCAAGTTCAATCTCTCTCTCACTCCCGGCACAGACCACCTCCCAAAGTGCAAACACCCAACCGATTTCTGACATACGCTACATCTAAGGGCTTAGAGCTGTTGCTGGTCCTCACCTTCCCTTGACACCGCTTTCACAGACAAACACACTCTGCCCATCTACGCTGGTTTTGCCTCCCAGCACTCCCAAAACACATTCTCAGGTTGAATCTCACTATCACTGCCGGCACAGACCACTTCCCAAAGAGCAAATACCCAAGCGATTTCTGGCACACGCTACATCTAAGGCCTTAGAGCTGTTGCTGGTCCTCACCTTCCCTTGACACCGCTTTCACAGACAAACACACTCTGGCCATCTGCCTTTGCCTTCCCTCCCAGCACTCCCAACACACTCTCACTACCGGCACAGAACACCTCCCAAAATGCCAACACCCAAGCGATTTCTGACACACGCTACATCTAAGGGCTTAGAGCTGTTGCTGGTCTTCACCTTCCCTTGACACCACTTTCACAGCCAAACACACTCTCCCCATCTACCCTGGCTTTGCCTCCCAGCACTCCCAACACACATTCTCAGGCTCACTCTCACTCTAACTCACGGCACAGACCACCTCCCAAAGTGAAAATACCCAAGGCATTTCTCCCATACGATAGGCCTAAGGGCTTAGAGCTGTTGCTGGTCCTCACCTTCCCTTGACACCGCTTTCACAGCCAAACACACGCTGCCCATCTACCCTGGCTTTGCCTCCCAGCACTCCCAACACACATTCTCAGGTTGAATCTCATTCTCACTCCCGACACAGACCACCTCCCAAAGTGAATATACCCAAGCGATTTCTGACACACGCTACATCTAAGGGCTTAGAGCTGTTGCTGGTCTTCACCTTCCCTTGACACCGCTTTCACAGCCAAACACACTCTGGCCATCTACGCTGGTTTTGCCTCCCAGCACTCCCAAAACACATTCTCAGGTTGAATCTCACTATCACTGCCGGCACAGACCACTTCCCAAAGAGCAAATACCCAAGCGATTTCTGACACACACTACATCTAAGGCCTTAGAGCTGTTGCTGGTCCTCACCTTCCCTTGACACCGCTTTCACAGCCAAACACACTCTGGCCATCTACGCTGGTTTTGCCTCCCAGCACTCCCAAAACACATTCTCAGCTTGAATCTCACTATCACTGCGGGCACAGACCACTATCCAAAGGGCAAATACCCAAGCGATTTCTGACACACGCTACATCTAAGGCCTTAGAGCTGTTGCTGCTCCTCACTTTCCCTTGACACCGCTTTCACAGACAAACACACTCTGGCCATCTGCCTTTGCCTTCCCTCCCAGCACTCCCAACACACTCTCACTACCGGCACAGACCACCTCCCAAAATGCCACCACCAAACCGATTTCTGACACACGCTACATCTAAGGGCTTAGAGCTGTTGCTGGTCCTCACCTTCCCTTGACACCGCTTTCACAGCCAAACGCACTCTGCCCATCTGCACTGCCCTTGCCTCCCAGCACTCCCAAAACACATTCTCAGGCACGCTCACGCTCTCACTCTGACTCCCAGCACAGACCACCTCCCAAAGTGAAAATACCCAAGCCATTTCTGACACACGCTACATCTACGGGCTTAGAGCTGTGACTGGTCCTCACCTTCCCTTGACACTGCTTTCACAGCCAAACGCACTCTGCCCATCTGCGCTGCCCTTGCCTCCCAGCACTCCCAAAACACATTCTCAGGTTGAATGTCACTATCACTGCCGGCACAGACCACTATCCAAAGGGCAAATACCCAAGCGATTTCTGGCACACGCTACATCTAAGGGCTTAGAGCTGTTGCTGGTCCTCACCTTCCCTTGACACCGCTTTCACAGACAAACACACTCTGGCCATCTGCCTTTGCCTTCCCTCCCAGCACTCCCAACACACTCTCACTACCGGCACAGACCACCTCCCAAAATGCCACCACCAAACCGATTTCTGACACACGCTACATCTAAGGGCTTAGAGCTGTTGCTGCTCCTCACCTTCCCTTGACACCGCTTTCACAGCCAAACGCACTCTGCCCATCTGCACTGCCCTTGCCTCCCAGCACTCCCAAAACACATTCTCAGGCTCAATCTCACTCTCACTCACGGCACAGACCACCTCCCAAAGTGAAAATACCTAAGGCATTTCTCCCATACGATAGGCCTAAGGGCTTAGAGCTGTTGCTGGTCCTCACCTTCCCTTGACACCGCTTTCACAGCCAAACACACTCTGGCCATCTACGCTGGTTTTGCCTCCCAGCACTCCCAACACACATTCTCAGGTTGAATCTCATTCTCACTCCCGACACAGACCACCTCCCAAAGTGAATATACCCAAGCGATTTCTGACACACGCTATGTCTAAGGCCTTAGAGCTGTTGCTGTTCCTCACCTTCCCTTGACACCGCTTTCACAGCCAAACGCACTCTGCCCATTTGCACTGCCCTTGCCTCCCAGCACTCCCAACACACATTCTCAGGCACGCTCACGCTCTCACTCTGACTCCCAGCACAGACCACCTCCCAAAGTGAAAATACCCAAGCCATTTCTGACACACGCTACATCTAAGGCCTTAGAGCTGTGACTGGTCCTCACCTTCCCTTGACACCGCTTTCAAAGCCAAGCGCACTCTACCCATCTGCGCTGCCCTTGCCTCCCAGCACTCCCAACACACATTCTCAGTCTCACTATCACTCTCACTCCCGGCACAGACCACCTCCCAAAGTGCAAACGTCCAAGCCATTTATCCCCTATGATAGGCCAAAGGGCTTAGAGCTGTTGCTGGTCCTCACCTTCCCTTGACACTGCTTTCACAGACAAACACACTCTGGCCATCTGCGCTGCCCTTGCCTCACAGCACTCCCAACACACATTTTCAGGCTCACTATCACTCTCACTCCCGGCACAGACCACCTCCCAAAGTGCAAACACCCAAGCGATTTCTGACACACGCTACATCTAAGAGCTTATTGCTGTTGCTGGTCCTCACCTTCCCTTGACACCGCTTTCACAGCCAAGCACACTCTGGCCATCTACCCTGGCTTTGCCTCCCAGCACTCCCAACACACGTTCTCAAGCACACTCACGCTCTCACTCTCACTCCCAGCACAGACCACCTCCCAAAATCAAAACACCCAAGCGATTTCTGCCACATGCTACACCTAAGGGCTTAGAGCTGTTGCTGGTCCTCACCTTCCCTTGACACCGCTTTCACAGCCAAACACACTCTGGCCATCAGCACTGCCCTTGCCTCCCAGCACTCCCAACACACATTCTCAAGTTCAATCTCTCTCTCACTCCTGGCACAGACCACCTCCCAAAGTGCAAACACCCAACCGATTTCTGACATACGCTACATCTAAGGGCTTAGAGCTGTTGCTGCTCCTCACCTTCCCTTGACACCGCTTTCACAGCCAAACACACTCTGCCCATCTACGCTGGTTTTGCCTCCCAGCACTCCCAACACACATTCTCAGGCACGCTCACTCTCTCACTCTGACTCCCAGCACAGACCACCTCCCAAAGTGAAAATACCCAAGCCATTTCTGACACACGCTACATCTACGGGCTTAGAGCTGTTGCTGGTCCTCACCTTCCCTTGACACCGCTTTCACAGCCAAACACACGCTGCCCATCTACCCTGGCTTTGCCTCCCAGCACTCACAACACACATTCTCAGGTTGAATCTCATTCTCACTCCCCGAACAGACCACCTCCCAAAGTGAAAATACCCAAGCGATTTCTGACACACGCTAGATCTAAGGGCTTAGAGCTGTTGCTGCTCCTCACCTTCCCTTGACACCGCTTTCACAGCCAAACGCACTCTGGACATCCACCTTTGCCTTGCCTCCCAGCACTCCCAACACACATTCTCAGGCTCACTCTCACTCTCACTCCCGGCACAGACCACCTCCCAAAGTGAAAACGTCCATGCCATTTCCTCCCTACGATAGGCGTAAGGGCTTAGAGCTGTTGCTGGTCCTCACCTTCCCTTGACACCGCTTTCACAGACAAACACACTCTCCCCATCTACCCTGGCTTTGCCTCCCAGCACTCCCAACACACATTCTCAGGCTCACTCTCACTCTAACTCACGGCACAGACCACCTCCCAAAGTGAAAATACCCAAGGCATTTCTCCCATACGATAGGCCTAAGGGCTTAGAGCTGTTGCTGGTCCTCACCTTCCCTTGACACCGCTTTCACAGCCAAACACACGCTGCCCATCTACCCTGGCTTTGCCTCCCAGCACTCCCAACACACATTCTCAGGTTGAATCTCATTCTCACTCCCGACACAGACCACCTCCCAAAGTGAATATACCCAAGCGATTTCTGACACACGCTACATCTAAGGGCTTAGAGCTGTTGCTGGTCTTCACCTTCCCTTGACACCGCTTTCACAGCCAAACACACTCTGGCCATCTACGCTGGTTTTGCCTCCCAGCACTCCCAAAACACATTCTCAGGTTGAATCTCACTATCACTGCCGGCACAGACCACTTCCCAAAGAGCAAATACCCAAGCGATTTCTGACACACAATACATCTAAGGCCTTAGAGCTGTTGCTGGTCCTCACCTTCCCTTGACACCGCTTTCACAGCCAAACACACTCTGGCCATCTACGCTGGTTTTGCCTCCCAGCACTCCCAAAACACATTCTCAGCTTGAATCTCACTATCACTGCGGGCACAGACCACTATCCAAAGGGCAAATACCCAAGCGATTTCTGACACACGCTACATCTAAGGCCTTAGAGCTGTTGCTGCTCCTCACTTTCCCTTGACACCGCTTTCACAGACAAACACACTCTGGCCATCTGCCTTTGCCTTCCCTCCCAGCACTCCCAACACACTCTCACTACCGGCACAGACCACCTCCCAAAATGCCACCACCAAACCGATTTCTGACACACGCTACATCTAAGGGCTTAGAGCTGTTGCTGGTCCTCACCTTCCCTTGACACCGCTTTCACAGCCAAACGCACTCTGCCCATCTGCACTGCCCTTGCCTCCCAGCACTCCCAAAACACATTCTCAGGCACGCTCACGCTCTCACTCTGACTCCCAGCACAGACCACCTCCCAAAGTGAAAATACCCAAGCCATTTCTGACACACGCTACATCTACGGGCTTAGAGCTGTGACTGGTCCTCACCTTCCCTTGACACTGCTTTCACAGCCAAACGCACTCTGCCCATCTGCGCTGCCCTTGCCTCCCAGCACTCCCAAAACACATTCTCAGGTTGAATGTCACTATCACTGCCGGCACAGACCACTATCCAAAGGGCAAATACCCAAGCGATTTCTGGCACACGCTACATCTAAGGGCTTAGAGCTGTTGCTGGTCCTCACCTTCCCTTGACACCGCTTTCACAGACAAACACACTCTGGCCATCTGCCTTTGCCTTCCCTCCCAGCACTCCCAACACACTCTCACTACCGGCACAGACCACCTCCCAAAATGCCACCACCAAACCGATTTCTGACACACGCTACATCTAAGGGCTTAGAGCTGTTGCTGCTCCTCACCTTCCCTTGACACCGCTTTCACAGCCAAACGCACTCTGCCCATCTGCACTGCCCTTGCCTCCCAGCACTCCCAAAACACATTCTCAGGCTCAATCTCACTCTCACTCACGGCACAGACCACCTCCCAAAGTGAAAATACCTAAGGCATTTCTCCCATACGATAGGCCTAAGGGCTTAGAGCTGTTGCTGGTCCTCACCTTCCCTTGACACCGCTTTCACAGCCAAACACACTCTGGCCATCTACGCTGGTTTTGCCTCCCAGCACTCCCAACACACATTCTCAGGTTGAATCTCATTCTCACTCCCGACACAGACCACCTCCCAAAGTGAATATACCCAAGCGATTTCTGACACACGCTATATCTAAGGCCTTAGAGCTGTTGCTGTTCCTCACCTTCCCTTGACACCGCTTTCACAGCCAAACGCACTCTGCCCATTTGCACTGCCCTTGCCTCCCAGCACTCCCAACACACATTCTCAGGCACGCTCACGCTCTCACTCTGACTCCCAGCACAGACCACCTCCCAAAGTGAAAATACCCAAGCCATTTCTGACACACGCTACATCTAAGGCCTTAGAGCTGTGACTGGTCCTCACCTTCCCTTGACACCGCTTTCAAAGCCAAGCGCACTCTACCCATCTGCGCTGCCCTTGCCTCCCAGCACTCCCAACACACATTCTCAGTCTCACTATCACTCTCACTCCCGGCACAGACCACCTCCCAAAGTGCAAACGTCCAAGCCATTTATCCCCTATGATAGGCCAAAGGGCTTAGAGCTGTTGCTGGTCCTCACCTTCCCTTGACACTGCTTTCACAGACAAACACACTCTGGCCATCTGCGCTGCCCTTGCCTCACAGCACTCCCAACACACATTTTCAGGCTCACTATCACTCTCACTCCCGGCACAGACCACCTCCCAAAGTGCAAACACCCAAGCGATTTCTGACACACGCTACATCTAAGAGCTTATTGCTGTTGCTGGTCCTCACCTTCCCTTGACACCGCTTTCACAGCCAAGCACACTCTGGCCATCTACCCTGGCTTTGCCTCCCAGCACTCCCAACACACGTTCTCAAGCACACTCACGCTCTCACTCTCACTCCCAGCACAGACCACCTCCCAAAATCAAAACACCCAAGCGATTTCTGCCACATGCTACACCTAAGGGCTTAGAGCTGTTGCTGGTCCTCACCTTCCCTTGACACCGCTTTCACAGCCAAACACACTCTGGCCATCAGCACTGCCCTTGCCTCCCAGCACTCCCAACACACATTCTCAAGTTCAATCTCTCTCTCACTCCTGGCACAGACCACCTCCCAAAGTGCAAACACCCAACCGATTTCTGACATACGCTACATCTAAGGGCTTAGAGCTGTTGCTGCTCCTCACCTTCCCTTGACACCGCTTTCACAGCCAAACACACTCTGCCCATCTACGCTGGTTTTGCCTCCCAGCACTCCCAACACACATTCTCAGGCACGCTCACTCTCTCACTCTGACTCCCAGCACAGACCACCTCCCAAAGTGAAAATACCCAAGCCATTTCTGACACACGCTACATCTACGGGCTTAGAGCTGTTGCTGGTCCTCACCTTCCCTTGACACCGCTTTCACAGCCAAACACACGCTGCCCATCTACCCTGGCTTTGCCTCCCAGCACTCACAACACACATTCTCAGGTTGAATCTCATTCTCACTCCCCGAACAGACCACCTCCCAAAGTGAAAATACCCAAGCGATTTCTGACACACGCTAGATCTAAGGGCTTAGAGCTGTTGCTGCTCCTCACCTTCCCTTGACACCGCTTTCACAGCCAAACGCACTCTGGACATCCACCTTTGCCTTGCCTCCCAGCACTCCCAACACACATTCTCAGGCTCACTCTCACTCTCACTCCCGGCACAGACCACCTCCCAAAGTGAAAACGTCCATGCCATTTCCTCCCTACGATAGGCGTAAGGGCTTAGAGCTGTTGCTGGTCCTCACCTTCCCTTGACACCGCTTTCACAGACAAACACACTCTGGCCATCTGCGCTGCCCTTGCCTCACAGCACTCCCAAAACACATTCTCAGGCGCACTTTCAGTCCAGGCACAGACCACCTCTCAAAGTGCCAACACCCAAGCGATTTCTGCCGCATGCTACATCTAAGGGCTTAGAGCTGTTGCTGCTCCTCATCTTCCCTTGACACCGCTTTCACAGACAAACACACTCTGCCCATCTGCCTTTGCCTTGCCTCCCAGCACTCCCAAATCACTCTCACTCCCGGCACACACCACCTCCCAAAGTCAAAACACCCAAGCGATTTCTGCCGCATGCTACATCTAAGGGCTTAGAGCTGTTGCTGCTCCTCACCTTCCCTTGACACCGCTTTCACAGCCAAACACACTCTGCCCATCTACCCTGGCTTTGTCGCCCAGCACTCCCAACACACATTCTCAGGCTCGCTCTCACTCTCACTCCCAGCACAGACCACCTCCCAAAGTGCAAACCTCCAAGCCATTTCTCCCATACGATAGGCCTAACGGCTTAGAGCTGTTGCTGGTCCTCACCTTCCCTTGACACCGCTTTCACAGCCAAACACACTCTGCCCATCTACCCTGGCTTTGCCTCCCAGCACTCCCAACACACATTCTCAGGCTCAATCTCACTCCAACTCCCGGCACACAACACCTCACAAAGTGCAAACGTCCAAGCATTTTCTGCCGCATGCTACATCTAAGGGCTTAGAGCTGTTGCTGGCCCTCACCTTCCCTTGACACCGCTTTCACAGCCAAACGCACTCTGCCCATCTGCCTTTGCCTCAACTCCCAGCACTCCCAACACACATTCTCAGGCTCACTCTCACTCTCACTCCCGGCACAGACCACCTCCCAAAGTGCAAACCTCCAAGCCATTTCTCCCACACGATAGGCCTAAGTGCTTAGAGCTGTTGCTGGTCCTCACCTTCCCTTGACACCGCTTTCACAGACAAACACACTCTGCCCATCTGCCTTTGCCTTGCCTCCCAGCACTCCCAAAACACTCTCACTCCCGGCACAGACCACCTCCCAAAGTGCAAACCCCCAAGCGATATCTGACAAACGCTAAATCTAAGGGCTTAGAGCTTTTGCTGGTCCTCACCTTCCCTTGACACCGCTTTCACAGCAAAACGCACTCTGCCCATGCACCCTGGCTTTGCCTCCCAGCACTCCCAAAACACATTCTCAGGTTGAATCTCACTCTCACTCCCGGCACAGACCACCTCCCAAAG
The DNA here is from genome assembly GCF_030463565.1 of Pelecanus crispus. NCBI lineage: Eukaryota > Metazoa > Chordata > Aves > Pelecaniformes > Pelecanidae > Pelecanus > Pelecanus crispus. The sequence continues at coordinate 720,507 of NW_027461476.1, read as the reverse complement.
TGCAAACGTCCAAGCCATTTCTCCCATACGATAGGCCTAAGGGCTTAGAGCTGTTGCTGGTCCTCACCTTCCCTTGACACCGCTTTCACAGCCAAACACACTCTGGCCATCCGCCTTTGCCTTGCCTCCCAGCACTCCCAACACACATTCTCAGGTTGAATCTCACTCTCACTTCCGGCACAGACCACCTCCCACAGTGCAAACATCTAAGCCATTTCTCCCACAAGATAAGCCTAAGGGCTTAGAGCTGTTGCTGGTCCTCACCTTCCCTTGACACCGCTTTCACAGCCAAACACACTCTGGCCATCTGCGCTGCCCTTGCCTCCCAGCACTCCCAACACACGTTCTCACGCACACTCACGCTCTCACTCTCACTCCCAGCACAGACCACCTCCCAAAGTCAAAACACCCAAGCGATTTCTGCCACATGCTACATCTAAGGGCTTAGAGATGTTGCTGGTCCTCACCTTCCCTTGACACGCTTTCACAGCCAAACACACTCTGGCCATCAGCGCTGCCCTTGCCTCCCAGCACTCCCAACACACATTCTCAAGTTCAATCTCTCTCTCACTCCCGGTACAGACCACCTCCCAAAGTGCAAACACCCAACCGATTTCTGACACACGCTACATCTAAGGGCTTAGAGCTGTAGCTGGTCCTCACCTTCCCTTGACACCACTTTCACAGACAAACACACTCTGGCCATCTACGCTGGTTTTGCCTCCCAGCACTCCCAAAACACATTCTCAGGTTGAATCTCACTATCACTGCCGGCACAGACCACTTCCCAAAGAGCAAATACCCAAGCGCTTTCTGGCACACGCTACATCTAAGGGCTTAGAGCTGTTGCTGGTCCTCACCTTCCCTTGACACCGCTTTCACAGACAAACACACTCTGGCCATCTGCCTTTGCCTTCCCTCCCAGCACTCCCAACACACTCTCACTACCGGCACAGACCACCTCCCAAAATGCCAACACCCAAGCGATTTCTGACACACGCTCCATCTAAGGGCTTAGAGCTGTTGCTGGTCCTCACCTTCCCTTGACACCGCTTTCACAGCCAAACACACTCTGCCCATCTACCCTGGCTTTGCCTCCCAGCACTCCCAACACACATTGTCAGGCTCAATCTCACTCTCACTCACGGCACAGACCACCTCCCAAAGTGAAAATACCCAAGGCATTTCTCCCATACGATAGGCCTAAGGGCTTAGAGCTGTTGCTGGTCCTCACCTTCCCTTGACACCGCTTTCACAGCCAAACACACTCTGCCCATCTACCCTGGCTTTGCCTCCCAGCACTCCCAACACACATTCTCAGTCTCACTATCACTCTCACTCCCGGCACAGACCACCTCCCAAAGTGCAAACGTCCAAGCCATTTATCCCCTATGATAGGCCTAAGGGCTTAGAGCTGTTGCTGGTCCTCACCTTCCCTTGACACTGCTTTCACAGACAAACACACTCTGGCCATCTGCGCTGCCCTTGCCTCACAGCACTCCCAACACACATTTTCAGGCTCACTCTCACTCTCACTCCCGGCACAGACCACCTCCCAAAGTGCAAACACGCAAGCGATTTCTGACACACGCTACATCTAAGAGCTTAGAGGTGTTGCTGGTCCTCACCTTCCCTTGACACCGCTTTCACAGCCAAGCACACTCTGGCCATCTACCCTGGCTTTGCCTCCCAGCACTCCCAACACACATTCTCAGGCTCACTCTCACTCTCACTCCCAGCACAGACCACCTCCCAAAGTGCAAACCTCCAAGCCATTTCTCCCATACGATAGGCCTAACGGCTTAGAGCTGTTGCTGGTCCTCACCTTCCCTTGACACCGCTTTCACAGCCAAACACACTCTGGCCATCAGCGCTGCCCTTGCCTCCCAGCACTCCCAACACACATTCTCAAGTTCAATCTCTCTCTCACTCCCGGCACAGACCACCTCCCAAAGTGCAAACACCCAACCGATTTCTGACATACGCTACATCTAAGGGCTTAGAGCTGTTGCTGGTCCTCACCTTCCCTTGACACCGCTTTCACAGACAAACACACTCTGCCCATCTACGCTGGTTTTGCCTCCCAGCACTCCCAAAACACATTCTCAGGTTGAATCTCACTATCACTGCCGGCACAGACCACTTCCCAAAGAGCAAATACCCAACCGATTTCTGGCACACGCTACATCTAAGGCCTTAGAGCTGTTGCTGGTCCTCACCTTCCCTTGACACCGCTTTCACAGACAAACACACTCTGGCCATCTGCCTTTGCCTTCCCTCCCAGCACTCCCAACACACTCTCACTACCGGCACAGAACACCTCCCAAAATGCCAACACCCAAGCGATTTCTGACACACGCTACATCTAAGGGCTTAGAGCTGTTGCTGGTCTTCACCTTCCCTTGACACCGCTTTCACAGCCAAACACACTCTCCCCATCTACCCTGGCTTTGCCTCCCAGCACTCCCAACACACATTCTCAGGCTCACTCTCACTCTCACTCACGGCACAGACCACCTCCCAAAGTGAAAATACCCAAGGCATTTCTCCCATACGATAGGCCTAAGGGCTTAGAGCTGTTGCTGGTCCTCACCTTCCCTTGACACCGCTTTCACAGCCAAACACACGCTGCCCATCTACCCTGGCTTTGCCTCCCAGCACTCCCAACACACATTCTCAGGTTGAATCTCATTCTCACTCCCGACACAGACCACCTCCCAAAGTGAATATACCCAAGCGATTTCTGACACACGCTACATCTAAGGGCTTAGAGCTGTTGCTGGTCTTCACCTTCCCTTGACACCGCTTTCACAGCCAAACACACTCTGGCCATCTACGCTGGTTTTGCCTCCCAGCACTCCCAAAACACATTCTCAGGTTGAATCTCACTATCACTGCTGGCACAGACCACTTCCCAAAGAGCAAATACCCAAGCGATTTCTGACACACACTACATCTAAGGCCTTAGAGCTGTTGCTGGTCCTCACCTTCCCTTGACACCGCTTTCACAGACAAACACACTCTGGCCATCTACGCTGGTTTTGCCTCCCAGCACTCCCAAAACACATTCTCAGCTTGAATCTCACTATCACTGCCGGCACAGACCACTATCCAAAGGGCAAATACCCAAGCGATTTCTGACACACGGTACATCTAAGGGCTTAGAGCTGTTGCTGCTCCTCACTTTCCCTTGACACCGCTTTCACAGACAAACACACTCTGGCCATCTGCCTTTGCCTTCCCTCCCAGCACTCCCAACACACTCTCACTACCGGCACAGACCACCTCCCAAAATGCCACCACCAAACCGATTTCTGACACACGCTACATCTAAGGGCTTAGAGCTGTTGCTGGTCCTCACCTTCCCTTGACACCGCTTTCACAGCCAAACGCACTCTGCCCATCTGCACTGCCCTTGCCTCCCAGCACTCCCAAAACACATTCTCAGGCACGCTCACGCTCTCACTCTGACTCCCAGCACAGACCACCTCCCAAAGTGAAAATACCCAAGCCATTTCTGACACACGCTACATCTACGGGCTTAGAGCTGTGACTGGTCCTCACCTTCCCTTGACACTGCTTTCACAGCCAAACACACTCTGCCCATCTGCGCTGCCCTTGCCTCCCAGCACTCCCAAAACACATTCTCAGGTTGAATGTCACTATCACTGCCGGCACAGACCACTATCCAAAGGGCAAATACCCAAGCGATTTCTGGCACACGCTACATCTAAGGCCTTAGAGCTGTTGCTGGTCCTCACCTTCCCTTGACACCGCTTTCACAGACAAACACACTCTGGCCATCTGCCTTTGCCTTCCCTCCCAGCACTCCCAACACACTCTCACTACCGGCACAGACCACCTCCCAAAATGCCACCACCAAACCGATTTCTGACACACGCTCCATCTAAGGGCTTAGAGCTGTTGCTGGTCCTCACCTTCCCTTGACACCGCTTTCACAGCAAAACGCACTCTGCCCATCTGCACTGCCCTTGCCTCCCAGCACTCCCAAAACACATTCTCAGGCTCAATCTCACTCTCACTCACGGCACAGACCACCTCCCAAAGTGAAAATACCCAAGGCATTTCTCCCATACGATAGGCCTAAGGGCTTAGAGCTGTTGCTGCTCCTCACCTTCCCTTGACACCGCTTTCAAAGCCAAGCGCACTCTACCCATCTGCGCTGCCCTTGCCTCCCAGCACTCCCAACACACATTCTCAGTCTCACTATCACTCTCACTCCCGGCACAGACCACCTCCCAAAGTGCAAACGTCCAAGCCATTTATCCCCTATGATAGGCCTAAGGGCTTAGAGCTGTTGCTGGTCCTCACCTTCCCTTGACACTGCTTTCACAGACAAACACACTCTGGCCATCTGCGCTGCCCTTGCCTCACAGCACTCCCAACACACATTTTCAGGCTCACTCTCACTCTCACTCCCGGCACAGACCACCTCCCAAAGTGCAAACACCCAACCGATTTCTGACACACGCTACATCTAAGAGCTTAGAGGTGTTGCTGGTCCTCACCTTCCCTTGACACCGCTTTCACAGCCAAGCACACTCTGGCCATCTACCCTGGCTTTGCCTCCCAGCACTCCCAACACACATTCTCAGGCTCACTCTCACTCTCACTCCCAGCACAGACCACCTCCCAAAGTGCAAACCTCCAAGCCATTTCTCCCATACGATAGGCCTAACGGCTTAGAGCTGTTGCTGGTCCTCACCTTCCCTTGACACCGCTTTCACAGCCAAACACACTCTGGCCATCAGCGCTGCCCTTGCCTCCCAGCACTCCCAACACACATTCTCAAGTTCAATCTCTCTCTCACTCCCGGCACAGACCACCTCCCAAAGTGCAAACACCCAACCGATTTCTGACATACGCTACATCTAAGGGCTTAGAGCTGTTGCTGGTCCTCACCTTCCCTTGACACCGCTTTCACAGACAAACACACTCTGCCCATCTACGCTGGTTTTGCCTCCCAGCACTCCCAAAACACATTCTCAGGTTGAATCTCACTATCACTGCCGGCACAGACCACTTCCCAAAGAGCAAATACCCAAGCGATTTCTGGCACACGCTACATCTAAGGCCTTAGAGCTGTTGCTGGTCCTCACCTTCCCTTGACACCGCTTTCACAGACAGACACACTCTGGCCATCTGCCTTTGCCTTCCCTCCCAGCACTCCCAACACACTCTCACTACCGGCACAGAACACCTCCCAAAATGCCAACACCCAAGCGATTTCTGACACACGCTACATCTAAGGGCTTAGAGCTGTTGCTGGTCTTCACCTTCCCTTGACACCGCTTTCACAGCCAAACACACTCTCCCCATCTACCCTGGCTTTGCCTCCCAGCACTCCCAACACACATTGTCAGGCTCACTCTCACTCTCACTCACGGCACAGACCACCTCCCAAAGTGAAAATACCCAAGGCATTTCTCCCATACGATAGGCCTAAGGGCTTAGAGCTGTTGCTGGTCCTCACCTTCCCTTGACACCGCTTTCACAGCCAAACACACGCTGCCCATCTACCCTGGCTTTGCCTCCCAGCACTCCCAACACACATTCTCAGGTTGAATCCCATTCTCACTCCCGACACAGACCACCTCCCAAAGTGAATATACCCAAGCGATTTCTGACACACGCTACATCTAAGGGCTTAGAGCTGTTGCTGGTCTTCACCTTCCCTTGACACCGCTTTCACAGCCAAACACACTCTGGCCATCTACGCTGGTTTTGCCTCCCAGCACTCCCAAAACACATTCTCAGGTTGAATCTCACTATCACTGCCGGCACAGACCACTTCCCAAAGAGCAAACACCCAAGCGATTTCTGACACACACTACATCTAAGGCCTTAGAGCTGTTGCTGGTCCTCACCTTCCCTTGACACCGCTTTCACAGACAAACACACTCTGGCCATCTACGCTGGTTTTGCCTCCCAGCACTCCCAAAACACATTCTCAGGTTGAATCTCACTATCACTGCCGGCACAGACCACTATCCAAAGGGCAAATACCCAAGCGATTTCTGACACACGCTACATCTAAGGCCTTAGAGCTGTTGCTGCTCCTCACTTTCCCTTGACACCGCTTTCACAGACAAACACACTCTGGCCATCTGCCTTTGCCTTCCCTCCCAGCACTCCCAACACACTCTCACTACCGGCACAGACCACCTCCCAAAATGCCACCACCAAACCGATTTCTGACACACGCTACATCTAAGGGCTTAGAGCTGTTGCTGGTCCTCACCTTCCCTTGACACCGCTTTCACAGCCAAACGCACTCTGCCCATCTGCACTGCCCTTGCCTCCCAGCACTCCCAACACACATTCTCAGGCACGCTCACGCTCTCACTCTGACTCCCAGCACAGACCACCTCCCAAAGTGAAAATACCCAAGCCATTTCTGACACACGCTACATCTACGGGCTTAGAGCTGTGACTGGTCCTCACCTTCCCTTGACACTGCTTTCACAGCCAAACGCACTCTGCCCATCTGCGCTGCCCTTGCCTCCCAGCACTCCCAACACACATTCTCAGTCTCACTATCACTCTCACTCCCGGCACACACCACCTCCCAAAGTGCAAACGTCCAAGCCATTTCTCCCCTACGATAGGCCTAAGGGCTTAGAGCTGTTGCTGGTCCTCACCTTCCCTTGACACTGCTTTCACAGACAAACACACTCTGGCCATCTGCGCTGCCCTTGCCTCACAGCACTCCCAACACACATTTTCAGGCTCACTCTCACTCTCACTCCAGGCACAGACCACCTCCCAAAGTGCAAACACCCAAGCGATTTCTGACACACGCTACATCTAAGAGCTTAGAGCTGTTGCTGGTCCTCACCTTCCCTTGACACCGCTTTCACAGCCAAGCACACTCTGGCCATCTACCCTGGCTTTGCCTCCCAGCACTCCCAACACACATTCTCAGGCTCACTCTCACTCTCACTCCCAGCACAGACCACCTCCCAAAGTGCAAACCTCCAAGCCATTTCTCCCATACGATAGGCCTAACGGCTTAGAGCTGTTGCTGGTCCTCACCTTCCCTTGACACCGCTTTCACAGCCAAACACACTCTGGCCATCAGCGCTGCCCTTGCCTCCCAGCACTCCCAACACACATTCTCAAGTTCAATCTCTCTCTCACTCCCGGCACAGACCACCTCCCAAAGTGCAAACACCCAACCGATTTCTGACATACGCTACATCTAAGGGCTTAGAGCTGTTGCTGGTCCTCACCTTCCCTTGACACCGCTTTCACAGACAAACACACTCTGCCCATCTACGCTGGTTTTGCCTCCCAGCACTCCCAAAACACATTCTCAGGTTGAATCTCACTATCACTGCCGGCACAGACCACTTCCCAAAGAGCAAATACCCAAGCGATTTCTGGCACACGCTACATCTAAGGCCTTAGAGCTGTTGCTGGTCCTCACCTTCCCTTGACACCGCTTTCACAGACAGACACACTCTGGCCATCTGCCTTTGCCTTCCCTCCCAGCACTCCCAACACACTCTCACTACCGGCACAGAACACCTCCCAAAATGCCAACACCCAAGCGATTTCTGACACACGCTACATCTAAGGGCTTAGAGCTGTTGCTGGTCTTCACCTTCCCTTGACACCGCTTTCACAGCCAAACACACTCTCCCCATCTACCCTGGCTTTGCCTCCCAGCACTCCCAACACACATTCTCAGGCTCACTCTCACTCTCACTCACGGCACAGACCACCTCCCAAAGTGAAAATACCCAAGGCATTTCTCCCATACGATAGGCCTAAGGGCTTAGAGCTGTTGCTGGTCCTCACCTTCCCTTGACACCGCTTTCACAGCCAAACACACGCTGCCCATCTACCCTGGCTTTGCCTCCCAGCACTCCCAACACATATTCTCAGGTTGAATCCCATTCTCACTCCCGACACAGACCACCTCCCAAAGTGAATATACCCAAGCGATTTCTGACACACGCTACATCTAAGGGCTTAGAGCTGTTGCTGGTCTTCACCTTCCTTTGACACCGCTTTCACAGCCAAACACACTCTGGCCATCTACGCTGGTTTTGCCTCCCAGCACTCCCAAAACACATTCTCAGGTTGAATCTCACTATCACTGCCGGCACAGACCACTTCCCAAAGAGCAAATACCCAAGCGATTTCTGACACACACTACATCTAAGGCCTTAGAGCTGTTGCTGGTCCTCACCTTCCCTTGACACCGCTTTCACAGGCAAACACACTCTGGCCATCTACGCTGGTTTTGCCTCCCAGCACTCCCAAAACACATTCTCAGGTTGAATGTCACTATCACTGCCGGCACAGACCACTATCCAAAGGGCAAATACCCAAGCGATTTCTGACACACGCTACATCTAAGGCCTTAGAGCTGTTGCTGGTCCTCACCTTCCCTTGACACCGCTTTCACAGACAAACACACTCTGGCCATCTGCCTTTGCCTTCCCTCCCAGCACTCCCAACACACTCTCACTACCGGCACAGACCACCTCCCAAAATGCCACCACCAAACCGATTTCTGACACACGCTACATCTAAGGGCTTAGAGCTGTTGCTGGTCCTCACCTTCCCTTGACACCGCTTTCACAGCCAAACGCACTCTGCCCATCTGCACTGCCCTTGCCTCCCAGCACTCCCAAAACACATTCTCAGGCACGCTCACGCTCTCACTCTGACTCCCAGCACAGACCACCTCCCAAAGTGAAAATACCCAAGCCATTTCTGACACACGCTACATCTACGGGCTTAGAGCTGTGACTGGTCCTCACCTTCCCTTGACACCGCTTTCACAGCCAAACGCACTCTGCCCATCTGCGTTGCCCTTGCCTCCCAGCACTCCCAACACACATTCTCAGGGTCACTATCACTCTCACTCCCGGCACACACCACCTCCCAAAGTGCAAACCTCCAAGCCATTTCTCCCCTACGATAGGCCTAAGGGCTTAGAGCTGTTGCTGGTCCTCACCTTCCCTTGACACTGCTTTCACAGACAAACACATTCTGGCCATCTGCGCTGCCCTTGGCTCACAGCACTCCCAACACACATTCTCAGGCTCACTCTCACTCTCACTCCCGGCACAGACCACCTCCCAAAGTGCAAACACGCAAGCGATTTCTGACACACGCTACATCTAAGAGCTTAGAGCTGTTGCTGGTCCTCACCTTCCCTTGACACCGCTTTCACAGGCAAACACACTCTGCCCATCTACCCTGGTTTTGCCTCCCAGCACTCCCAACACACATTCTCAGGCTCAATCTCACTCTCACTCCCGGCACACAACACCTCCCAAAGTGCAAACGTCCAAGCATTTTCTGCCGCATGCTACATCTAAGGCCTTAGAGCTGTTGCTGCTCCTCACCTTCCCTTGACACCGCTTTCACAGGCAAACACAATCTGCCCATCTGCCTTTGCCTCAACTCCCAGCACTCCCAACACACATTCTCAGGCTCACTCTCACTCTCACTCCCGGCACAGACCACCTCCCAAAGTGCAAACCTCCAAGCCATTTCTCCCACATGATAGGCCTAAGTGCTTAGAGCTGTTGCTGGTCCTCACCTTCCCTTGACACCGCTTTCACAGCCAAACACACTCTGCCCATCAGCCTTTGCCTTGCCTCCCAGCACTCCCAAAACACTCTCACTACCGCCACAGACCACCTCCCAAAGTGCAAACCGCCAAGCGATATCTGACAAACGCTAAATCTAAGGGCTTAGAGCTGTTGCTGGTCCTCACCTTCCCTTGACACCGCTTTCACAGCCAAACGCACTCTGCCCATCTACCCTGGCTTTGCCTCCCAGCACTCCCAAAACACATTCTCAGGTTGAATCTCACTCTCACTCCCGGCACAGACCACCTCCCAAAGTGCAAACGTCCAAGCCATTTCTCCCATACGATAGGCCTAAGGGCTTAGAGCTGTTGCTGGTCCTCACCTTCCCTTGACACCGCTTTCACAGCCAAACACACTCTGGCCATCCGCCTTTGCCTTGCCTCCCAGCACTCCCAACACACATTCTCAGGTTGAATCTCACTCTCACTTCCGGCACAGACCACCTCCCACAGTGCAAACATCTAAGCCATTTCTCCCACACGATAAGCCTAAGGGCTTAGAGCTGTTGCTGGTCCTCACCTTCCCTTGACACCGCTTTCACAGCCAAACACACTCTGGCCATCAGCGCTGCCCTTGCCTCCCAGCACTCCCAACACACATTCTCAGTCTCACTATCACTCTCACTCCCGGCACAGACCACCTCCCAAAGTGCAAACGTCCAAGCCATTTATCCCCTACGATAGGCCTAAGGGCTTAGAGCTGTTGCTGGTCCTCACCTTCCCTTGACACTGCTTTCACAGACAAACACACTCTGGCCATCTGCGCTGCCCTTGCCTCACAGCACTCCCAACACACATTTTCAGGCTCACTCTCACTCTCACTCCCGGCACAGACCACCTCCCAAAGTGCAAACACCCAAGCGATTTCTGACACACGCTACATCTAAGAGCTTAGAGGTGTTGCTGTTCCTCACCTTCCCTTGACACCGCTTTCACAGCCAAGCACACTCTGGCCATCTACCCTGGCTTTGCCTCCCAGCACTCCCAACACACATTCTCAGGCTCACTCTCACTCTCACTCCCGGCACAGACCACCTCCCAAAGTGCAAACCTCCAAGCCATTTCTCCCACATGATAGGCCTAAGTGCTTAGAGCTGTTGCTGGTCCTCACCTTCCCTTGACACCGCTTTCACAGCCAAACACACTCTGGCCATCAGCGCTGCCCTTGCCTCCCAGCACTCCCAACACACATTCTCAAGTTCAATCTCTCTCTCACTCCCGGCACAGACCACCTCCCAAAGTGCAAACACCCAACCGATTTCTGACATACGCTACATCTAAGGGCTTAGAGCTGTTGCTGGTCCTCACCTTCCCTTGACACCGCTTTCACAGACAAACACACTCTGCCCATCTACGCTGGTTTTGCCTCCCAGCACTCCCAAAACACATTCTCAGGTTGAATCTCACTATCACTGCCGGCACAGACCACTTCCCAAAGAGCAAATACCCAAGCGATTTCTGGCACACGCTACATCTAAGGCCTTAGAGCTGTTGCTGGTCCTCACCTTCCCTTGACACCGCTTTCACAGACAAACACACTCTGGCCATCTGCCTTTGCCTTCCCTCCCAGCACTCCCAACACACTCTCACTACCGGCACAGAACACCTCCCAAAATGCCAACACCCAAGCGATTTCTGACACACGCTACATCTAAGGGCTTAGAGCTGTTGCTGGTCTTCACCTTCCCTTGACACCGCTTTCACAGCCAAACACACTCTCCCCATCTACCCTGGCTTTGCCTCCCAGCACTCCCAACACACATTCTCAGGCTCACTCTCACTCTCACTCACGGCACAGACCACCTCCCAAAGTGAAAATACCCAAGGCATTTCTCCCATACGATAGGCCTAAGGGCTTAGAGCTGTTGCTGGTCCTCACCTTCCCTTGACACCGCTTTCACAGCCAAACACACGCTGCCCATCTACCCTGGCTTTGCCTCCCAGCACTCCCAACACACATTCTCAGGTTGAATCCCATTCTCACTCCCGACACAGACCACCTCCCAAAGTGAATATACCCAAGCGATTTCTGACACACGCTACATCTAAGGGCTTAGAGCTGTTGCTGGTCTTCACCTTCCCTTGACACCGCTTTCACAGCCAAACACACTCTGGCCATCTACGCTGGTTTTGCCTCCCAGCACTCCCAAAACACATTCTCAGGTTGAATCTCACTATCACTGCCGGCACAGACCACTTCCCAAAGAGCAAACACCCAAGCGATTTCTGACACACACTACATCTAAGGCCTTAGAGCTGTTGCTGGTCCTCACCTTCCCTTGACACCGCTTTCACAGACAAACACACTCTGGCCATCTACGCTGGTTTTGCCTCCCAGCACTCCCAAAACACATTCTCAGGTTGAATCTCACTATCACTGCCGGCACAGACCACTATCCAAAGGGCAAATACCCAAGCGATTTCTGACACACGCTACATCTAAGGCCTTAGAGCTGTTGCTGCTCCTCACTTTCCCTTGACACCGCTTTCACAGACAAACACACTCTGGCCATCTGCCTTTGCCTTCCCTCCCAGCACTCCCAACACACTCTCACTACCGGCACAGACCACCTCCCATAATGCCACCACCAAACCGATTTCTGACACACGCTACATCTAAGGGCTTAGAGCTGTTGCTGGTCCTCACCTTCCCTTGACACCGCTTTCACAGCCAAACGCACTCTGCCCATCTGCACTGCCCTTGCCTCCCAGCACTCCCAAAACACATTCTCAGGCACGCTCACGCTCTCACTCTGACTCCCAGCACAGACCACCTCCCAAAGTGAAAATACCCAAGCCATTTCTGACACACGCTACATCTACGGGCTTAGAGCTGTGACTGGTCCTCACCTTCCCTTGACACTGCTTTCACAGCCAAACGCACTCTGCCCATCTGCGCTGCCCTTGCCTCCCAGCACTCCCAACACACATTCTCAGTCTCACTATCACTCTCACTCCCGGCACACACCACCTCCCAAAGTGCAAACGTCCAAGCCATTTCTCCCCTACGATAGGCCTAAGGGCTTAGAGCTGTTGCTGGTCCTCACCTTCCCTTGACACGGCTTTCACAGACAAACACACTCTGGCCATCTGCGCTGCCCTTGCCTCACAGCACTCCCAACACACATTTTCAGGCTCACTCTCACTCTCACTCCAGGCACAGACCACCTCCCAAAGTGCAAACACCCAAGCGATTTCTGACACACGCTACATCTAAGAGCTTAGAGCTGTTGCTGGTCCTCACCTTCCCTTGACACCGCTTTCACAGCCAAGCACACTCTGGCCATCTACCCTGGCTTTGCCTCCCAGCACTCCCAACACACATTCTCAGGCTCACTCTCACTTTCACTCCCAGCACAGACCACCTCCCAAAGTGCAAACCTCCAAGCCATTTCTCCCATACGATAGGCCTAACGGCTTAGAGCTGTTGCTGGTCCTCACCTTCCCTTGACACCGCTTTCACAGCCAAACACACTCTGGCCATCAGCGCTGCCCTTGCCTCCCAGCACTCCCAACACACATTCTCAAGTTCAATCTCTCTCTCACTCCCGGCACAGACCACCTCCCAAAGTGCAAACACCCAACCGATTTCTGACATACGCTACATCTAAGGGCTTAGAGCTGTTGCTGGTCCTCACCTTCCCTTGACACCGCTTTCACAGCCAAACACACTCTGGCCATCTACGCTGGTTTTGCCTCCCAGCACTCCCAAAACACATTCTCAGGTTGAATCTCACTATCACTGCCGGCACAGACCACTTCCCAAAGAGCAAATACCCAAGCGATTTCTGGCACACGCTACATCTAAGGCCTTAGAGCTGTTGCTGGTCCTCACCTTCCCTTGACACCGCTTTCACAGACAGACACACTCTGGCCATCTGCCTTTGCCTTCCCTCCCAGCACTCCCAACACACTCTCACTACCGGCACAGAACACCTCCCAAAATGCCAACACCCAAGCGATTTCTGACACACGCTACATCTAAGGGCTTAGAGCTGTTGCTGGTCTTCACCTTCCCTTGACACCGCTTTCACAGCCAAACACACTCTCCCCATCTACCCTGGCTTTGCCTCCCAGCACTCCCAACACACATTCTCAGGCTCACTCTCACTCTCACTCACGGCACAGACCACCTCCCAAAGTGAAAATACCCAAGGCATTTCTCCCATACGATAGGCCTAAGGGCTTAGAGCTGTTGCTGGTCCTCACCTTCCCTTGACACCGCTTTCACAGCCAAACACACGCTGCCCATCTACCCTGGCTTTGCCTCCCAGCACTCCCAACACATATTCTCAGGTTGAATCCCATTCTCACTCCCGACACAGACCACCTCCCAAAGTGAATATACCCAAGCGATTTCTGACACACGCTACATCTAAGGGCTTAGAGCTGTTGCTGGTCTTCACCTTCCTTTGACACCGCTTTCACAGCCAAACACACTCTGGCCATCTACGCTGGTTTTGCCTCCCAGCACTCCCAAAACACATTCTCAGGTTGAATCTCACTATCACTGCCGGCACAGACCACTTCCCAAAGAGCAAATACCCAAGCGATTTCTGACACACACTACATCTAAGGCCTTAGAGCTGTTGCTGGTCCTCACCTTCCCTTGACACCGCTTTCACAGGCAAACACACTCTGGCCATCTACGCTGGTTTTGCCTCCCAGCACTCCCAAAACACATTCTCAGGTTGAATGTCACTATCACTGCCGGCACAGACCACTATCCAAAGGGCAAATACCCAAGCGATTTCTGACACACGCTACATCTAAGGCCTTAGAGCTGTTGCTGGTCCTCACCTTCCCTTGACACCCGCTTTCACAGACAAACACACTCTGGCCATCTGCCTTTGCCTTCCCTCCCAGCACTCCCAACACACTCTCACTACCGGCACAGACCACCTCCCAAAATGCCACCACCAAACCGATTTCTGACACACGCTACATCTAAGGGCTTAGAGCTGTTGCTGGTCCTCACCTTCCCTTGACACCGCTTTCACAGCCAAACGCACTCTGCCCATCTGCACTGCCCTTGCCTCCCAGCACTCCCAAAACACATTCTCAGGCACGCTCACGCTCTCACTCTGACTCCCAGCACAGACCACCTCCCAAAGTGAAAATACCCAAGCCATTTCTGACACACGCTACATCTACGGGCTTAGAGCTGTGACTGGTCCTCACCTTCCCTTGACACCGCTTTCACAGCCAAACGCACTCTGCCCATCTGCGTTGCCCTTGCCTCCCAGCACTCCCAACACACATTCTCAGTCTCACTATCACTCTCACTCCCGGCACACACCACCTCCCAAAGTGCAAACCTCCAAGCCATTTCTCCCCTACGATAGGCCTAAGGGCTTAGAGCTGTTGCTGGTCCTCACCTTCCCTTGACACTGCTTTCACAGACAAACACATTCTGGCCATCTGCGCTGCCCTTGGCTCACAGCACTCCCAACACACATTCTCAGGCTCACTCTCACTCTCACTCCCGGCACAGACCACCTCCCAAAGTGCAAACACGCAAGCGATTTCTGACACACGCTACATCTAAGAGCTTAGAGCTGTTGCTGGTCCTCACCTTCCCTTGACACCGCTTTCACAGGCAAACACACTCTGCCCATCTACCCTGGTTTTGCCTCCCAGCACTCCCAACACACATTCTCAGGCTCAATCTCACTCTCACTCCCGGCACACAACACCTCCCAAAGTGCAAACGTCCAAGCATTTTCTGCCGCATGCTACATCTAAGGCCTTAGAGCTGTTGCTGCTCCTCACCTTCCCTTGACACCGCTTTCACAGGCAAACACAATCTGCCCATCTGCCTTTGCCTCAACTCCCAGCACTCCCAACACACATTCTCAGGCTCACTCTCACTCTCACTCCCGGCACAGACCACCTCCCAAAGTGCAAACCTCCAAGCCATTTCTCCCACATGATAGGCCTAACGGCTTAGAGCTGTTGCTGGTCCTCACCTTCCCTTGACACCGCTTTCACAGCCAAACACACTCTGCCCATCAGCCTTTGCCTTGCCTCCCAGCACTCCCAAAACACTCTCACTACCGCCACAGACCACCTCCCAAAGTGCAAACCGCCAAGCGATATCTGACAAACGCTAAATCTAAGGGCTTAGAGCTGTTGCTGGTCCTCACCTTCCCTTGACACCGCTTTCACAGCCAAACGCACTCTGCCCATCTACCCTGGCTTTGCCTCCCAGCACTCCCAAAACACATTCTCAGGTTGAATCTCACTCTCACTCCCGGCACAGACCACCTCCCAAAGTGCAAACGTCCAAGCCATTTCTCCCATACGATAGGCCTAAGGGCTTAGAGCTGTTGCTGGTCCTCACCTTCCCTTGACACCCGCTTTCACAGCCAAACACACTCTGGCCATCCGCCTTTGCCTTGCCTCCCAGCACTCCCAACACACATTCTCAGGTTGAATCTCACTCTCACTTCCGGCACAGACCACCTCCCACAGTGCAAACATCTAAGCCATTTCTCCCACACGATAAGCCTAAGGGCTTAGAGCTGTTGCTGGTCCTCACCTTCCCTTGACACCGCTTTCACAGCCAAACACACTCTGGCCATCAGCGCTGCCCTTGCCTCCCAGCACTCCCAACACACATTCTCAGTCTCACTATCACTCTCACTCCCGGCACAGACCACCTCCCAAAGTGCAAACGTCCAAGCCATTTATCCCCTACGATAGGCCTAAGGGCTTAGAGCTGTTGCTGGTCCTCACCTTCCCTTGACACTGCTTTCACAGACAAACACACTCTGGCCATCTGCGCTGCCCTTGCCTCACAGCACTCCCAACACACATTTTCAGGCTCACTCTCACTCTCACTCCAGGCACAGACCACCTCCCAAAGTGCAAACACCCAAGCGATTTCTGACACACGCTACATCTAAGAGCTTAGAGCTGTTGCTGGTCCTCACCTTCCCTTGACACCGCTTTCACAGCCAAGCACACTCTGGCCATCTACCCTGGCTTTGCCTCCCAGCACTCCCAACACACATTCTCAGGCTCACTCTCACTCTCACTCCCAGCACAGACCACCTCCCAAAGTGCAAACCTCCAAGCCATTTCTCCCATACGATAGGCCTAACGGCTTAGAGCTGTTGCTGGTCCTCACCTTCCCTTGACACCGCTTTCACAGCCAAACACACTCTGGCCATCAGCGCTGCCCTTGCCTCCCAGCACTCCCAACACACATTCTCAAGTTCAATCTCTCTCTCACTCCCGGCACAGACCACCTCCCAAAGTGCAAACACCCAACCGATTTCTGACATACGCTACATCTAAGGGCTTAGAGCTGTTGCTGGTCCTCACCTTCCCTTGACACCGCTTTCACAGACAAACACACTCTGCCCATCTACGCTGGTTTTGCCTCCCAGCACTCCCAAAACACATTCTCAGGTTGAATCTCACTATCACTGCCGGCACAGACCACTTCCCAAAGAGCAAATACCCAAGCGATTTCTGGCACACGCTACATCTAAGGCCTTAGAGCTGTTGCTGGTCCTCACCTTCCCTTGACACCGCTTTCACAGACAGACACACTCTGGCCATCTGCCTTTGCCTTCCCTCCCAGCACTCCCAACACACTCTCACTACCGGCACAGAACACCTCCCAAAATGCCAACACCCAAGCGATTTCTGACACACGCTACATCTAAGGGCTTAGAGCTGTTGCTGGTCTTCACCTTCCCTTGACACCGCTTTCACAGCCAAACACACTCTCCCCATCTACCCTGGCTTTGCCTCCCAGCACTCCCAACACACATTCTCAGGCTCACTCTCACTCTCACTCACGGCACAGACCACCTCCCAAAGTGAAAATACCCAAGGCATTTCTCCCATACGATAGGCCTAAGGGCTTAGAGCTGTTGCTGGTCCTCACCTTCCCTTGACACCGCTTTCACAGCCAAACACACGCTGCCCATCTACCCTGGCTTTGCCTCCCAGCACTCCCAACACATATTCTCAGGTTGAATCCCATTCTCACTCCCGACACAGACCACCTCCCAAAGTGAATATACCCAAGCGATTTCTGACACACGCTACATCTAAGGGCTTAGAGCTGTTGCTGGTCTTCACCTTCCTTTGACACCGCTTTCACAGCCAAACACACTCTGGCCATCTACGCTGGTTTTGCCTCCCAGCACTCCCAAAACACATTCTCAGGTTGAATCTCACTATCACTGCCGGCACAGACCACTTCCCAAAGAGCAAATACCCAAGCGATTTCTGACACACACTACATCTAAGGCCTTAGAGCTGTTGCTGGTCCTCACCTTCCCTTGACACCGCTTTCACAGGCAAACACACTCTGGCCATCTACGCTGGTTTTGCCTCCCAGCACTCCCAAAACACATTCTCAGGTTGAATGTCACTATCACTGCCGGCACAGACCACTATCCAAAGGGCAAATACCCAAGCGATTTCTGACACACGCTACATCTAAGGCCTTAGAGCTGTTGCTGGTCCTCACCTTCCCTTGACACCGCTTTCACAGACAAACACACTCTGGCCATCTGCCTTTGCCTTCCCTCCCAGCACTCCCAACACACTCTCACTACCGGCACAGACCACCTCCCAAAATGCCACCACCAAACCGATTTCTGACACACGCTACATCTAAGGGCTTAGAGCTGTTGCTGGTCCTCACCTTCCCTTGACACCGCTTTCACAGCCAAACGCACTCTGCCCATCTGCGTTGCCCTTGCCTCCCAGCACTCCCAACACACATTCTCAGGGTCACTATCACTCTCACTCCCGGCACACACCACCTCCCAAAGTGCAAACCTCCAAGCCATTTCTCCCCTATGATAGGCCTAAGGGCTTAGAGCTGTTGCTGGTCCTCACCTTCCCTTGACACTGCTTTCACAGACAAACACATTCTGGCCATCTGCGCTGCCCTTGGCTCACAGCACTCCCAACACACATTCTCAGGCTCACTCTCACTCTCACTCCCGGCACAGACCACCTCCCAAAGTGCAAACACGCAAGCGATTTCTGACACACGCTACATCTAAGAGCTTAGAGCTGTTGCTGGTCCTCACCTTCCCTTGACACCGCTTTCACAGGCAAACACACTCTGCCCATCTACCCTGGTTTTGCCTCCCAGCACTCCCAACACACATTCTCAGGCTCAATCTCACTCTCACTCCCGGCACACAACACCTCCCAAAGTGCAAACGTCCAAGCATTTTCTGCCGCATGCTACATCTAAGGCCTTAGAGCTGTTGCTGCTCCTCACCTTCCCTTGACACCGCTTTCACAGGCAAACACAATCTGCCCATCTGCCTTTGCCTCAACTCCCAGCACTCCCAACACACATTCTCAGGCTCACTCTCACTCTCACTCCCGGCACAGACCACCTCCCAAAGTGCAAACCTCCAAGCCATTTCTCCCACATGATAGGCCTAAGTGCTTAGAGCTGTTGCTGGTCCTCACCTTCCCTTGACACCGCTTTCACAGCCAAACACACTCTGCCCATCAGCCTTTGCCTTGCCTCCCAGCACTCCCAACACACATTCTCAGGTTGAATCTCACTCTCACTTCCGGCACAGACCACCTCCCACAGTGCAAACATCTAAGCCATTTCTCCCACACGATAAGCCTAAGGGCTTAGAGCTGTTGCTGGTCCTCACCTTCCCTTGACACCGCTTTCACAGCCAAACACACTCTGGCCATCAGCGCTGCCCTTGCCTCCCAGCACTCCCAACACACATTCTCAGTCTCACTATCACTCTCACTCCCGGCACAGACCACCTCCCAAAGTGCAAACGTCCAAGCCATTTATCCCCTACGATAGGCCTAAGGGCTTAGAGCTGTTGCTGGTCCTCACCTTCCCTTGACACTGCTTTCACAGACAAACACACTCTGGCCATCTGCGCTGCCCTTGCCTCACAGCACTCCCAACACACATTTTCAGGCTCACTCTCACTCTCACTCCCGGCACAGACCACCTCCCAAAGTGCAAACACCCAAGCGATTTCTGACACACGCTACATCTAAGAGCTTAGAGGTGTTGCTGGTCCTCACCTTCCCTTGACACCGCTTTCACTGCCAAGCACACTCTGGCCATCTACCCTGGCTTTGCCTCCCAGCACTCCCAACACACATTCTCAGGGTCACTCTCACTCTCACTCCCAGCACAGACCACCTCCCAAAGTGCAAACCTCCAAGCCATTTCTCCCATACGATAGGCCTAAGGGCTTAGAGCTGTTGCTGGTCCTCACCTTCCCTTGACACCGCTTTCACAGCCAAACACACTCTGGCCATCAGCGCTGCCCTTGCCTCCCAGCACTCCCAACACACATTCTCAAGTTCAATCTCTCTCTCACTCCCGGCACAGACCACCTCCCAAAGTGCAAACACCCAACCGATTTCTGACATACGCTACATCTAAGGGCTTAGAGCTGTTGCTGGTCCTCACCTTCCCTTGACACCGCTTTCACAGACAAACACACTCTGCCCATCTACGCTGGTTTTGCCTCCCAGCACTCCCAAAACACATTCTCAGGTTGAATCTCACTATCACTGCCGGCACAGACCACTTCCCAAAGAGCAAATACCCAAGCGATTTCTGGCACACGCTACATCTAAGGCCTTAGAGCTGTTGCTGGTCCTCACCTTCCCTTGACACCGCTTTCACAGACAAACACACTCTGGCCATCTGCCTTTGCCTTCCCTCCCAGCACTCCCAACACACTCTCACTACCGGCACAGAACACCTCCCAAAATGCCAACACCCAAGCGATTTCTGACACACGCTACATCTAAGGGCTTAGAGCTGTTGCTGGTCTTCACCTTCCCTTGACACCGCTTTCACAGCCAAACACACTCTCCCCATCTACCCTGGCTTTGCCTCCCAGCACTCCCAACACACATTCTCAGGCTCACTCTCACTCTCACTCACGGCACAGACCACCTCCCAAAGTGAAAATACCCAAGGCATTTCTCCCATACGATAGGCCTAAGGGCTTAGAGCTGTTGCTGGTCCTCACCTTCCCTTGACACCGCTTTCACAGCCAAACACACGCTGCCCATCTACCCTGGCTTTGCCTCCCAGCACTCCCAACACACATTCTCAGGTTGAATCCCATTCTCACTCCCGACACAGACCACCTCCCAAAGTGAATATACCCAAGCGATTTCTGACACACGCTACATCTAAGGGCTTAGAGCTGTTGCTGGTCTTCACCTTCCCTTGACACCGCTTTCACAGCCAAACACACTCTGGCCATCTACGCTGGTTTTGCCTCCCAGCACTCCCAAAACACATTCTCAGGTTGAATCTCACTATCACTGCCGGCACAGACCACTTCCCAAAGAGCAAACACCCAAGCGATTTCTGACACACACTACATCTAAGGCCTTAGAGCTGTTGCTGGTCCTCACCTTCCCTTGACACCGCTTTCACAGACAAACACACTCTGGCCATCTACGCTGGTTTTGCCTCCCAGCACTCCCAAAACACATTCTCAGGTTGAATCTCACTATCACTGCCGGCACAGACCACTATCCAAAGGGCAAATACCCAAGCGATTTCTGACACACGCTACATCTAAGGCCTTAGAGCTGTTGCTGCTCCTCACTTTCCCTTGACACCGCTTTCACAGACAAACACACTCTGGCCATCTGCCTTTGCCTTCCCTCCCAGCACTCCCAACACACTCTCACTACCGGCACAGACCACCTCCCAAAATGCCACCACCAAACCGATTTCTGACACACGCTACATCTAAGGGCTTAGAGCTGTTGCTGGTCCTCACCTTCCCTTGACACCGCTTTCACAGCCAAACGCACTCTGCCCATCTGCACTGCCCTTGCCTCCCAGCACTCCCAACACACATTCTCAGGCACGCTCACGCTCTCACTCTGACTCCCAGCACAGACCACCTCCCAAAGTGAAAATACCCAAGCCATTTCTGACACACGCTACATCTACGGGCTTAGAGCTGTGACTGGTCCTCACCTTCCCTTGACACTGCTTTCACAGCCAAACGCACTCTGCCCATCTGCGCTGCCCTTGCCTCCCAGCACTCCCAACACACATTCTCAGTCTCACTATCACTCTCACTCCCGGCACACACCACCTCCCAAAGTGCAAACGTCCAAGCCATTTCTCCCCTACGATGGGCCTAAGGGCTTAGAGCTGTTGCTGGTCCTCACCTTCCCTTGACACGGCTTTCACAGACAAACACACTCTGGCCATCTGCGCTGCCCTTGCCTCACAGCACTCCCAACACACATTTTCAGGCTCACTCTCACTCTCACTCCAGGCACAGACCACCTCCCAAAGTGCAAACACCCAACCGATTTCTGACACACGCTACATCTAAGAGCTTAGAGCTGTTGCTGGTCCTCACCTTCCCTTGACACCGCTTTCACAGCCAAGCACACTCTGGCCATCTACCCTGGCTTTGCCTCCCAGCACTCCCAACACACATTCTCAGGCTCACTCTCACTCTCACTCCCAGCACAGACCACCTCCCAAAGTGCAAACCTCCAAGCCATTTCTCCCATACGATAGGCCTAACGGCTTAGAGCTGTTGCTGGTCCTCACCTTCCCTTGACACCGCTTTCACAGCCAAACACACTCTGGCCATCAGCGCTGCCCTTGCCTCCCAGCACTCCCAACACACATTCTCAAGTTCAATCTCTCTCTCACTCCCGGCACAGACCACCTCCCAAAGTGCAAACACCCAACCGATTTCTGACATACGCTACATCTAAGGGCTTAGAGCTGTTGCTGGTCCTCACCTTCCCTTGACACCGCTTTCACAGACAAACACACTCTGCCCATCTACGCTGGTTTTGCCTCCCAGCACTCCCAAAACACATTCTCAGGTTGAATGTCACTATCACTGCCGGCACAGACCACTTCCCAAAGAGCAAATACCCATGCGATTTCTGGCACACGCTACATCTAAGGCCTTAGAGCTGTTGCTGGTCCTCACCTTCCCTTGACACCGCTTTCACAGACAGACACACTCTGGCCATCTGCCTTTGCCTTCCCTCCCAGCACTCCCAACACACTCTCACTACCGGCACAGAACACCTCCCAAAATGCCAACACCCAAGCGATTTCTGACACACGCTACATCTAAGAGCTTAGAGCTGTTGCTGGTCTTCACCTTCCCTTGACACCGCTTTCACAGCCAAACACACTGTCCCCATCTACCCTGGCTTTGCCTCCCAGCACTCCCAACACACATTCTCAGGCTCACTCTCACTCTCACTCACGGCACAGACCACCTCCCAAAGTGAAAATACCCAAGGCATTTCTCCCATACGATAGGCCTAAGGGCTTAGAGCTGTTGCTGGTCCTCACCTTCCCTTGACACCGCTTTCACAGCCAAACACACGCTGCCCATCTACCCTGGCTTTGCCTCCCAGCACTCCCAACACACATTCTCAGGTTGAATCTCATTCTCACTCCCGGCACAGACCACCTCCCAAAGTGAATATACCTAAGCGATTTCTGACACACGCTACATCTAAGGGCTTAGAGCTGTTGCTGGTCTTCACCTTCCTTTGACACCGCTTTCACAGACAAACACACTCTGGCCATCTACGCTGGTTTTGCCTCCCAGCACTCCCAAAACACATTCTCAGGTTGAATCTCACTATCACTGCCGGCACAGACCACTTCCCAAAGAGCAAATACCCAAGCGATTTCTGACACACACTACATCTAAGGCCTTAGAGCTGTTGCTGGTCCTCACCTTCCCTTGACACCGCTTTCACAGACAAACACACTCTGGCCATCTACGCTGGTTTTGCCTCCCAGCACTCCCAAAACACATTCTCAGGTTGAATGTCACTATCACTGCCGGCACAGACCACTATCCAAAGGGCAAATACCCAAGCGATTTCTGACACACGCTACATCTAAGGCCTTAGAGCTGTTGCTGGTCCTCACCTTCCCTTGACACCGCTTTCACAGACAAACACACTCTGGCCATCTGCCTTTGCCTTCCCTCCCAGCACTCCCAACACACTCTCACTACCGGCACAGACCACCTCCCAAAATGCCACCACCAAACCGATTTCTGACACACGCTACATCTACGGGCTTAGAGCTGTTGCTGGTCCTCACCTTCCCTTGACACCGCTTTCACAGCCAAACGCACTCTGCCCATCTGCACTGCCCTTGCCTCCCAGCACTCCCAAAACACATTCTCAGGCACGCTCACGCTCTCACTCTGACTCCCAGCACAGACCACCTCCCAAAGTGAAAATACCCAAGCCATTTCTGACACACGCTACATCTACGGGCTTAGAGCTGTGACTGGTCCTCACCTTCCCTTGACACCGCTTTCACAGCCAAACGCACTCTGCCCATCTGCGTTGCCCTTGCCTCCCAGCACTCCCAACACACATTCTCAGGGTCACTATCACTCTCACTCCCGGCACACACCACCTCCCAAAGTGCAAACGTCCAAGCCATTTCTCCCCTACGATAGGCCTAAGGGCTTAGAGCTGTTGCTGGTCCTCACCTTCCCTTGACACTGCTTTCACAGACAAACACACTCTGGCCATCTGCGCTGCCCTTGGCTCACAGCACTCCCAACACACATTCTCAGGCTCACTCTCACTCTCACTCCCGGCACAGACCACCTCCCAAAGTGCAAACACGCAAGCGATTTCTGACACACGCTACATCTAAGAGCTTAGAGCTGTTGCTGGTCCTCACCTTCCCTTGACACCGCTTTCACAGGCAAACACACTCTGCCCATCTACCCTGGTTTTGCCTCCCAGCACTCCCAACACACATTCTCAGGCTCAATCTCACTCTCACTCCCGGCACACAACACCTCCCAAAGTGCAAACGTCCAAGCATTTTCTGCCGCATGCTACATCTAAGGCCTTAGAGCTGTTGCTGCTCCTCACCTTCCCTTGACACCGCTTTCACAGGCAAACACAATCTGCCCATCTGCCTTTGCCTCAACTCCCAGCACTCCCAACACACATTCTCAGGCTCACTCTCACTCTCACTCCCGGCACAGACCACCTCCCAAAGTGCAAACCTCCAAGCCATTTCTCCCCTACGATGGGCCTAAGGGCTTAGAGCTGTTGCTGGTCCTCACCTTCCCTTGACACCGCTTTCACAGCCAAACACACTCTGGCCATCAGCGCTGCCCTTGCCTCCCAGCACTCCCAACACACATTCTCAGTCTCACTATCACTCTCACTCCCGGCACACACCACCTCCCAAAGTGCAAACGTCCAAGCCATTTATCCCCTACGATAGGCCTAAGGGCTTAGAGCTGTTGCTGGTCCTCACCTTCCCTTGACACTGCTTTCACAGACAAACACACTCTGGCCATCTGCGCTGCCCTTGCCTCACAGCACTCCCAACACACATTTTCAGGCTCACTCTCACTCTCACTCCCGGCACAGACCACCTCCCAAAGTGCAAACACCCAACCGATTTCTGACACACGCTACATCTAAGAGCTTAGAGCTGTTGCTGGTCCTCACCTTCCCTTGACACCGCTTTCACAGCCAAACACACTCTGGCCATCAGCGCTGCCCTTGCCTCCCAGCACTCCCAACACACATTCTCAGTCTCACTATCACTCTCACTCCCGGCACACACCACCTCCCAAAGTGCAAACGTCCAAGCCATTTATCCCCTACGATAGGCCTAAGGGCTTAGAGCTGTTGCTGGTCCTCACCTTCCCTTGACACTGCTTTCACAGACAAACACACTCTGGCCATCTGCGCTGCCCTTGCCTCACAGCACTCCCAACACACATTTTCAGGCTCACTCTCACTCTCACTCCCGGCACAGACCACCTCCCAAAGTGCAAACACCCAACCGATTTCTGACACACGCTACATCTAAGAGCTTAGAGCTGTTGCTGGTCCTCACCTTCCCTTGACACCGCTTTCACAGCCAAGCACACTCTGGCCATCTACCCTGGCTTTGCCTCCCAGCACTCCCAACACACATTCTCAGGCTCACTCTCACTCTCACTCCCAGCACAGACCACCTCCCAAAGTGCAAACCTCCAAGCCATTTCTCCCATACGATAGGCCTAACGGCTTAGAGCTGTTGCTGGTCCTCACCTTCCCTTGACACCGCTTTCACAGCCAAACACACTCTGGCCATCAGCGCTGCCCTTGCCTCCCAGCACTCCCAACACACATTCTCAAGTTCAATCTCTCTCTCACTCCCGGCACAGACCACCTCCCAAAGTGCAAACACCCAACCGATTTCTGACATACGCTACATCTAAGGGCTTAGAGCTGTTGCTGGTCCTCACCTTCCCTTGACACCGCTTTCACAGACAAACACACTCTGCCCATCTACGCTGGTTTTGCCTCCCAGCACTCCCAAAACACATTCTCAGGTTGAATCTCACTATCACTGCCGGCACAGACCACTTCCCAAAGAGCAAATACCCAAGCGATTTCTGGCACACGCTACATCTAAGGCCTTAGAGCTGTTGCTGGTCCTCACCTTCCCTTGACACCGCTTTCACAGACAAACACACTCTGGCCATCTGCCTTTGCCTTCCCTCCCAGCACTCCCAACACACTCTCACTACCGGCACAGAACACCTCCCAAAATGCCAACACCCAAGCGATTTCTGACACACGCTACATCTAAGGGCTTAGAGCTGTTGCTGGTCTTCACCTTCCCTTGACACCGCTTTCACAGCCAAACACACTCTCCCCATCTACCCTGGCTTTGCCTCCCAGCACTCCCAACACACATTGTCAGGCTCACTCTCACTCTCACTCACGGCACAGACCACCTCCCAAAGTGAAAATACCCAAGGCATTTCTCCCATACGATAGGCCTAAGGGCTTAGAGCTGTTGCTGGTCCTCACCTTCCCTTGACACCGCTTTCACAGCCAAACACACGCTGCCCATCTACCCTGGCTTTGCCTCCCAGCACTCCCAACACACATTCTCAGGTTGAATCCCATTCTCACTCCCGACACAGACCACCTCCCAAAGTGAATATACCCAAGCGATTTCTGACACACGCTACATCTAAGGGCTTAGAGCTGTTGCTGGTCTACACCTTCCCTTGACACCGCTTTCACAGCCAAACACACTCTGGCCATCTACGCTGGTTTTGCCTCCCAGCACTCCCAAAACACATTCTCAGGTTGAATCTCACTATCACTGCCGGCACAGACCACTTCCCAAAGAGCAAATACCCAAGCGATTTCTGACACACACTACATCTAAGGCCTTAGAGCTGTTGCTGGTCCTCACCTTCCCTTGACACCGCTTTCACAGACAAACACACTCTGGCCATCTACGCTGGTTTTGCCTCCCAGCACTCCCAAAACACATTCTCAGGTTGAATCTCACTATCACTGCCGGCACAGACCACTATCCAAAGGGCAAATACCCAAGCGATTTCTGACACACGCTACATCTAAGGCCTTAGAGCTGTTGCTGCTCCTCACTTTCCCTTGACACCGCTTTCACAGACAAACACACTCTGGCCATCTGCCTTTGCCTTCCCTCCCAGCACTCCCAACACACTCTCACTACCGGCACAGACCACCTCCCAAAATGCCACCACCAAACCGATTTCTGACACACGCTACATCTAAGGGCTTAGAGCTGTTGCTGGTCCTCACCTTCCCTTGACACCGCTTTCACAGCCAAACGCACTCTGCCCATCTGCACTGCCCTTGCCTCCCAGCACTCCCAACACACATTCTCAGGCACGCTCACGCTCTCACTCTGACTCCCAGCACAGACCACCTCCCAAAGTGAAAATACCCAAGCCATTTCTGACACACGCTACATCTACGGGCTTAGAGCTGTGACTGGTCCTCACCTTCCCTTGACACTGCTTTCACAGCCAAACGCACTCTGCCCATCTGCGCTGCCCTTGCCTCCCAGCACTCCCAACACACATTCTCAGTCTCACTATCACTCTCACTCCCGGCACACACCACCTCCCAAAGTGCAAACGTCCAAGCCATTTATCCCCTACGATAGGCCTAAGGGCTTAGAGCTGTTGCTGGTCCTCACCTTCCCTTGACACGGCTTTCACAGACAAACACACTCTGGCCATCTGCGCTGCCCTTGCCTCACAGCACTCCCAACACACATTTTCAGGCTCACTCTCACTCTCACTCCCGGCACAGACCACCTCCCAAACTGCAAACACCCAAGCGATTTCTGACACACGCTACATCTAAGAGCTTAGAGCTGTTGCTGGTCCTCACCTTCCCTTGACACCGCTTTCACTGCCAAGCACACTCTGGCCATCTACACTGGCTTTGCCTCCCAGCACTCCCAACACACATTCTCAGGCTCACTCTCACTCTCACTCCCAGCACAGACCACCTCCCAAAGTGCAAACCTCCAAGCCATTTCTCCCATACGATAGGCCTAAGGGCTTAGAGCTGTTGCTGGTCCTCACCTTCCCTTGACACCGCTTTCACAGCCAAACACACTCTGGCCATCAGCGCTGCCCTTGCCTCCCAGCACTCCCAACACACATTCTCAGGTTGAATCTCATTCTCACTCCCGGCACAGACCACCTCCCAAAGTGAATATACCTAAGCGATTTCTGACACACGCTACATCTAAGGGCTTAGAGCTGTTGCTGGTCTTCACCTTCCTTTGACACCGCTTTCACAGCCAAACACACTCTGGCCATCTACGCTGGTTTTGCCTCCCAGCACTCCCAAAACACATTCTCAGGTTGAATGTCACTACCACTGCCGGCACAGACCACTATCCAAAGGGCAAATACCCAAGCGATTTCTGACACACGCTACATCTAAGGCCTTAGAGCTGTTGCTGGTCCTCACCTTCCCTTGACACCGCTTTCACAGACAAACACACTCTGGCCATCTGCCTTTGCCTTCCCTCCCAGCACTCCCAACACACTCTCACTACCGGCACAGACCACCTCCTAAAATGCCACCACCAAACCGATTTCTGACACACGCTACATCTAAGGGCTTAGAGCTGTTGCTGGTCCTCACCTTCCCTTGACACCGCTTTCACAGCCAAACGCACTCTGCCCATCTGCACTGCCCTTGCCTCCCAGCACTCCCAACACACATTCTCAGGCACGCTCACGCTCTCACTCTGACTCCCAGCACAGACCACCTCCCAAAGTGAAAATACCCAAGCCATTTCTGACACACGCTACATCTACGGGCTTAGAGCTGTGACTGGTCCTCACCTTCCCTTGACACCGCTTTCACAGCCAAACGCACTCTGCCCATCTGCGTTGCCCTTGCCTCCCAGCACTCCCAACACACATTCTCAGGGTCACTATCACTCTCACTCCCGGCACACACCACCTCCCAAAGTGCAAACGTCCAAGCCATTTCTCCCCTACGATAGGCCTAAGGGCTTAGAGCTGTTGCTGGTCCTCACCTTCCCTTGACACTGCTTTCACAGACAAACACACTCTGGCCATCTGCGCTGCCCTTGGCTCACAGCACTCCCAACACACATTCTCAGGCTCACTCTCACTCTCACTCCCGGCACAGACCACCTCCCAAAGTGCAAACACGCAAGCGATTTCTGACACACGCTACATCTAAGAGCTTAGAGCTGTTGCTGGTCCTCACCTTCCCTTGACACCGCTTTCACAGGCAAACACACTCTGCCCATCTACCCTGGTTTTGCCTCCCAGCACTCCCAACACACATTCTCAGGCTCAATCTCACTCTCACTCCCGGCACACAACACCTCCCAAAGTGCAAACGTCCAAGCATTTTCTGCCGCATGCTACATCTAAGGCCTTAGAGCTGTTGCTGCTCCTCACCTTCCCTTGACACCGCTTTCACAGGCAAACACAATCTGCCCATCTGCCTTTGCCTCAACTCCCAGCACTCCCAACACACATTCTCAGGCTCACTCTCACTCTCACTCCCGGCACAGACCACCTCCCAAAGTGCAAACCTCCAAGCCATTTCTCCCCTACGATGGGCCTAAGGGCTTAGAGCTGTTGCTGGTCCTCACCTTCCCTTGACACCGCTTTCACAGCCAAACACACTCTGGCCATCAGCGCTGCCCTTGCCTCCCAGCACTCCCAACACACATTCTCAGTCTCACTATCACTCTCACTCCCGGCACACACCACCTCCCAAAGTGCAAACGTCCAAGCCATTTATCCCCTACGATAGGCCTAAGGGCTTAGAGCTGTTGCTGGTCCTCACCTTCCCTTGACACTGCTTTCACAGACAAACACACTCTGGCCATCTGCGCTGCCCTTGCCTCACAGCACTCCCAACACACATTTTCAGGCTCACTCTCACTCTCACTCCCGGCACAGACCACCTCCCAAAGTGCAAACACCCAACCGATTTCTGACACACGCTACATCTAAGAGCTTAGAGCTGTTGCTGGTCCTCACCTTCCCTTGACACCGCTTTCACAGCCAAACACACTCTGGCCATCAGCGCTGCCCTTGCCTCCCAGCACTCCCAACACACATTCTCAGTCTCACTATCACTCTCACTCCCGGCACACACCACCTCCCAAAGTGCAAACGTCCAAGCCATTTATCCCCTACGATAGGCCTAAGGGCTTAGAGCTGTTGCTGGTCCTCACCTTCCCTTGACACTGCTTTCACAGCCAAACACACTCTGGCCATCTGCGCTGCCCTTGCCTCACAGCACTCCCAACACACATTTTCAGGCTCACTCTCACTCTCACTCCCGGCACAGACCACCTCCCAAAGTGCAAACACCCAAGCGATTTCTGACACACGCTACATCTAAGAGCTTAGAGCTGTTGCTGGTCCTCACCTTCCCTTGACACCGCTTTCACAGCCAAGCACACTCTGGCCATCTACCCTGGCTTTGCCTCCCAGCACTCCCAACACACATTCTCAGGCTCACTCTCACTCTCACTCCCAGCACAGACCACCTCCCAAAGTGCAAACCTCCAAGCCATTTCTCCCATACGATAGGCCTAACGGCTTAGAGCTGTTGCTGGTCCTCACCTTCCCTTGACACCGCTTTCACAGCCAAACACACTCTGGCCATCAGCGCTGCCCTTGCCTCCCAGCACTCCCAACACACATTCTCAAGTTCAATCTCTCTCTCACTCCCGGCACAGACCACCTCCCAAAGTGCAAACACCCAACCGATTTCTGACATACGCTACATCTAAGGGCTTAGAGCTGTTGCTGGTCCTCACCTTCCCTTGACACCGCTTTCACAGACAAACACACTCTGCCCATCTACGCTGGTTTTGCCTCCCAGCACTCCCAACACACATTCTCAGGTTGAATCTCACTATCACTGCCGGCACAGACCACTTCCCAAAGAGCAAATACCCAAGCGATTTCTGGCACACGCTACATCTAAGGCCTTAGAGCTGTTGCTGGTCCTCACCTTCCCTTGACACCGCTTTCACAGACAAACACACTCTGGCCATCTGCCTTTGCCTTCCCTCCCAGCACTCCCAACACACTCTCACTACCGGCACAGAACACCTCCCAAAATGCCAACACCCAAGCGATTTCTGACACACGCTACATCTAAGGGCTTAGAGCTGTTGCTGGTCTTCACCTTCCCTTGACACCGCTTTCACAGCCAAACACACTCTCCCCATCTACCCTGGCTTTGCCTCCCAGCACTCCCAACACACATTGTCAGGCTCACTCTCACTCTCACTCACGGCACAGACCACCTCCCAAAGTGAAAATACCCAAGGCATTTCTCCCATACGATAGGCCTAAGGGCTTAGAGCTGTTGCTGGTCCTCACCTTCCCTTGACACCGCTTTCACAGCCAAACACACGCTGCCCATCTACCCTGGCTTTGCCTCCCAGCACTCCCAACACACATTCTCAGGTTGAATCCCATTCTCACTCCCGACACAGACCACCTCCCAAAGTGAATATACCCAAGCGATTTCTGACACACGCTACATCTAAGGGCTTAGAGCTGTTGCTGGTCTACACCTTCCCTTGACACCGCTTTCACAGCCAAACACACTCTGGCCATCTACGCTGGTTTTGCCTCCCAGCACTCCCAAAACACATTCTCAGGTTGAATCTCACTATCACTGCCGGCACAGACCACTTCCCAAAGAGCAAATACCCAAGCGATTTCTGACACACACTACATCTAAGGCCTTAGAGCTGTTGCTGGTCCTCACCTTCCCTTGACACCGCTTTCACAGACAAACACACTCTGGCCATCTACGCTGGTTTTGCCTCCCAGCACTCCCAAAACACATTCTCAGGTTGAATCTCACTATCACTGCCGGCACAGACCACTATCCAAAGGGCAAATACCCAAGCGATTTCTGACACACGCTACATCTAAGGCCTTAGAGCTGTTGCTGCTCCTCACTTTCCCTTGACACCGCTTTCACAGACAAACACACTCTGGCCATCTGCCTTTGCCTTCCCTCCCAGCACTCCCAACACACTCTCACTACCGGCACAGACCACCTCCCAAAATGCCACCACCAAACCGATTTCTGACACACGCTACATCTAAGGGCTTAGAGCTGTTGCTGGTCCTCACCTTCCCTTGACACCGCTTTCACAGCCAAACGCACTCTGCCCATCTGCACTGCCCTTGCCTCCCAGCACTCCCAACACACATTCTCAGGCACGCTCACGCTCTCACTCTGACTCCCAGCACAGACCACCTCCCAAAGTGAAAATACCCAAGCCATTTCTGACACACGCTACATCTACGGGCTTAGAGCTGTGACTGGTCCTCACCTTCCCTTGACACTGCTTTCACAGCCAAACGCACTCTGCCCATCTGCGCTGCCCTTGCCTCCCAGCACTCCCAACACACATTCTCAGTCTCACTATCACTCTCACTCCCGGCACACACCACCTCCCAAAGTGCAAACGTCCAAGCCATTTATCCCCTACGATAGGCCTAAGGGCTTAGAGCTGTTGCTGGTCCTCACCTTCCCTTGACACGGCTTTCACAGACAAACACACTCTGGCCATCTGCGCTGCCCTTGCCTCACAGCACTCCCAACACACATTTTCAGGCTCACTCTCACTCTCACTCCCGGCACAGACCACCTCCCAAACTGCAAACACCCAAGCGATTTCTGACACACGCTACATCTAAGAGCTTAGAGCTGTTGCTGGTCCTCACCTTCCCTTGACACCGCTTTCACTGCCAAGCACACTCTGGCCATCTACACTGGCTTTGCCTCCCAGCACTCCCAACACACATTCTCAGGCTCACTCTCACTCTCACTCCCAGCACAGACCACCTCCCAAAGTGCAAACCTCCAAGCCATTTCTCCCATACGATAGGCCTAAGGGCTTAGAGCTGTTGCTGGTCCTCACCTTCCCTTGACACCGCTTTCACAGCCAAACACACTCTGGCCATCAGCGCTGCCCTTGCCTCCCAGCACTCCCAACACACATTCTCAAGTTCAATCTCTCTCTCACTCCCGGCACAGACCACCTCCCAAAGTGCCAACACCCAACCGATTTCTGACATACGCTACATCTAAGGGCTTAGAGCTGTTGCTGGTCCTCACCTTCCCTTGACACCGCTTTCACAGACAGACACACTCTGGCCATCTGCCTTTGCCTTCCCTCCCAGCACTCCCAACACACTCTCACTACCGGCACAGAACACCTCCCAAAATGCCAACACCCAAGCGATTTCTGACACACGCTACATCTAAGGGCTTAGAGCTGTTGCTGGTCTTCACCTTCCCTTGACACCGCTTTCACAGCCAAACACACTCTCCCCATCTACCCTGGCTTTGCCTCCCAGCACTCCCAACACACATTCTCAGGCTCACTCTCACTCTCACTCACGGCACAGACCACCTCCCAAAGTGAAAATACCCAAGGCATTTCTCCCATACGATAGGCCTAAGGGCTTAGAGCTGTTGCTGGTCCTCACCTTCCCTTGACACCGCTTTCACAGCCAAACACACGCTGCCCATCTACCCTGGCTTTGCCTCCCAGCACTCCCAACACACATTCTCAGGTTGAATCTCATTCTCACTCCCGGCACAGACCACCTCCCAAAGTGAATATACCTAAGCGATTTCTGACACACACTACATCTAAGGGCTTAGAGCTGTTGCTGGTCTTCACCTTCCTTTGACACCGCTTTCACAGCCAAACACACTCTGGCCATCTACGCTGGTTTTGCCTCCCAGCACTCCCAAAACACATTCTCAGGTTGAATGTCACTACCACTGCCGGCACAGACCACTATCCAAAGGGCAAATACCCAAGCGATTTCTGACACACGCTACATCTAAGGCCTTAGAGCTGTTGCTGGTCCTCACCTTCCCTTGACACCGCTTTCACAGACAAACACACTCTGGCCATCTGCCTTTGCCTTCCCTCCCAGCACTCCCAACACACTCTCACTACTGGCACAGACCACCTCCTAAAATGCCACCACCAAACCGATTTCTGACACACGCTACATCTAAGGGCTTAGAGCTGTTGCTGGTCCTCACCTTCCCTTGACACCGCTTTCACAGCCAAACGCACTCTGCCCATCTGCACTGCCCTTGCCTCCCAGCACTCCCAACACACATTCTCAGGCACGCTCACGCTCTCACTCTGACTCCCAGCACAGACCACCTCCCAAAGTGAAAATACCCAAGCCATTTCTGACACACGCTACATCTACGGGCTTAGAGCTGTGACTGGTCCTCACCTTCCCTTGACACCGCTTTCACAGCCAAACGCACTCTGCCCATCTGCGTTGCCCTTGCCTCCCAGCACTCCCAACACACATTCTCAGGGTCACTATCACTCTCACTCCCGGCACACACCACCTCCCAAAGTGCAAACGTCCAAGCCATTTCTCCCCTACGATAGGCCTAAGGGCTTAGAGCTGTTGCTGGTCCTCACCTTCCCTTGACACTGCTTTCACAGACAAACACACTCTGGCCATCTGCGCTGCCCTTGGCTCACAGCACTCCCAACACACATTCTCAGGCTCACTCTCACTCTCACTCCCGGCACAGACCACCTCCCAAAGTGCAAACACGCAAGCGATTTCTGACACACGCTACATCTAAGAGCTTAGAGCTGTTGCTGGTCCTCACCTTCCCTTGACACCGCTTTCACAGGCAAACACACTCTGCCCATCTACCCTGGTTTTGCCTCCCAGCACTCCCAACACACATTCTCAGGCTCAATCTCACTCTCACTCCCGGCACACAACACCTCCCAAAGTGCAAACGTCCAAGCATTTTCTGCCGCATGCTACATCTAAGGCCTTAGAGCTGTTGCTGCTCCTCACCTTCCCTTGACACCGCTTTCACAGGCAAACACAATCTGCCCATCTGCCTTTGCCTCAACTCCCAGCACTCCCAACACACATTCTCAGGCTCACTCTCACTCTCACTCCCGGCACAGACCACCTCCCAAAGTGCAAACCTCCAAGCCATTTCTCCCCTACGATGGGCCTAAGGGCTTAGAGCTGTTGCTGGTCCTCACCTTCCCTTGACACCGCTTTCACAGCCAAACACACTCTGGCCATCAGCGCTGCCCTTGCCTCCCAGCACTCCCAACACACATTCTCAGTCTCACTATCACTCTCACTCCCGGCACACACCACCTCCCAAAGTGCAAACGTCCAAGCCATTTATCCCCTACGATAGGCCTAAGGGCTTAGAGCTGTTGCTGGTCCTCACCTTCCCTTGACACTGCTTTCACAGACAAACACACTCTGGCCATCTGCGCTGCCCTTGCCTCACAGCACTCCCAACACACATTTTCAGGCTCACTCTCACTCTCACTCCCGGCACAGACCACCTCCCAAAGTGCAAACACCCAACCGATTTCTGACACACGCTACATCTAAGAGCTTAGAGCTGTTGCTGGTCCTCACCTTCCCTTGACACCGCTTTCACAGCCAAACACACTCTGGCCATCAGCGCTGCCCTTGCCTCCCAGCACTCCCAACACACATTCTCAGTCTCACTATCACTCTCACTCCCGGCACACACCACCTCCCAAAGTGCAAACGTCCAAGCCATTTATCCCCTACGATAGGCCTAAGGGCTTAGAGCTGTTGCTGGTCCTCACCTTCCCTTGACACTGCTTTCACAGCCAAACACACTCTGGCCATCTGCGCTGCCCTTGCCTCACAGCACTCCCAACACACATTTTCAGGCTCACTCTCACTCTCACTCCCGGCACAGACCACCTCCCAAAGTGCAAACACCCAAGCGATTTCTGACACACGCTACATCTAAGAGCTTAGAGCTGTTGCTGGTCCTCACCTTCCCTTGACACCGCTTTCACAGCCAAGCACACTCTGGCCATCTACCCTGGCTTTGCCTCCCAGCACTCCCAACACACATTCTCAGGCTCACTCTCACTCTCACTCCCAGCACAGACCACCTCCCAAAGTGCAAACCTCCAAGCCATTTCTCCCATACGATAGGCCTAACGGCTTAGAGCTGTTGCTGGTCCTCACCTTCCCTTGACACCGCTTTCACAGCCAAACACACTCTGGCCATCAGCGCTGCCCTTGCCTCCCAGCACTCCCAACACACATTCTCAAGTTCAATCTCTCTCTCACTCCCGGCACAGACCACCTCCCAAAGTGCAAACACCCAACCGATTTCTGACATACGCTACATCTAAGGGCTTAGAGCTGTTGCTGGTCCTCACCTTCCCTTGACACCGCTTTCACAGACAAACACACTCTGCCCATCTACGCTGGTTTTGCCTCCCAGCACTCCCAAAACACATTCTCAGGTTGAATCTCACTATCACTGCCGGCACAGACCACTTCCCAAAGAGCAAATACCCAAGCGATTTCTGGCACACGCTACATCTAAGGCCTTAGAGCTGTTGCTGGTCCTCACCTTCCCTTGACACCGCTTTCACAGACAAACACACTCTGG
The DNA here is from genome assembly GCF_030463565.1 of Pelecanus crispus. Lineage (NCBI taxonomy): Eukaryota > Metazoa > Chordata > Aves > Pelecaniformes > Pelecanidae > Pelecanus > Pelecanus crispus. Next base: position 684,029 of record NW_027461476.1, on the reverse strand, counting down.
CCATCTGCCTTTGCCTTCCCTCCCAGCACTCCCAACACACTCTCACTACCGGCACAGAACACCTCCCAAAATGCCAACACCCAAGCGATTTCTGACACACGCTACATCTAAGGGCTTAGAGCTGTTGCTGGTCTTCACCTTCCCTTGACACCGCTTTCACAGCCAAACACACTCTCCCCATCTACCCTGGCTTTGCCTCCCAGCACTCCCAACACACATTCTCAGGCTCACTCTCACTCTCACTCACGGCACAGACCACCTCCCAAAGTGAAAATACCCAAGGCATTTCTCCCATACGATAGGCCTAAGGGCTTAGAGCTGTTGCTGGTCCTCACCTTCCCTTGACACCGCTTTCACAGCCAAACACACGCTGCCCATCTACCCTGGCTTTGCCTCCCAGCACTCCCAACACACATTCTCAGGTTGAATCCCATTCTCACTCCCGACACAGACCACCTCCCAAAGTGAATATACCCAAGCGATTTCTGACACACGCTACATCTAAGGGCTTAGAGCTGTTGCTGGTCTACACCTTCCCTTGACACCGCTTTCACAGCCAAACACACTCTGGCCATCTACGCTGGTTTTGCCTCCCAGCACTCCCAAAACACATTCTCAGGTTGAATCTCACTATCACTGCCGGCACAGACCACTTCCCAAAGAGCAAATACCCAAGCGATTTCTGACACACACTACATCTAAGGCCTTAGAGCTGTTGCTGGTCCTCACCTTCCCTTGACACCGCTTTCACAGACAAACACACTCTGGCCATCTACGCTGGTTTTGCCTCCCAGCACTCCCAAAACACATTCTCAGGTTGAATCTCACTATCACTGCCGGCACAGACCACTATCCAAAGGGCAAATACCCAAGCGATTTCTGACACACGCTACATCTAAGGCCTTAGAGCTGTTGCTGCTCCTCACTTTCCCTTGACACCGCTTTCACAGACAAACACACTCTGGCCATCTGCCTTTGCCTTCCCTCCCAGCACTCCCAACACACTCTCACTACCGGCACAGACCACCTCCCAAAATGCCACCACCAAACCGATTTCTGACACACGCTACATCTAAGGGCTTAGAGCTGTTGCTGGTCCTCACCTTCCCTTGACACCGCTTTCACAGCCAAACGCACTCTGCCCATCTGCACTGCCCTTGCCTCCCAGCACTCCCAACACACATTCTCAGGCACGCTCACGCTCTCACTCTGACTCCCAGCACAGACCACCTCCCAAAGTGAAAATACCCAAGCCATTTCTGACACACGCTACATCTACGGGCTTAGAGCTGTGACTGGTCCTCACCTTCCCTTGACACTGCTTTCACAGCCAAACGCACTCTGCCCATCTGCGCTGCCCTTGCCTCCCAGCACTCCCAACACACATTCTCAGTCTCACTATCACTCTCACTCCCGGCACACACCACCTCCCAAAGTGCAAACGTCCAAGCCATTTCTCCCATACGATAGGCCTAAGGGCTTAGAGCTGTTGCTGGTCCTCACCTTCCCTTGACACGGCTTTCACAGACAAACACACTCTGGCCATCTGCGCTGCCCTTGCCTCACAGCACTCCCAACACACATTTTCAGGCTCACTCTCACTCTCACTCCCGGCACAGACCACCTCCCAAACTGCAAACACCCAAGCGATTTCTGACACACGCTACATCTAAGAGCTTAGAGCTGTTGCTGGTCCTCACCTTCCCTTGACACCGCTTTCACTGCCAAGCACACTCTGGCCATCTACACTGGCTTTGCCTCCCAGCACTCCCAACACACATTCTCAGGCTCACTCTCACTCTCACTCCCAGCACAGACCACCTCCCAAAGTGCAAACCTCCAAGCCATTTCTCCCATACGATAGGCCTAAGGGCTTAGAGCTGTTGCTGGTCCTCACCTTCCCTTGACACCGCTTTCACAGCCAAACACACTCTGGCCATCAGCGCTGCCCTTGCCTCCCAGCACTCCCAACACACATTCTCAAGTTCAATCTCTCTCTCACTCCCGGCACAGACCACCTCCCAAAGTGCCAACACCCAACCGATTTCTGACATACGCTACATCTAAGGGCTTAGAGCTGTTGCTGGTCCTCACCTTCCCTTGACACCGCTTTCACAGACAGACACACTCTGGCCATCTGCCTTTGCCTTCCCTCCCAGCACTCCCAACACACTCTCACTACCGGCACAGAACACCTCCCAAAATGCCAACACCCAAGCGATTTCTGACACACGCTACATCTAAGGGCTTAGAGCTGTTGCTGGTCTTCACCTTCCCTTGACACCGCTTTCACAGCCAAACACACTCTCCCCATCTACCCTGGCTTTGCCTCCCAGCACTCCCAACACACATTCTCAGGCTCACTCTCACTCTCACTCACGGCACAGACCACCTCCCAAAGTGAAAATACCCAAGGCATTTCTCCCATACGATAGGCCTAAGGGCTTAGAGCTGTTGCTGGTCCTCACCTTCCCTTGACACCGCTTTCACAGCCAAACACACGCTGCCCATCTACCCTGGCTTTGCCTCCCAGCACTCCCAACACACATTCTCAGGTTGAATCTCATTCTCACTCCCGGCACAGACCACCTCCCAAAGTGAATATACCTAAGCGATTTCTGACACACGCTACATCTAAGGGCTTAGAGCTGTTGCTGGTCTTCACCTTCCTTTGACACCGCTTTCACAGCCAAACACACTCTGGCCATCTACGCTGGTTTTGCCTCCCAGCACTCCCAAAACACATTCTCAGGTTGAATGTCACTACCACTGCCGGCACAGACCACTATCCAAAGGGCAAATACCCAAGCGATTTCTGACACACGCTACATCTAAGGCCTTAGAGCTGTTGCTGGTCCTCACCTTCCCTTGACACCGCTTTCACAGACAAACACACTCTGGCCATCTGCCTTTGCCTTCCCTCCCAGCACTCCCAACACACTCTCACTACCGGCACAGACCACCTCCTAAAATGCCACCACCAAACCGATTTCTGACACACGCTACATCTAAGGGCTTAGAGCTGTTGCTGGTCCTCACCTTCCCTTGACACTGCTTTCACAGCCAAACACACTCTGGCCATCTGCGCTGCCCTTGCCTGACAGCACTCCCAACACACATTTTCAGGCTCACTCTCACTCTCACTCCCGGCACAGACCACCTCCCAAAGTGCAAACACCCAACCGATTTCTGACACACGCTACATCTAAGAGCTTAGAGCTGTTGCTGGTCCTCACCTTCCCTTGACACCGCTTTCACAGCCAAGCACACTCTGGCCATCTACCCTGGCTTTGCCTCCCAGCACTCCCAACACACATTCTCAGGCTCACTCTCACTCTCACTCCCAGCACAGACCACCTCCCAAAGTGCAAACCTCCAAGCCATTTCTCCCATACGTTAGGCCTAACGGCTTAGAGCTGTTGCTGGTCCTCACCTTCCCTTGACACCGCTTTCACAGCCAAACACACTCTGGCCATCAGCGCTGCCCTTGCCTCCCAGCACTCCCAACACACATTCTCAAGTTCAATCTCTCTCTCACTCCCGGCACAGACCACCTCCCAAAGTGCAAACACCCAACCGATTTCTGACATACGCTACATCTAAGGGCTTAGAGCTGTTGCTGGTCCTCACCTTCCCTTGACACCGCTTTCACAGACAAACACACTCTGCCCATCTACGCTGGTTTTGCCTCCCAGCACTCCCAAAACACATTCTCAGGTTGAATCTCACTATCACTGCCGGCACAGACCACTTCCCAAAGAGCAAATACCCAAGCGATTTCTGGCACACGCTACATCTAAGGCCTTAGAGCTGTTGCTGGTCCTCACCTTCCCTTGACACCGCTTTCACAGACAAACACACTCTGGCCATCTGCCTTTGCCTTCCCTCCCAGCACTCCCAACACACTCTCACTACCGGCACAGAACACCTCCCAAAATGCCAACACCCAAGCGATTTCTGACACACGCTACATCTAAGGGCTTAGAGCTGTTGCTGGTCTTCACCTTCCCTTGACACCGCTTTCACAGCCAAACACACTCTCCCCATCTACCCTGGCTTTGCCTCCCAGCACTCCCAACACACATTGTCAGGCTCACTCTCACTCTCACTCACGGCACAGACCACCTCCCAAAGTGAAAATACCCAAGGCATTTCTCCCATACGATAGGCCTAAGGGCTTAGAGCTGTTGCTGGTCCTCACCTTCCCTTGACACCGCTTTCACAGCCAAACACACGCTGCCCATCTACCCTGGCTTTGCCTCCCAGCACTCCCAACACACATTCTCAGGTTGAATCCCATTCTCACTCCCGACACAGACCACCTCCCAAAGTGAATATACCCAAGCGATTTCTGACACACGCTACATCTAAGGGCTTAGAGCTGTTGCTGGTCTACACCTTCCCTTGACACCGCTTTCACAGCCAAACACACTCTGGCCATCTACGCTGGTTTTGCCTCCCAGCACTCCCAAAACACATTCTCAGGTTGAATCTCACTATCACTGCCGGCACAGACCACTTCCCAAAGAGCAAATACCCAAGCGATTTCTGACACACACTACATCTAAGGCCTTAGAGCTGTTGCTGGTCCTCACCTTCCCTTGACACCGCTTTCACAGACAAACACACTCTGGCCATCTACGCTGGTTTTGCCTCCCAGCACTCCCAAAACACATTCTCAGGTTGAATCTCACTATCACTGCCGGCACAGACCACTATCCAAAGGGCAAATACCCAAGCGATTTCTGACACACGCTACATCTAAGGCCTTAGAGCTGTTGCTGCTCCTCACTTTCCCTTGACACCGCTTTCACAGACAAACACACTCTGGCCATCTGCCTTTGCCTTCCCTCCCAGCACTCCCAACACACTCTCACTACCGGCACAGACCACCTCCCAAAATGCCACCACCAAACCGATTTCTGACACACGCTACATCTAAGGGCTTAGAGCTGTTGCTGGTCCTCACCTTCCCTTGACACCGCTTTCACAGCCAAACGCACTCTGCCCATCTGCACTGCCCTTGCCTCCCAGCACTCCCAACACACATTCTCAGGCACGCTCACGCTCTCACTCTGACTCCCAGCACAGACCACCTCCCAAAGTGAAAATACCCAAGCCATTTCTGACACACGCTACATCTACGGGCTTAGAGCTGTGACTGGTCCTCACCTTCCCTTGACACTGCTTTCACAGCCAAACGCACTCTGCCCATCTGCGCTGCCCTTGCCTCCCAGCACTCCCAACACACATTCTCAGTCTCACTATCACTCTCACTCCCGGCACACACCACCTCCCAAAGTGCAAACGTCCAAGCCATTTCTCCCATACGATAGGCCTAAGGGCTTAGAGCTGTTGCTGGTCCTCACCTTCCCTTGACACGGCTTTCACAGACAAACACACTCTGGCCATCTGCGCTGCCCTTGCCTCACAGCACTCCCAACACACATTTTCAGGCTCACTCTCACTCTCACTCCCGGCACAGACCACCTCCCAAACTGCAAACACCCAAGCGATTTCTGACACACGCTACATCTAAGAGCTTAGAGCTGTTGCTGGTCCTCACCTTCCCTTGACACCGCTTTCACTGCCAAGCACACTCTGGCCATCTACACTGGCTTTGCCTCCCAGCACTCCCAACACACATTCTCAGGCTCACTCTCACTCTCACTCCCAGCACAGACCACCTCCCAAAGTGCAAACCTCCAAGCCATTTCTCCCATACGATAGGCCTAAGGGCTTAGAGCTGTTGCTGGTCCTCACCTTCCCTTGACACCGCTTTCACAGCCAAACACACTCTGGCCATCAGCGCTGCCCTTGCCTCCCAGCACTCCCAACACACATTCTCAAGTTCAATCTCTCTCTCACTCCCGGCACAGACCACCTCCCAAAGTGCCAACACCCAACCGATTTCTGACATACGCTACATCTAAGGGCTTAGAGCTGTTGCTGGTCCTCACCTTCCCTTGACACCGCTTTCACAGACAGACACACTCTGGCCATCTGCCTTTGCCTTCCCTCCCAGCACTCCCAACACACTCTCACTACCGGCACAGAACACCTCCCAAAATGCCAACACCCAAGCGATTTCTGACACACGCTACATCTAAGGGCTTAGAGCTGTTGCTGGTCTTCACCTTCCCTTGACACCGCTTTCACAGCCAAACACACTCTCCCCATCTACCCTGGCTTTGCCTCCCAGCACTCCCAACACACATTCTCAGGCTCACTCTCACTCTCACTCACGGCACAGACCACCTCCCAAAGTGAAAATACCCAAGGCATTTCTCCCATACGATAGGCCTAAGGGCTTAGAGCTGTTGCTGGTCCTCACCTTCCCTTGACACCGCTTTCACAGCCAAACACACGCTGCCCATCTACCCTGGCTTTGCCTCCCAGCACTCCCAACACACATTCTCAGGTTGAATCTCATTCTCACTCCCGGCACAGACCACCTCCCAAAGTGAATATACCTAAGCGATTTCTGACACACGCTACATCTAAGGGCTTAGAGCTGTTGCTGGTCTTCACCTTCCTTTGACACCGCTTTCACAGCCAAACACACTCTGGCCATCTACGCTGGTTTTGCCTCCCAGCACTCCCAAAACACATTCTCAGGTTGAATGTCACTACCACTGCCGGCACAGACCACTATCTAAAGGGCAAATACCCAAGCGATTTCTGACACACGCTACATCTAAGGCCTTAGAGCTGTTGCTGGTCCTCACCTTCCCTTGACACCGCTTTCACAGACAAACACACTCTGGCCATCTGCCTTTGCCTTCCCTCCCAGCACTCCCAACACACTCTCACTACCGGCACAGACCACCTCCTAAAATGCCACCACCAAACCGATTTCTGACACACGCTACATCTAAGGGCTTAGAGCTGTTGCTGGTCCTCACCTTCCCTTGACACCGCTTTCACAGCCAAACGCACTCTGCCCATCTGCACTGCCCTTGCCTCCCAGCACTCCCAACACACATTCTCAGGCACGCTCACGCTCTCACTCTGACTCCCAGCACAGACCACCTCCCAAAGTGAAAATACCCAAGCCATTTCTGACACACGCTACATCTACGGGCTTAGAGCTGTGACTGGTCCTCACCTTCCCTTGACACCGCTTTCACAGCCAAACGCACTCTGCCCATCTGCGTTGCCCTTGCCTCCCAGCACTCCCAACACACATTCTCAGTCTCACTATCACTCTCACTCCCGGCACACACCACCTCCCAAAGTGCAAACGTCCAAGCCATTTCTCCCCTACGATAGGCCTAAGGGCTTAGAGCTGTTGCTGGTCCTCACCTTCCCTTGACACTGCTTTCACAGACAAACACACTCTGGCCATCTGCGCTGCCCTTGGCTCACAGCACTCCCAACACACATTCTCAGGCTCACTCTCACTCTCACTCCCGGCACAGACCACCTCCCAAAGTGCAAACACGCAAGCGATTTCTGACACACGCTACATCTAAGAGCTTAGAGCTGTTGCTGGTCCTCACCTTCCCTTGACACCGCTTTCACAGGCAAACACACTCTGCCCATCTACCCTGGTTTTGCCTCCCAGCACTCCCAACACACATTCTCAGGCTCAATCTCACTCTCACTCCCGGCACACAACACCTCCCAAAGTGCAAACGTCCAAGCATTTTCTGCCGCATGCTACATCTAAGGGCTTAGAGCTGTTGCTGCTCCTCACCTTCCCTTGACACCGCTTTCACAGGCAAACACAATCTGCCCATCTGCCTTTGCCTCAACTCCCAGCACTCCCAACACACATTCTCAGGCTCACTCTCACTCTCACTCCCGGCACAGACCACCTCCCAAAGTGCAAACCTCCAAGCCATTTCTCCCACATGATAGGCCTAAGTGCTTAGAGCTGTTGCTGGTCCTCACCTTCCCTTGACACCGCTTTCACAGACAAACACACTCTGCCCATCAGCCTTTGCCTTGCCTCCCAGCACTCCCAAAACACTCTCACTACCGCCACAGACCACCTCCCAAAGTGCAAACCGCCAAGCGATATCTGACAAACGCTAAATCTAAGGGCTTAGAGCTGTTGCTGGTCCTCACCTTCCCTTGACACCGCTTTCACAGCCAAACGCACTCTGCCCATCTACCCTGGCTTTGCCTCCCAGCACTCCCAAAACACATTCTCAGGTTGAATCTCACTCTCACTCCCGGCACAGACCACCTCCCAAAGTGCAAACGTCCAAGCCATTTCTCCCATACGATAGGCCTAAGGGCTTAGAGCTGTTGCTGGTCCTCACCTTCCCTTGACACCGCTTTCACAGCCAAACACACTCTGGCCATCCGCCTTTGCCTTGCCTCCCAGCACTCCCAACACATATTCTCAGGTTGAATCTCACTCTCACTTCCGGCACAGACCACCTCCCACAGTGCAAACATCTAAGCCATTTCTCCCATACGACAGGCCTAACGGCTTAGAGCTGTTGCTGGTCCTCACCTTCCCTTGACACCGCTTTCACAGCCAAACACACTCTGGCCATCTGCGCTGCCCTTGCCTCCCAGCACTCCCAACACACGTTCTCAAGCACACTCACGCTCTCACTCTCACTCCCAGCACAGACCACCTCCCAAAATCAAAACACCGAAGCGATTTCTGCCACATGCTACACCTAAGGGCTTAGAGCTGTTGCTGGTCCTCACCTTCCCTTGACACCGCTTTCACAGCCAAACACACTCTGCCCATCTACGCTGGTTTTGCCTCCCAGCACTCCCAACACACATTCTCAGGCACGCTCACTCTCTCACTCTGACTCCCAGCACAGACCACCTCCCAAAGTGAAAATACCCAAGCCATTTCTGACACACGCTACATCTACGGGCTTAGAGCTGTTGCTGCTCCTCACCTTCCCTTGACACCGCTTTCACAGCCAAACACACGCTGCCCATCTACCCTGGCTTTGCCTCCCAGCACTCACAACACACATTCTCAGGTTGAATCTCATTCTCACTCCCGGAACAGACCACCTCCCAAAGTGAAAATACCCAAGCGATTTCTGACACACGCTAGATCTAAGGGCTTAGAGCTGTTGCTGCTCCTCACCTTCCCTTGACACCGCTTTCACAGCCAAACGCACTCTGGCCATCCACCTTTGCCTTGCCTCCCAGCACTCCCAACACACATTCTCAGGCTCACTCTCAGTCTCACTCCCGGCACAGACCACCTCCCAAAGTGAAAACGTCCATGCCATTTCTTCCCTACGATAGGCGTAAGGGCTTAGAGCTGTTGCTGGTCCTCACCTTCCCTTGACACGGCTTTCACAGACAAACACACTCTGGCCATCTGCGCTGCCCTTGCCTCACAGCACTCCCAAAACACATTCTCAGGCGCACTTTCAGTCCAGGCACAGACCACCTCTCAAAGTGCCAACACCCAAGCGATTTCTGCCGCATGCTACATCTAAGGGCTTAGAGCTGTTGCTGGTCTTCACCTTCCCTTGACACCGCTTTCACAGCCAAACACACTCTGCCCATCTACCCTGGCTTTGTCTCCCAGCACTCCCAACACACATTCTCAGGCTCACTCTCACTCTCACTCCCAGCACAGACCACCTCCCAAAGTGCAAACGTCCAAGCCATTTCTCCCATACGATAGGCCTAACGGCTTAGAGCTGTTGCTGCTCCTCACCTTCCCTTGACACCGCTTTCACAGACAAACACACTCTGGCCATCTACGCTGCTTTTGCCTCCCAGCACTCCCAAAACACATTCTCAGGTTGAATCTCACTATCACTGCCGGCACAGACCACTATCCAAAGGGCAAATACCCAAGCGATTTCTGACACACGCTACATCTAAGGCCTTAGAGCTGTTGCTGGTCCTCACCTTCCCTTGACACCGCTTTCACAGACAAACACACTCTGGCCATCTGCCTTTGCCTTCCCTCCCAGCACTCCCAACACACTCTCACTACCGGCACAGACCACTTCCCAAAATGCCACCACCAAACCGATTTCTGACACAAGCTATATCTAAGGGCTTAGAGCTGTTGCTGGTCCTCACCTTCCCTTGACACCGCTTTCACAGCCAAACGCACTCTGCCCATCTGCACTGCCCTTGCCTCCCAGCACTCCCAACACACATTCTCAGGCACGCTCACGCTCTCACTCTGACTCCCAGCACAGACCACCTCCCAAAGTGAAAATACCCAAGCCATTTCTGACACACGCTACATCTACGGGCTTAGAGCTGTGACTGGTCCTCACCTTCCCTTGACACCGCTTTCACAGCCAAACGCACTCTGCCCATCTGCGCTGCCCTTGCCTCCCAGCACTCCCAACACACATTCTCAGGCTCACTATCACTCTCACTCCCGGCACACACCACCTCCCAAAGTGCAAACGTCCAAGCCATTTCTCCCCTACGATAGGCCTAAGGGTTTAGAGCTGTTGCTGGTCCTCACCTTCCCTTGACACTGCTTTCACAGACAAACACACTCTGGCCATCTGCGCTGCCCTTGACTCACAGCACTCCCAACACACATTCTCAGGCTCACTCTCACTCTCACTCCCGGCACAGACCACCTCCCAAAGTGCAAACACCCAAGCAATTTCTGACACACGCTACATCTAAGAGCTTAGAGCTGTTGCTGGTCCTCACCTTCCCTTGACACCGCTTTCACAGCCAAACGCACTCTGCCCATCTACCCTGGCTTTGCCTCCCAGCACTCCCAAAACACATTCTCAGGTTGAATCTCACTCTCACTCCCGGCACAGACCACCTCCCAAAGTGCAAACCTCCAAGCCATTTCTCCCATACGATAGGCCTAAGGGCTTAGAGCTGTTGCTGGTCCTCACCTTCCCTTGACACCGCTTTCACAGCCAAACACACTCTGGCCATCAGCGCTGCCCTTGCCTCACAGCACTCCCAACACACATTCTCAAGTTCAATCTCTCTCTCACTCCCGGCACAGACCACCTCCCAAAGTGCAAACACCCAACCGATTTCTGACATACGCTACATCTAAGGGCTTAGAGCTGTTGCTGCTCCTCACCTTCCCTTGACACCGCTTTCACAGACAAACACACTCTGGCCATCTACGCTGGTTTTGCCTCCCAGCACTCCCAAAACACATTCTCAGGTTGAATCTCACTATCACTGCCGGCACAGACCACTTCCCAAAGAGCAAATACCCAAGCGATTTCTGGCACACGCTACATCTAAGGCCTTAGAGCTGTTGCTGGTCCTCACCTTCCCTTGACACCGCTTTCACAGACAGACACACTCTGGCCATCTGCCTTTGCCTTCCCTCCCAGCACTCCCAACACACTCTCACTACCGGCACAGAACACCTCCCAAAATGCCAACACCCAAGCGATTTCTGACACACGCTACATCTAAGGGCTTAGAGCTGTTGCTGGTCTTCACCTTCCCTTGACACCGCTTTCACAGCCAAACACACTCTCCCCATCTACCCTGGCTTTGCCTCCCAGCACTCCCAACACACATTCTCAGGCTCACTCTCACTCTCACTCACGGCACAGACCACCTCCCAAAGTGAAAATACCCAAGGCATTTCTCCCATACGATAGGCCTAAGGGCTTAGAGCTGTTGCTGGTCCTCACCTTCCCTTGACACCGCTTTCACAGCCAAACACACGCTGCCCATCTACCCTGGCTTTGCCTCCCAGCACTCCCAACACACATTCTCAGGTTGAATCTCATTCTCACTCCCGGCACAGACCACCTCCCAAAGTGAATATACCTAAGCGATTTCTGACACACGCTACATCTAAGGGCTTAGAGCTGTTGCTGGTCTTCACCTTCCTTTGACACCGCTTTCACAGCCAAACACACTCTGGCCATCTACGCTGGTTTTGCCTCCCAGCACTCCCAAAACACATTCTCAGGTTGAATGTCACTACCACTGCCGGCACAGACCACTATCCAAAGGGCAAATACCCAAGCGATTTCTGACACACGCTACATCTAAGGCCTTAGAGCTGTTGCTGGTCCTCACCTTCCCTTGACACCGCTTTCACAGACAAACACACTCTGGCCATCTGCCTTTGCCTTCCCTCCCAGCACTCCCAACACACTCTCACTACCGGCACAGACCACCTCCTAAAATGCCACCACCAAACCGATTTCTGACACACGCTACATCTAAGGGCTTAGAGCTGTTGCTGGTCCTCACCTTCCCTTGACACCGCTTTCACAGCCAAACGCACTCTGCCCATCTGCACTGCCCTTGCCTCCCAGCACTCCCAACACACATTCTCAGGCACGCTCACGCTCTCACTCTGACTCCCAGCACAGACCACCTCCCAAAGTGAAAATACCCAAGCCATTTCTGACACACGCTACATCTACGGGCTTAGAGCTGTGACTGGTCCTCACCTTCCCTTGACACCGCTTTCACAGCCAAACGCACTCTGCCCATCTGCGTTGCCCTTGCCTCCCAGCACTCCCAACACACATTCTCAGTCTCACTATCACTCTCACTCCCGGCACACACCACCTCCCAAAGTGCAAACGTCCAAGCCATTTCTCCCCTACGATAGGCCTAAGGGCTTAGAGCTGTTGCTGGTCCTCACCTTCCCTTGACACTGCTTTCACAGACAAACACACTCTGGCCATCTGCGCTGCCCTTGGCTCACAGCACTCCCAACACACATTCTCAGGCTCACTCTCACTCTCACTCCCGGCACAGACCACCTCCCAAAGTGCAAACACGCAAGCGATTTCTGACACACGCTACATCTAAGAGCTTAGAGCTGTTGCTGGTCCTCACCTTCCCTTGACACCGCTTTCACAGGCAAACACACTCTGCCCATCTACCCTGGTTTTGCCTCCCAGCACTCCCAACACACATTCTCAGGCTCAATCTCACTCTCACTCCCGGCACACAACACCTCCCAAAGTGCAAACGTCCAAGCATTTTCTGCCGCATGCTACATCTAAGGGCTTAGAGCTGTTGCTGCTCCTCACCTTCCCTTGACACCGCTTTCACAGGCAAACACAATCTGCCCATCTGCCTTTGCCTCAACTCCCAGCACTCCCAACACACATTCTCAGGCTCACTCTCACTCTCACTCCCGGCACAGACCACCTCCCAAAGTGCAAACCTCCAAGCCATTTCTCCCACATGATAGGCCTAAGTGCTTAGAGCTGTTGCTGGTCCTCACCTTCCCTTGACACCGCTTTCACAGACAAACACACTCTGCCCATCAGCCTTTGCCTTGCCTCCCAGCACTCCCAAAACACTCTCACTACCGCCACAGACCACCTCCCAAAGTGCAAACCGCCAAGCGATATCTGACAAACGCTAAATCTAAGGGCTTAGAGCTGTTGCTGGTCCTCACCTTCCCTTGACACCGCTTTCACAGCCAAACGCACTCTGCCCATCTACCCTGGCTTTGCCTCCCAGCACTCCCAAAACACATTCTCAGGTTGAATCTCACTCTCACTCCCGGCACAGACCACCTCCCAAAGTGCAAACGTCCAAGCCATTTCTCCCATACGATAGGCCTAAGGGCTTAGAGCTGTTGCTGGTCCTCACCTTCCCTTGACACCGCTTTCACAGCCAAACACACTCTGGCCATCCGCCTTTGCCTTGCCTCCCAGCACTCCCAACACATATTCTCAGGTTGAATCTCACTCTCACTTCCGGCACAGACCACCTCCCACAGTGCAAACATCTAAGCCATTTCTCCCATACGACAGGCCTAACGGCTTAGAGCTGTTGCTGGTCCTCACCTTCCCTTGACACCGCTTTCACAGCCAAACACACTCTGGCCATCTGCGCTGCCCTTGCCTCCCAGCACTCCCAACACACGTTCTCAAGCACACTCACGCTCTCACTCTCACTCCCAGCACAGACCACCTCCCAAAATCAAAACACCGAAGCGATTTCTGCCACATGCTACACCTAAGGGCTTAGAGCTGTTGCTGGTCCTCACCTTCCCTTGACACCGCTTTCACAGCCAAACACACTCTGCCCATCTACGCTGGTTTTGCCTCCCAGCACTCCCAACACACATTCTCAGGCACGCTCACTCTCTCACTCTGACTCCCAGCACAGACCACCTCCCAAAGTGAAAATACCCAAGCCATTTCTGACACACGCTACATCTACGGGCTTAGAGCTGTTGCTGCTCCTCACCTTCCCTTGACACCGCTTTCACAGCCAAACACACGCTGCCCATCTACCCTGGCTTTGCCTCCCAGCACTCACAACACACATTCTCAGGTTGAATCTCATTCTCACTCCCGGAACAGACCACCTCCCAAAGTGAAAATACCCAAGCGATTTCTGACACACGCTAGATCTAAGGGCTTAGAGCTGTTGCTGCTCCTCACCTTCCCTTGACACCGCTTTCACAGCCAAACGCACTCTGGCCATCCACCTTTGCCTTGCCTCCCAGCACTCCCAACACACATTCTCAGGCTCACTCTCAGTCTCACTCCCGGCACAGACCACCTCCCAAAGTGAAAACGTCCATGCCATTTCTTCCCTACGATAGGCGTAAGGGCTTAGAGCTGTTGCTGGTCCTCACCTTCCCTTGACACGGCTTTCACAGACAAACACACTCTGGCCATCTGCGCTGCCCTTGCCTCACAGCACTCCCAAAACACATTCTCAGGCGCACTTTCAGTCCAGGCACAGACCACCTCTCAAAGTGCCAACACCCAAGCGATTTCTGCCGCATGCTACATCTAAGGGCTTAGAGCTGTTGCTGGTCTTCACCTTCCCTTGACACCGCTTTCACAGCCAAACACACTCTGCCCATCTACCCTGGCTTTGTCTCCCAGCACTCCCAACACACATTCTCAGGCTCACTCTCACTCTCACTCCCAGCACAGACCACCTCCCAAAGTGCAAACGTCCAAGCCATTTCTCCCATACGATAGGCCTAACGGCTTAGAGCTGTTGCTGCTCCTCACCTTCCCTTGACACCGCTTTCACAGACAAACACACTCTGGCCATCTACGCTGCTTTTGCCTCCCAGCACTCCCAAAACACATTCTCAGGTTGAATCTCACTATCACTGCCGGCACAGACCACTATCCAAAGGGCAAATACCCAAGCGATTTCTGACACACGCTACATCTAAGGCCTTAGAGCTGTTGCTGGTCCTCACCTTCCCTTGACACCGCTTTCACAGACAAACACACTCTGGCCATCTGCCTTTGCCTTCCCTCCCAGCACTCCCAACACACTCTCACTACCGGCACAGACCACTTCCCAAAATGCCACCACCAAACCGATTTCTGACACAAGCTATATCTAAGGGCTTAGAGCTGTTGCTGGTCCTCACCTTCCCTTGACACCGCTTTCACAGCCAAACGCACTCTGCCCATCTGCACTGCCCTTGCCTCCCAGCACTCCCAACACACATTCTCAGGCACGCTCACGCTCTCACTCTGACTCCCAGCACAGACCACCTCCCAAAGTGAAAATACCCAAGCCATTTCTGACACACGCTACATCTACGGGCTTAGAGCTGTGACTGGTCCTCACCTTCCCTTGACACCGCTTTCACAGCCAAACGCACTCTGCCCATCTGCGCTGCCCTTGCCTCCCAGCACTCCCAACACACATTCTCAGGCTCACTATCACTCTCACTCCCGGCACACACCACCTCCCAAAGTGCAAACGTCCAAGCCATTTCTCCCCTACGATAGGCCTAAGGGTTTAGAGCTGTTGCTGGTCCTCACCTTCCCTTGACACTGCTTTCACAGACAAACACACTCTGGCCATCTGCGCTGCCCTTGACTCACAGCACTCCCAACACACATTCTCAGGCTCACTCTCACTCTCACTCCCGGCACAGACCACCTCCCAAAGTGCAAACACCCAAGCAATTTCTGACACACGCTACATCTAAGAGCTTAGAGCTGTTGCTGGTCCTCACCTTCCCTTGACACCGCTTTCACAGCCAAACGCACTCTGCCCATCTACCCTGGCTTTGCCTCCCAGCACTCCCAAAACACATTCTCAGGTTGAATCTCACTCTCACTCCCGGCACAGACCACCTCCCAAAGTGCAAACCTCCAAGCCATTTCTCCCATACGATAGGCCTAAGGGCTTAGAGCTGTTGCTGGTCCTCACCTTCCCTTGACACCGCTTTCACAGCCAAACACACTCTGGCCATCAGCGCTGCCCTTGCCTCACAGCACTCCCAACACACATTCTCAAGTTCAATCTCTCTCTCACTCCCGGCACAGACCACCTCCCAAAGTGCAAACACCCAACCGATTTCTGACATACGCTACATCTAAGGGCTTAGAGCTGTTGCTGCTCCTCACCTTCCCTTGACACCGCTTTCACAGACAAACACACTCTGGCCATCTACGCTGGTTTTGCCTCCCAGCACTCCCAAAACACATTCTCAGGTTGAATCTCACTATCACTGCCGGCACAGACCACTTCCCAAAGAGCAAATACCCAAGCGATTTCTGGCACACGCTACATCTAAGGCCTTAGAGCTGTTGCTGGTCCTCACCTTCCCTTGACACCGCTTTCACAGACAGACACACTCTGGCCATCTGCCTTTGCCTTCCCTCCCAGCACTCCCAACACACTCTCACTACCGGCACAGAACACCTCCCAAAATGCCAACACCCAAGCGATTTCTGACACACGCTACATCTAAGGGCTTAGAGCTGTTGCTGGTCTTCACCTTCCCTTGACACCGCTTTCACAGCCAAACACACTCTCCCCATCTACCCTGGCTTTGCCTCCCAGCACTCCCAACACACATTCTCAGGCTCACTCTCACTCTCACTCACGGCACAGACCACCTCCCAAAGTGAAAATACCCAAGGCATTTCTCCCATACGATAGGCCTAAGGGCTTAGAGCTGTTGCTGGTCCTCACCTTCCCTTGACACCGCTTTCACAGCCAAACACACGCTGCCCATCTACCCTGGCTTTGCCTCCCAGCACTCCCAACACACATTCTCAGGTTGAATCTCATTCTCACTCCCGGCACAGACCACCTCCCAAAGTGAATATACCTAAGCGATTTCTGACACACGCTACATCTAAGGGCTTAGAGCTGTTGCTGGTCTTCACCTTCCTTTGACACCGCTTTCACAGCCAAACACACTCTGGCCATCTACGCTGGTTTTGCCTCCCAGCACTCCCAAAACACATTCTCAGGTTGAATGTCACTACCACTGCCGGCACAGACCACTATCCAAAGGGCAAATACCCAAGCGATTTCTGACACACGCTACATCTAAGGCCTTAGAGCTGTTGCTGGTCCTCACCTTCCCTTGACACCGCTTTCACAGACAAACACACTCTGGCCATCTGCCTTTGCCTTCCCTCCCAGCACTCCCAACACACTCTCACTACCGGCACAGACCACCTCCTAAAATGCCACCACCAAACCGATTTCTGACACACGCTACATCTAAGGGCTTAGAGCTGTTGCTGGTCCTCACCTTCCCTTGACACCGCTTTCACAGCCAAACGCACTCTGCCCATCTGCACTGCCCTTGCCTCCCAGCACTCCCAACACACATTCTCAGGCACGCTCACGCTCTCACTCTGACTCCCAGCACAGACCACCTCCCAAAGTGAAAATACCCAAGCCATTTCTGACACACGCTACATCTACGGGCTTAGAGCTGTGACTGGTCCTCACCTTCCCTTGACACCGCTTTCACAGCCAAACGCACTCTGCCCATCTGCGTTGCCCTTGCCTCCCAGCACTCCCAACACACATTCTCAGTCTCACTATCACTCTCACTCCCGGCACACACCACCTCCCAAAGTGCAAACGTCCAAGCCATTTCTCCCCTACGATAGGCCTAAGGGCTTAGAGCTGTTGCTGGTCCTCACCTTCCCTTGACACTGCTTTCACAGACAAACACACTCTGGCCATCTGCGCTGCCCTTGGCTCACAGCACTCCCAACACACATTCTCAGGCTCACTCTCACTCTCACTCCCGGCACAGACCACCTCCCAAAGTGCAAACACGCAAGCGATTTCTGACACACGCTACATCTAAGAGCTTAGAGCTGTTGCTGGTCCTCACCTTCCCTTGACACCGCTTTCACAGGCAAACACACTCTGCCCATCTACCCTGGTTTTGCCTCCCAGCACTCCCAACACACATTCTCAGGCTCAATCTCACTCTCACTCCCGGCACACAACACCTCCCAAAGTGCAAACGTCCAAGCATTTTCTGCCGCATGCTACATCTAAGGGCTTAGAGCTGTTGCTGCTCCTCACCTTCCCTTGACACCGCTTTCACAGGCAAACACAATCTGCCCATCTGCCTTTGCCTCAACTCCCAGCACTCCCAACACACATTCTCAGGCTCACTCTCACTCTCACTCCCGGCACAGACCACCTCCCAAAGTGCAAACCTCCAAGCCATTTCTCCCACATGATAGGCCTAAGTGCTTAGAGCTGTTGCTGGTCCTCACCTTCCCTTGACACCGCTTTCACAGACAAACACACTCTGCCCATCAGCCTTTGCCTTGCCTCCCAGCACTCCCAAAACACTCTCACTACCGCCACAGACCACCTCCCAAAGTGCAAACCGCCAAGCGATATCTGACAAACGCTAAATCTAAGGGCTTAGAGCTGTTGCTGGTCCTCACCTTCCCTTGACACCGCTTTCACAGCCAAACGCACTCTGCCCATCTACCCTGGCTTTGCCTCCCAGCACTCCCAAAACACATTCTCAGGTTGAATCTCACTCTCACTCCCGGCACAGACCACCTCCCAAAGTGCAAACGTCCAAGCCATTTCTCCCATACGATAGGCCTAAGGGCTTAGAGCTGTTGCTGGTCCTCACCTTCCCTTGACACCGCTTTCACAGCCAAACACACTCTGGCCATCCGCCTTTGCCTTGCCTCCCAGCACTCCCAACACATATTCTCAGGTTGAATCTCACTCTCACTTCCGGCACAGACCACCTCCCACAGTGCAAACATCTAAGCCATTTCTCCCATACGACAGGCCTAACGGCTTAGAGCTGTTGCTGGTCCTCACCTTCCCTTGACACCGCTTTCACAGCCAAACACACTCTGGCCATCTGCGCTGCCCTTGCCTCCCAGCACTCCCAACACACGTTCTCAAGCACACTCACGCTCTCACTCTCACTCCCAGCACAGACCACCTCCCAAAATCAAAACACCGAAGCGATTTCTGCCACATGCTACACCTAAGGGCTTAGAGCTGTTGCTGGTCCTCACCTTCCCTTGACACCGCTTTCACAGCCAAACACACTCTGCCCATCTACGCTGGTTTTGCCTCCCAGCACTCCCAACACACATTCTCAGGCACGCTCACTCTCTCACTCTGACTCCCAGCACAGACCACCTCCCAAAGTGAAAATACCCAAGCCATTTCTGACACACGCTACATCTACGGGCTTAGAGCTGTTGCTGCTCCTCACCTTCCCTTGACACCGCTTTCACAGCCAAACACACGCTGCCCATCTACCCTGGCTTTGCCTCCCAGCACTCACAACACACATTCTCAGGTTGAATCTCATTCTCACTCCCGGAACAGACCACCTCCCAAAGTGAAAATACCCAAGCGATTTCTGACACACGCTAGATCTAAGGGCTTAGAGCTGTTGCTGCTCCTCACCTTCCCTTGACACCGCTTTCACAGCCAAACGCACTCTGGCCATCCACCTTTGCCTTGCCTCCCAGCACTCCCAACACACATTCTCAGGCTCACTCTCACTCTCACTCCCGGCACAGACCACCTCCCAAAGTGAAAACGTCCATGCCATTTCTTCCCTACGATAGGCGTAAGGGCTTAGAGCTGTTGCTGGTCCTCACCTTCCCTTGACACGGCTTTCACAGACAAACACACTCTGGCCATCTGCGCTGCCCTTGCCTCACAGCACTCCCAAAACACATTCTCAGGCGCACTTTCAGTCCAGGCACAGACCACCTCTCAAAGTGCCAACACCCAAGCGATTTCTGCCGCATGCTACATCTAAGGGCTTAGAGCTGTTGCTGGTCTTCACCTTCCCTTGACACCGCTTTCACAGCCAAACACACTCTGCCCATCTACCCTGGCTTTGTCTCCCAGCACTCCCAACACACATTCTCAGGCTCACTCTCACTCTCACTCCCAGCACAGACCACCTCCCAAAGTGCAAACGTCCAAGCCATTTCTCCCATACGATAGGCCTAACGGCTTAGAGCTGTTGCTGGTCCTCACCTTCCCTTGACACCGCTTTCACAGACAAACACACTCTGGCCATCTACGCTGCTTTTGCCTCCCAGCACTCCCAAAACACATTCTCAGGTTGAATCTCACTATCACTGCCGGCACAGACCACTATCCAAAGGGCAAATACCCAAGCGATTTCTGACACACGCTACATCTAAGGCCTTAGAGCTGTTGCTGGTCCTCACCTTCCCTTGACACCGCTTTCACAGACAAACACACTCTGGCCATCTGCCTTTGCCTTCCCTCCCAGCACTCCCAACACACTCTCACTACCGGCACAGACCACTTCCCAAAATGCCACCACCAAACCGATTTCTGACACAAGCTATATCTAAGGGCTTAGAGCTGTTGCTGGTCCTCACCTTCCCTTGACACCGCTTTCACAGCCAAACGCACTCTGCCCATCTGCACTGCCCTTGCCTCCCAGCACTCCCAACACACATTCTCAGGCACGCTCACGCTCTCACTCTGACTCCCAGCACAGACCACCTCCCAAAGTGAAAATACCCAAGCCATTTCTGACACACGCTACATCTACGGGCTTAGAGCTGTGACTGGTCCTCACCTTCCCTTGACACCGCTTTCACAGCCAAACGCACTCTGCCCATCTGCGCTGCCCTTGCCTCCCAGCACTCCCAACACACATTCTCAGGCTCACTATCACTCTCACTCCCGGCACACACCACCTCCCAAAGTGCAAACGTCCAAGCCATTTCTCCCCTACGATAGGCCTAAGGGCTTAGAGCTGTTGCTGGTCCTCACCTTCCCTTGACACTGCTTTCACAGACAAACACACTCTGGCCATCTGCGCTGCCCTTGACTCACAGCACTCCCAACACACATTCTCAGGCTCACTCTCACTCTCACTCCCGGCACAGACCACCTCCCAAAGTGCAAACACCCAAGCAATTTCTGACACACGCTACATCTAAGAGCTTAGAGCTGTTGCTGGTCCTCACCTTCCCTTGACACCGCTTTCACAGCCAAACGCACTCTGCCCATCTACCCTGGCTTTGCCTCCCAGCACTCCCAAAACACATTCTCAGGTTGAATCTCACTCTCACTCCCGGCACAGACCACCTCCCAAAGTGCAAACCTCCAAGCCATTTCTCCCATACGATAGGCCTAAGGGCTTAGAGCTGTTGCTGGTCCTCACCTTCCCTTGACACCGCTTTCACAGCCAAACACACTCTGGCCATCAGCGCTGCCCTTGCCTCACAGCACTCCCAACACACATTCTCAAGTTCAATCTCTCTCTCACTCCCGGCACAGACCACCTCCCAAAGTGCAAACACCCAACCGATTTCTGACATACGCTACATCTAAGGGCTTAGAGCTGTTGCTGCTCCTCACCTTCCCTTGACACCGCTTTCACAGACAAACACACTCTGGCCATCTACGCTGGTTTTGCCTCCCAGCACTCCCAAAACACATTCTCAGGTTGAATCTCACTATCACTGCCGGCACAGACCACTTCCCAAAGAGCAAATACCCAAGCGATTTCTGGCACACGCTACATCTAAGGCCTTAGAGCTGTTGCTGGTCCTCACCTTCCCTTGACACCGCTTTCACAGACAGACACACTCTGGCCATCTGCCTTTGCCTTCCCTCCCAGCACTCCCAACACACTCTCACTACCGGCACAGAACACCTCCCAAAATGCCAACACCCAAGCGATTTCTGACACACGCTACATCTAAGGGCTTAGAGCTGTTGCTGGTCTTCACCTTCCCTTGACACCGCTTTCACAGCCAAACACACTCTCCCCATCTACCCTGGCTTTGCCTCCCAGCACTCCCAACACACATTCTCAGGCTCACTCTCACTCTCACTCACGGCACAGACCACCTCCCAAAGTGAAAATACCCAAGGCATTTCTCCCATACGATAGGCCTAAGGGCTTAGAGCTGTTGCTGGTCCTCACCTTCCCTTGACACCGCTTTCACAGCCAAACACACGCTGCCCATCTACCCTGGCTTTGCCTCCCAGCACTCCCAACACACATTCTCAGGTTGAATCTCATTCTAACTCCCGGCACAGACCACCTCCCAAAGTGAATATACCTAAGCGATTTCTGACACACGCTACATCTAAGGGCTTAGAGCTGTTGCTGGTCTTCACCTTCCTTTGACACCGCTTTCACAGCCAAACACACTCTGGCCATCTACGCTGGTTTTGCCTCCCAGCACTCCCAAAACACATTCTCAGGTTGAATGTCACTACCACTGCCGGCACAGACCACTATCCAAAGGGCAAATACCCAAGCGATTTCTGACACACGCTACATCTAAGGCCTTAGAGCTGTTGCTGGTCCTCACCTTCCCTTGACACCGCTTTCACAGACAAACACACTCTGGCCATCTGCCTTTGCCTTCCCTCCCAGCACTCCCAACACACTCTCACTACCGGCACAGACCACCTCCTAAAATGCCACCACCAAACCGATTTCTGACACACGCTACATCTAAGGGCTTAGAGCTGTTGCTGGTCCTCACCTTCCCTTGACACCGCTTTCACAGCCAAACGCACTCTGCCCATCTGCACTGCCCTTGCCTCCCAGCACTCCCAACACACATTCTCAGGCACGCTCACGCTCTCACTCTGACTCCCAGCACAGACCACCTCCCAAAGTGAAAATACCCAAGCCATTTCTGACACACGCTACATCTACGGGCTTAGAGCTGTGACTGGTCCTCACCTTCCCTTGACACCGCTTTCACAGCCAAACGCACTCTGCCCATCTGCGTTGCCCTTGCCTCCCAGCACTCCCAACACACATTCTCAGTCTCACTATCACTCTCACTCCCGGCACACACCACCTCCCAAAGTGCAAACGTCCAAGCCATTTCTCCCCTACGATAGGCCTAAGGGCTTAGAGCTGTTGCTGGTCCTCACCTTCCCTTGACACTGCTTTCACAGACAAACACACTCTGGCCATCTGCGCTGCCCTTGGCTCACAGCACTCCCAACACACATTCTCAGGCTCACTCTCACTCTCACTCCCGGCACAGACCACCTCCCAAAGTGCAAACACGCAAGCGATTTCTGACACACGCTACATCTAAGAGCTTAGAGCTGTTGCTGGTCCTCACCTTCCCTTGACACCGCTTTCACAGGCAAACACACTCTGCCCATCTACCCTGGTTTTGCCTCCCAGCACTCCCAACACACATTCTCAGGCTCAATCTCACTCTCACTCCCGGCACACAACACCTCCCAAAGTGCAAACGTCCAAGCATTTTCTGCCGCATGCTACATCTAAGGGCTTAGAGCTGTTGCTGCTCCTCACCTTCCCTTGACACCGCTTTCACAGGCAAACACAATCTGCCCATCTGCCTTTGCCTCAACTCCCAGCACTCCCAACACACATTCTCAGGCTCACTCTCACTCTCACTCCCGGCACACACCACCTCCCAAAGTGCAAACCTCCAAGCCATTTCTCCCACATGATAGGCCTAAGTGCTTAGAGCTGTTGCTGGTCCTCACCTTCCCTTGACACCGCTTTCACAGACAAACACACTCTGCCCATCAGCCTTTGCCTTGCCTCCCAGCACTCCCAAAACACTCTCACTACCGCCACAGACCACCTCCCAAAGTGCAAACCGCCAAGCGATATCTGACAAACGCTAAATCTAAGGGCTTAGAGCTGTTGCTGGTCCTCACCTTCCCTTGACACCGCTTTCACAGCCAAACGCACTCTGCCCATCTACCCTGGCTTTGCCTCCCAGCACTCCCAAAACACATTCTCAGGTTGAATCTCACTCTCACTCCCGGCACAGACCACCTCCCAAAGTGCAAACGTCCAAGCCATTTCTCCCATACGATAGGCCTAAGGGCTTAGAGCTGTTGCTGGTCCTCACCTTCCCTTGACACCGCTTTCACAGCCAAACACACTCTGGCCATCCGCCTTTGCCTTGCCTCCCAGCACTCCCAACACATATTCTCAGGTTGAATCTCACTCTCACTTCCGGCACAGACCACCTCCCACAGTGCAAACATCTAAGCCATTTCTCCCACACGATAAGCCTAAGGGCTTAGAGCTGTTGCTGGTCCTCACCTTCCCTTGACACCGCTTTCACAGCCAAACACACTCTGGCCATCTGCGCTGCCCTTGCCTCCCAGCACTCCCAACACACGTTCTCAAGCACACTCACGCTCTCACTCTCACTCCCAGCACAGACCACCTCCCAAAATCAAAACACCGAAGCGATTTCTGCCACATGCTACACCTAAGGGCTTAGAGCTGTTGCTGGTCCTCACCTTCCCTTGACACCGCTTTCACAGCCAAACACACTCTGCCCATCTACGCTGGTTTTGCCTCCCAGCACTCCCAACACACATTCTCAGGCACGCTCACTCTCTCACTCTGACTCCCAGCACAGACCACCTCCCAAAGTGAAAATACCCAAGCCATTTCTGACACACGCTACATCTACGGGCTTAGAGCTGTTGCTGCTCCTCACCTTCCCTTGACACCGCTTTCACAGCCAAACACACGCTGCCCATCTACCCTGGCTTTGCCTCCCAGCACTCACAACACACATTCTCAGGTTGAATCTCATTCTCACTCCCGGAACAGACCACCTCCCAAAGTGAAAATACCCAAGCGATTTCTGACACACGCTAGATCTAAGGGCTTAGAGCTGTTGCTGCTCCTCACCTTCCCTTGACACCGCTTTCACAGCCAAACGCACTCTGGCCATCCACCTTTGCCTTGCCTCCCAGCACTCCCAACACACATTCTCAGGCTCACTCTCACTCTCACTCCCAGCACAGACCACCTCCCAAAGTGAAAACGTCCATGCCATTTCTTCCCTACGATAGGCGTAAGGGCTTAGAGCTGTTGCTGGTCCTCACCTTCCCTTGACACCGCTTTCACAGACAAACACACTCTGGCCATCTGCGCTGCCCTTGCCTCACAGCACTCCCAAAACACATTCTCAGGCGCACTTTCAGTCCAGGCACAGACCACCTCTCAAAGTGCCAACACCCAAGCGATTTCTGCCGCATGCTACATCTAAGGGCTTAGAGCTGTTGCTGCTCCTCACCTTCCCTTGACACCGCTTTCACAGACAAACACACTCTGCCCATCTGCCTTTGCCTTGCCTCCCAGCACTCCCAAATCACTCTCACTCCCGGCACACACCACCTCCCAAAGTCAAAACACCCAAGCGATTTCTGCCGCATGCTACATCTAAGGGCTTAGAGCTGTTGCTGCTCCTCACCTTCCCTTGACACCGCTTTCACAGCCAAACACACTCTGCCCATCTACCCTGGCTTTGTCTCCCAGCACTCCCAAAACACATTCTCAGGCTCACTCTCACTCTCACTCCCAGCACAGACCACCTCCCAAAGTGCAAACGTCCAAGCCATTTCTCCCATACGATAGGCCTAACGGCTTAGAGCTGTTGCTGGTCCTCACCTTCCCTTGACACCGCTTTCACAGACAAACACACTCTGGCCATCTACGCTGCTTTTGCCTCCCAGCACTCCCAAAACACATTCTCAGGTTGAATCTCACTATCACTGCCGGCACAGACCACTATCCAAAGGGCAAATACCCAAGCGATTTCTGACACACGCTACATCTAAGGCCTTAGAGCTGTTGCTGGTCCTCACCTTCCCTTGACACCGCTTTCACAGACAAACACACTCTGGCCATCTGCCTTTGCCTTCCCTCCCAGCACTCCCAACACACTCTCACTACCGGCACAGACCACTTCCCAAAATGCCACCACCAAACCGATTTCTGACACAAGCTATATCTAAGGGCTTAGAGCTGTTGCTGGTCCTCACCTTCCCTTGACACCGCTTTCACAGCCAAACGCACTCTGCCCATCTGCACTGCCCTTGCCTCCCAGCACTCCCAACACACATTCTCAGGCACGCTCACGCTCTCACTCTGACTCCCAGCACAGACCACCTCCCAAAGTGAAAATACCCAAGCCATTTCTGACACACGCTACATCTACGGGCTTAGAGCTGTGACTGGTCCTCACCTTCCCTTGACACCGCTTTCACAGCCAAACGCACTCTGCCCATCTGCGTTGCCCTTGCCTCCCAGCACTCCCAACACACATTCTCAGGCTCACTATCACTCTCACTCCCGGCACACACCACCTCCCAAAGTGCAAACGTCCAAGCCATTTCTCCCCTACGATAGGCCTAAGGGCTTAGAGCTGTTGCTGGTCCTCACCTTCCCTTGACACTGCTTTCACAGACAAACACACTCTGGCCATCTGCGCTGCCCTTGACTCACAGCACTCCCAACACACATTCTCAGGCTCACTCTCACTCTCACTCCCGGCACAGACCACCTCCCAAAGTGCAAACACCCAAGCAATTTCTGACACACGCTACATCTAAGAGCTTAGAGCTGTTGCTGGTCCTCACCTTCCCTTGACACCGCTTTCACAGCCAAACGCACTCTGCCCATCTACCCTGGCTTTGCCTCCCAGCACTCCCAAAACACATTCTCAGGTTGAATCTCACTCTCACTCCCGGCACAGACCACCTCCCAAAGTGCAAACGTCCAAGCCATTTCTCCCATACGATAGGCCTAAGGGCTTAGAGCTGTTGCTGGTCCTCACCTTCCCTTGACACCGCTTTCACAGCCAAACACACTCTGGCCATCCGCCTTTGCCTTGCCTCCCAGCACTCCCAAAACACATTCTCAGGTTGAATCTCACTCTCACTTCCGGCACAGACCACCTCCCACAGTGCAAACATCTAAGCCATTTCTCCCACACGATAAGCCTAAGGGCTTAGAGCTGTTGCTGGTCCTCACCTTCCCTTGACACCGCTTTCACAGCCAAACACACTCTGGCCATCTGCGCTGCCCTTGCCTCCCAGCACTCCCAACACACGTTCTCAAGCACACTCACGCTCTCACTCTCACTCCCAGCACAGACCACCTCCCAAAATCAAAACACCGAAGCGATTTCTGCCACATGCTACACCTAAGGGCTTAGAGCTGTTGCTGGTCCTCACCTTCCCTTGACACCGCTTTCACAGCCAAACACACTCTGCCCATCTACGCTGGTTTTGCCTCCCAGCACTCCCAACACACATTCTCAGGCACGCTCACTCTCTCACTCTGACTCCCAGCACAGACCACCTCCCAAAGTGAAAATACCCAAGCCATTTCTGACACACGCTACATCTACGGGCTTAGAGCTGTTGCTGCTCCTCACCTTCCCTTGACACCGCTTTCACAGCCAAACACACGCTGCCCATCTACCCTGGCTTTGCCTCCCAGCACTCACAACACACATTCTCAGGTTGAATCTCATTCTCACTCCCGGAACAGACCACCTCCCAAAGTGAAAATACCCAAGCGATTTCTGACACACGCTAGATCTAAGGGCTTAGAGCTGTTGCTGCTCCTCACCTTCCCTTGACACCGCTTTCACAGCCAAACGCACTCTGGCCATCCACCTTTGCCTTGCCTCCCAGCACTCCCAACACACATTCTCAGGCTCACTCTCACTCTCACTCCCAGCACAGACCACCTCCCAAAGTGAAAACGTCCATGCCATTTCTTCCCTACGATAGGCGTAAGGGCTTAGAGCTGTTGCTGGTCCTCACCTTCCCTTGACACCGCTTTCACAGACAAACACACTCTGGCCATCTGCGCTGCCCTTGCCTCACAGCACTCCCAAAACACATTCTCAGGCGCACTTTCAGTCCAGGCACAGACCACCTCTCAAAGTGCCAACACCCAAGCGATTTCTGCCGCATGCTACATCTAAGGGCTTAGAGCTGTTGCTGCTCCTCACCTTCCCTTGACACCGCTTTCACAGACAAACACACTCTGCCCATCTGCCTTTGCCTTGCCTCCCAGCACTCCCAAATCACTCTCACTCCCGGCACACACCACCTCCCAAAGTCAAAACACCCAAGCGATTTCTGCCGCATGCTACATCTAAGGGCTTAGAGCTGTTGCTGCTCCTCACCTTCCCTTGACACCGCTTTCACAGCCAAACACACTCTGCCCATCTACCCTGGCTTTGTCTCCCAGCACTCCCAAAACACATTCTCAGGCTCACTCTCACTCTCACTCCCAGCACAGACCACCTCCCAAAGTGCAAACGTCCAAGCCATTTCTCCCATACGATAGGCCTAACGGCTTAGAGCTGTTGCTGGTCCTCACCTTCCCTTGACACCGCTTTCACAGACAAACACACTCTGGCCATCTACGCTGCTTTTGCCTCCCAGCACTCCCAAAACACATTCTCAGGTTGAATCTCACTATCACTGCCGGCACAGACCACTATCCAAAGGGCAAATACCCAAGCGATTTCTGACACACGCTACATCTAAGGCCTTAGAGCTGTTGCTGGTCCTCACCTTCCCTTGACACCGCTTTCACAGACAAACACACTCTGGCCATCTGCCTTTGCCTTCCCTCCCAGCACTCCCAACACACTCTCACTACCGGCACAGACCACTTCCCAAAATGCCACCACCAAACCGATTTCTGACACAAGCTATATCTAAGGGCTTAGAGCTGTTGCTGGTCCTCACCTTCCCTTGACACCGCTTTCACAGCCAAACGCACTCTGCCCATCTGCACTGCCCTTGCCTCCCAGCACTCCCAACACACATTCTCAGGCACGCTCACGCTCTCACTCTGACTCCCAGCACAGACCACCTCCCAAAGTGAAAATACCCAAGCCATTTCTGACACACGCTACATCTACGGGCTTAGAGCTGTGACTGGTCCTCACCTTCCCTTGACACCGCTTTCACAGCCAAACGCACTCTGCCCATCTGCGTTGCCCTTGCCTCCCAGCACTCCCAACACACATTCTCAGGCTCACTATCACTCTCACTCCCGGCACACACCACCTCCCAAAGTGCAAACGTCCAAGCCATTTCTCCCCTACGATAGGCCTAAGGGCTTAGAGCTGTTGCTGGTCCTCACCTTCCCTTGACACTGCTTTCACAGACAAACACACTCTGGCCATCTGCGCTGCCCTTGACTCACAGCACTCCCAACACACATTCTCAGGCTCACTCTCACTCTCACTCCCGGCACAGACCACCTCCCAAAGTGCAAACACCCAAGCAATTTCTGACACACGCTACATCTAAGAGCTTAGAGCTGTTGCTGGTCCTCACCTTCCCTTGACACCGCTTTCACAGCCAAACGCACTCTGCCCATCTACCCTGGCTTTGCCTCCCAGCACTCCCAAAACACATTCTCAGGTTGAATCTCACTCTCACTCCCGGCACAGACCACCTCCCAAAGTGCAAACGTCCAAGCCATTTCTCCCATACGATAGGCCTAAGGGCTTAGAGCTGTTGCTGGTCCTCACCTTCCCTTGACACCGCTTTCACAGCCAAACACACTCTGGCCATCCGCCTTTGCCTTGCCTCCCAGCACTCCCAAAACACATTCTCAGGTTGAATCTCACTCTCACTTCCGGCACAGACCACCTCCCACAGTGCAAACATCTAAGCCATTTCTCCCACACGATAAGCCTAAGGGCTTAGAGCTGTTGCTGGTCCTCACCTTCCCTTGACACCGCTTTCACAGCCAAACACACTCTGGCCATCTGCGCTGCCCTTGCCTCCCAGCACTCCCAACACACGTTCTCAAGCACACTCACGCTCTCACTCTCACTCCCAGCACAGACCACCTCCCAAAATCAAAACACCGAAGCGATTTCTGCCACATGCTACACCTAAGGGCTTAGAGCTGTTGCTGGTCCTCACCTTCCCTTGACACCGCTTTCACAGCCAAACACACTCTGCCCATCTACGCTGGTTTTGCCTCCCAGCACTCCCAACACACATTCTCAGGCACGCTCACTCTCTCACTCTGACTCCCAGCACAGACCACCTCCCAAAGTGAAAATACCCAAGCCATTTCTGACACACGCTACATCTACGGGCTTAGAGCTGTTGCTGCTCCTCACCTTCCCTTGACACCGCTTTCACAGCCAAACACACGCTGCCCATCTACCCTGGCTTTGCCTCCCAGCACTCACAACACACATTCTCAGGTTGAATCTCATTCTCACTCCCGGAACAGACCACCTCCCAAAGTGAAAATACCCAAGCGATTTCTGACACACGCTAGATCTAAGGGCTTAGAGCTGTTGCTGCTCCTCACCTTCCCTTGACACCGCTTTCACAGCCAAACGCACTCTGGCCATCCACCTTTGCCTTGCCTCCCAGCACTCCCAACACACATTCTCAGGCTCACTCTCACTCTCACTCCCAGCACAGACCACCTCCCAAAGTGAAAACGTCCATGCCATTTCTTCCCTACGATAGGCGTAAGGGCTTAGAGCTGTTGCTGGTCCTCACCTTCCCTTGACACCGCTTTCACAGACAAACACACTCTGGCCATCTGCGCTGCCCTTGCCTCACAGCACTCCCAAAACACATTCTCAGGCGCACTTTCAGTCCAGGCACAGACCACCTCTCAAAGTGCCAACACCCAAGCGATTTCTGCCGCATGCTACATCTAAGGGCTTAGAGCTGTTGCTGCTCCTCACCTTCCCTTGACACCGCTTTCACAGACAAACACACTCTGCCCATCTGCCTTTGCCTTGCCTCCCAGCACTCCCAAATCACTCTCACTCCCGGCACACACCACCTCCCAAAGTCAAAACACCCAAGCGATTTCTGCCGCATGCTACATCTAAGGGCTTAGAGCTGTTGCTGCTCCTCACCTTCCCTTGACACCGCTTTCACAGCCAAACACACTCTGCCCATCTACCCTGGCTTTGTCTCCCAGCACTCCCAACACACATTCTCAGGCTCACTCTCACTCTCACTCCCAGCACAGACCACCTCCCAAAGTGCAAACGTCCAAGCCATTTCTCCCATACGATAGGCCTAACGGCTTAGAGCTGTTGCTGGTCCTCACCTTCCCTTGACACCGCTTTCACAGACAAACACACTCTGGCCATCTACGCTGCTTTTGCCTCCCAGCACTCCCAAAACACATTCTCAGGTTGAATCTCACTATCACTGCCGGCACAGACCACTATCCAAAGGGCAAATACCCAAGCGATTTCTGACACACGCTACATCTAAGGCCTTAGAGCTGTTGCTGGTCCTCACCTTCCCTTGACACCGCTTTCACAGACAAACACACTCTGGCCATCTGCCTTTGCCTTCCCTCCCAGCACTCCCAACACACTCTCACTACCGGCACAGACCACTTCCCAAAATGCCACCACCAAACCGATTTCTGACACAAGCTATATCTAAGGGCTTAGAGCTGTTGCTGGTCCTCACCTTCCCTTGACACCGCTTTCACAGCCAAACGCACTCTGCCCATCTGCACTGCCCTTGCCTCCCAGCACTCCCAACACACATTCTCAGGCACGCTCACGCTCTCACTCTGACTCCCAGCACAGACCACCTCCCAAAGTGAAAATACCCAAGCCATTTCTGACACACGCTACATCTACGGGCTTAGAGCTGTGACTGGTCCTCACCTTCCCTTGACACCGCTTTCACAGCCAAACGCACTCTGCCCATCTGCGTTGCCCTTGCCTCCCAGCACTCCCAACACACATTCTCAGGCTCACTATCACTCTCACTCCCGGCACACACCACCTCCCAAAGTGCAAACGTCCAAGCCATTTCTCCCCTACGATAGGCCTAAGGGCTTAGAGCTGTTGCTGGTCCTCACCTTCCCTTGACACTGCTTTCACAGACAAACACACTCTGGCCATCTGCGCTGCCCTTGACTCACAGCACTCCCAACACACATTCTCAGGCTCACTCTCACTCTCACTCCCGGCACAGACCACCTCCCAAAGTGCAAACACCCAAGCAATTTCTGACACACGCTACATCTAAGAGCTTAGAGCTGTTGCTGGTCCTCACCTTCCCTTGACACCGCTTTCACAGCCAAACGCACTCTGGCCATCTACCCTGGCTTTGCCTCCCAGCACTCCCAAAACACATTCTCAGGTTGAATCTCACTCTCACTCCCGGCACAGACCACCTCCCAAAGTGCAAACGTCCAAGCCATTTCTCCCATACGATAGGCCTAAGGGCTTAGAGCTGTTGCTGGTCCTCACCTTCCCTTGACACCGCTTTCACAGCCAAACACACTCTGGCCATCCGCCTTTGCCTTGCCTCCCAGCACTCCCAAAACACATTCTCAGGTTGAATCTCACTCTCACTTCCGGCACAGACCACCTCCCACAGTGCAAACATCTAAGCCATTTCTCCCACAAGATAAGCCTAAGGGCTTAGAGCTGTTGCTGGTCCTCACCTTCCCTTGACACCGCTTTCACAGCCAAACACACTCTGGCCATCTGCGCTGCCCTTGCCTCCCAGCACTCCCAACACACGTTCTCACGCACACTCACGCTCTCACTCTCACTCCCAGCACAGACCACCTCCCAAAGTCAAAACACCCAAGCGATTTCTGCCACATGCTACATCTAAGGGCTTAGAGCTGTTGCTGGTCCTCACCTTCCCTTGACACGCTTTCACAGCCAAACACACTCTGGCCATCAGCGCTGCCCTTGCCTCACAGCACTCCCAACACACATTCTCAAGTTCAATCTCTCTCTCACTCCCGGAACAGACCACCTCCCAAAGTGCAAACACCCAACCGATTTCTGACATACGCTACATCTAAGGGCTTAGAGCTGTGGCTGGTCCTAACCTTCCCTTGACACCGCTTTCACGGCCAAACACACTCTGGCCATCTACGCTGGTTTTGCCTCCCAGCACTCCCAAAACACATTCTCAGGTTGAATCTCACTATCACTGCCGGCACAGACCACTTCCCAAAGAGCAAATACCCAAGCGATTTCTGGCACACGCTACATCTAAGGCCTTAGAGCTGTTGCTGGTCCTCACCTTCCCTTGACACCGCTTTCACACACAAACACACTCTGCCCATCTGCCTTTGCCTTGCCTCCCAGCACTCCCAACACACTCTCACTACCGGCACAGACCACCTCCCAAAATGCCAACACCCAAGCGATTTCTGACACACGCTCCATCTAAGGGCTTAGAGCTGTTGCTGGTCTTCACCTTCCCTTGACACCGCTTTCACAGCCAAACACACTCTGCCCATCTACCCTGGGTTTGCCTCCCAGCACTCCCAACACACATTCTCAGGCTCAATCTCACTCTCACTCACGGCACAGACCACCTCCCAAAGTGAAAATACCCAAGCCATTTCTGACACACGCTACATCTACGGGCTTAGAGCTGTGACTGGTCCTCACCTTCCCTTGACACTGCTTTCACAGCCAAACGCACTCTGCCCATCTGCGCTGCCCTTGCCTCCCAGCACTCCCAACACACATTCTCAGTCTCACTATCACTCTCACTCCCGGCACACACCACCTCCCAAAGTGCAAACGTCCAAGCCATTTCTCCCCTACGATAGGCCTAAGGGCTTAGAGCTGTTGCTGGTCCTCACCTTCCCTTGAC
Organism: Pelecanus crispus; assembly: GCF_030463565.1. Taxonomy (NCBI): domain Eukaryota; kingdom Metazoa; phylum Chordata; class Aves; order Pelecaniformes; family Pelecanidae; genus Pelecanus; species Pelecanus crispus. Next base: position 650,423 of record NW_027461476.1, on the reverse strand, counting down.
ACGGCTTTCACAGACAAACACACTCTGGCCATCTGCGCTGCCCTTGCCTCACAGCACTCCCAACACACATTTTCAGGCTCACTCTCACTCTCACTCCCGGCACAGACCACCTCCCAAACTGCAAACACCCAAGCGATTTCTGACACACGCTACATCTAAGAGCTTAGAGCTGTTGCTGGTCCTCACCTTCCCTTGACACCGCTTTCACTGCCAAGCACACTCTGGCCATCTACCCTGGCTTTGCCTCCCAGCACTCCCAACACACATTCTCAGGCTCACTCTCACTCTCACTCCCAGCACAGACCACCTCCCAAAGTGCAAACCTCCAAGCCATTTCTCCCATACGATAGGCCTAAGGGCTTAGAGCTGTTGCTGGTCCTCACCTTCCCTTGACACCGCTTTCACAGCCAAACACACTCTGGCCATCAGCGCTGCCCTTGCCTCCCAGCACTCCCAACACACATTCTCAAGTTCAATCTCTCTCTCACTCCCGGCACAGACCACCTCCCAAAGTGCAAACACCCAACCGATTTCTGACATACGCTACATCTAAGGGCTTAGAGCTGTTGCTGGTCCTCACCTTCCCTTGACACCGCTTTCACAGACAAACACACTCTGCCCATCTACGCTGGTTTTGCCTCCCAGCACTCCCAAAACACATTCTCAGGTTGAATCTCACTATCACTGCCGGCACAGACCACTTCCCAAGGAGCAAATACCCAAGCGATTTCTGGCACACGCTACATCTAAGGCCTTAGAGCTGTTGCTGGTCCTCACCTTCCCTTGACACCGCTTTCACAGACAGACACACTCTGGCCATCTGCCTTTGCCTTCCCTCCCAGCACTCCCAACACACTCTCACTACCGGCACAGAACACCTCCCAAAATGCCAACACCCAAGCGATTTCTGACACACGCTACATCTAAGGGCTTAGAGCTGTTGCTGGTCTTCACCTTCCCTTGACACCGCTTTCACAGCCAAACACACTCTCCCCATCTACCCTGGCTTTGCCTCCCAGCACTCCCAACACACATTCTCAGGCTCACTCTCACTCTCACTCACGGCACAGACCACCTCCCAAAGTGAAAATACCCAAGGCATTTCTCCCATACGATAGGCCTAAGGGCTTAGAGCTGTTGCTGGTCCTCACCTTCCCTTGACACCGCTTTCACAGCCAAACACACGCTGCCCATCTACCCTGGCTTTGCCTCCCAGCACTCCCAACACACATTCTCAGGTTGAATCTCATTCTCACTCCCGGCACAGACCACCTCCCAAAGTGAATATACCTAAGCGATTTCTGACACACGCTACATCTAAGGGCTTAGAGCTGTTGCTGGTCTTCACCTTCCTTTGACACCGCTTTCACAGCCAAACACACTCTGGCCATCTACGCTGGTTTTGCCTCCCAGCACTCCCAAAACACATTCTCAGGTTGAATGTCACTACCACTGCCGGCACAGACCACTATCCAAAGGGCAAATACCCAAGCGATTTCTGACACACGCTACATCTAAGGCCTTAGAGCTGTTGCTGGTCCTCACCTTCCCTTGACACCGCTTTCACAGACAAACACACTCTGGCCATCTGCCTTTGCCTTCCCTCCCAGCACTCCCAACACATTCTCACTACCGGCACAGACCACCTCCTAAAATGCCACCACCAAACCGATTTCTGACACACGCTACATCTAAGGGCTTAGAGCTGTTGCTGCTCCTCACCTTCCCTTGACACCGCTTTCACAGCCAAACGCACTCTGCCCATCTGCACTGCCCTTGCCTCCCAGCACTCCCAACACACATTCTCAGGCACGCTCACGCTCTCACTCTGACTCCCAGCACAGACCACCTCCCAAAGTGAAAATACCCAAGCCATTTCTGACACACGCTACATCTACGGGCTTAGAGCTGTGACTGGTCCTCACCTTCCCTTGACACTGCTTTCACAGACAAACACACTCTGGCCATCTGCGCTGCCCTTGCCTCCCAGCACTCCCAACACACATTCTCAGGCTCACTCTCACTCTCACTCCCGGCACAGACCACCTCCCAAAGTGCAAACACGCAAGCGATTTCTGACACACGCTACATCTAAGAGCTTAGAGCTGTTGCTGGTCCTCACCTTCCCTTGACACCGCTTTCACAGGCAAACACACTCTGCCCATCTACCCTGGTTTTGCCTCCCAGCACTCCCAACACACATTCTCAGGCTCAATCTCACTCTCACTCCCGGCACACAACACCTCCCAAAGTGCAAACGTCCAAGCATTTTCTGCCGCATGCTACATCTAAGGGCTTAGAGCTGTTGCTGCTCCTCACCTTCCCTTGACACCGCTTTCACAGGCAAACACAATCTGCCCATCTGCCTTTGCCTCAACTCCCAGCACTCCCAACACACATTCTCAGGCTCACTCTCACTCTCACTCCCGGCACAGACCACCTCCCAAAGTGCAAACCTCCAAGCCATTTCTCCCACATGATAGGCCTAAGTGCTTAGAGCTGTTGCTGGTCCTCACCTTCCCTTGACACCGCTTTCACAGACAAACACACTCTGCCCATCAGCCTTTGCCTTGCCTCCCAGCACTCCCAAAACACTCTCACTACCGCCACAGACCACCTCCCAAAGTGCAAACCTCCAAGCCATTTCTCCCACATGATAGGCCTAAGTGCTTAGAGCTGTTGCTGGTCCTCACCTTCCCTTGACACCGCTTTCACAGACAAACACACTCTGCCCATCAGCCTTTGCCTTGCCTCCCAGCACTCCCAACACACTCTCACTACCGGCACAGAACACCTCCCAAAATGCCAACACCCAAGCGATTTCTGACACACGCTACATCTAAGGGCTTAGAGCTGTTGCTGGTCTTCACCTTCCCTTGACACCGCTTTCACAGCCAAACACACTCTCCCCATCTACCCTGGCTTTGCCTCCCAGCACTCCCAACACACATTCTCAGGCTCACTCTCACTCTCACTCACGGCACAGACCACCTCCCAAAGTGAAAATACCCAAGGCATTTCTCCCATACGATAGGCCTAAGGGCTTAGAGCTGTTGCTGGTCCTCACCTTCCCTTGACACCGCTTTCACAGCCAAACACACGCTGCCCATCTACCCTGGCTTTGCCTCCCAGCACTCCCAACACACATTCTCAGGTTGAATCTCATTCTCACTCCCGGCACAGACCACCTCCCAAAGTGAATATACCTAAGCGATTTCTGACACACGCTACATCTAAGGGCTTAGAGCTGTTGCTGGTCTTCACCTTCCTTTGACACCGCTTTCACAGCCAAACACACTCTGGCCATCTACGCTGGTTTTGCCTCCCAGCACTCCCAAAACACATTCTCAGGTTGAATGTCACTACCACTGCCGGCACAGACCACTATCCAAAGGGCAAATACCCAAGCGATTTCTGACACACGCTACATCTAAGGCCTTAGAGCTGTTGCTGGTCCTCACCTTCCCTTGACACCGCTTTCACAGACAAACACACTCTGGCCATCTGCCTTTGCCTTCCCTCCCAGCACTCCCAACACACTCTCACTACCGCCACAGACCACCTCCCAAAGTGCAAACCGCCAAGCGATATCTGACAAACGCTAAATCTAAGGGCTTAGAGCTGTTGCTGGTCCTCACCTTCCCTTGACACCGCTTTCACAGCCAAACGCACTCTGCCCATCTACCCTGGCCTTGCCTCCCAGCACTCCCAAAACACATTCTCAGGTTGAATCTCACTCTCACTCCCGGCACAGACCACCTCCCAAAGTGCAAACGTCCAAGCCATTTCTCCCATACGATAGGCCTAAGGGCTTAGAGCTGTTGCTGGTCCTCACCTTCCCTTGACACCGCTTTCACTGCCAAGCACACTCTGGCCATCTACCCTGGCTTTGCCTCCCAGCACTCCCAACACACATTCTCAGGCTCACTCTCACTCTCACTCCCAGCACAGACCACCTCCCAAAGTGCAAACCTCCAAGCCATTTCTCCCATACGATAGGCCTAAGGGCTTAGAGCTGTTGCTGGTCCTCACCTTCCCTTGACACCGCTTTCACAGCCAAACACACTCTGGCCATCAGCGCTGCCCTTGCCTCCCAGCACTCCCAACACACATTCTCAAGTTCAATCTCTCTCTCACTCCCGGCACAGACCACCTCCCAAAGTGCAAACACCCAACCGATTTCTGACATACGCTACATCTAAGGGCTTAGAGCTGTTGCTGGTCCTCACCTTCCCTTGACACCGCTTTCACAGACAAACACACTCTGGCCATCTACGCTGGTTTTGCCTCCCAGCACTCCCAAAACACATTCTCAGGTTGAATCTCACTATCACTGCCGGCACAGACCACTTCCCAAGGAGCAAATACCCAAGCGATTTCTGGCACACGCTACATCTAAGGCCTTAGAGCTGTTGCTGGTCCTCACCTTCCCTTGACACCGCTTTCACAGACAGACACACTCTGGCCATCTGCCTTTGCCTTCCCTCCCAGCACTCCCAACACACTCTCACTACCGGCACAGAACACCTCCCAAAATGCCAACACCCAAGCGATTTCTGACACACGCTACATCTAAGGGCTTAGAGCTGTTGCTGGTCTTCACCTTCCCTTGACACCGCTTTCACAGCCAAACACACTCTCCCCATCTACCCTGGCTTTGCCTCCCAGCACTCCCAACACACATTCTCAGGCTCACTCTCACTCTCACTCACGGCACAGACCACCTCCCAAAGTGAAAATACCCAAGGCATTTCTCCCATACGATAGGCCTAAGGGCTTAGAGCTGTTGCTGGTCCTCACCTTCCCTTGACACCGCTTTCACAGCCAAACACACGCTGCCCATCTACCCTGGCTTTGCCTCCCAGCACTCCCAACACACATTCTCAGGTTGAATCTCATTCTCACTCCCGGCACAGACCACCTCCCAAAGTGAATATACCTAAGCGATTTCTGACACACGCTACATCTAAGGGCTTAGAGCTGTTGCTGGTCTTCACCTTCCTTTGACACCGCTTTCACAGCCAAACACACTCTGGCCATCTACGCTGGTTTTGCCTCCCAGCACTCCCAAAACACATTCTCAGGTTGAATGTCACTACCACTGCCGGCACAGACCACTATCCAAAGGGCAAATACCCAAGCGATTTCTGACACACGCTACATCTAAGGCCTTAGAGCTGTTGCTGGTCCTCACCTTCCCTTGACACCGCTTTCACAGACAAACACACTCTGGCCATCTGCCTTTGCCTTCCCTCCCAGCACTCCCAACACATTCTCACTACCGGCACAGACCACCTCCTAAAATGCCACCACCAAACCGATTTCTGACACACGCTACATCTAAGGGCTTAGAGCTGTTGCTGGTCCTCACCTTCCCTTGACACCGCTTTCACAGCCAAACGCACTCTGCCCATCTGCACTGCCCTTGCCTCCCAGCACTCCCAACACACATTCTCAGGCACGCTCACGCTCTCACTCTGACTCCCAGCACAGACCACCTCCCAAAGTGAAAATACCCAAGCCATTTCTGACACACGCTACATCTACGGGCTTAGAGCTGTGACTGGTCCTCACCTTCCCTTGACACCGCTTTCACAGCCAAACGCACTCTGCCCATCTGCGTTGCCCTTGCCTCCCAGCACTCCCAACACACATTCTCAGTCTCACTATCACTCTCACTCCCGGCACACACCACCTCCCAAAGTGCAAACGTCCAAGCCATTTCTCCCCTACGATAGGCCTAAGGGCTTAGAGCTGTTGCTGGTCCTCACCTTCCCTTGACACTGCTTTCACAGACAAACACACTCTGGCCATCTGCGCTGCCCTTGGCTCACAGCACTCCCAACACACATTCTCAGGCTCACTCTCACTCTCACTCCCGGCACAGACCACCTCCCAAAGTGCAAACACGCAAGCGATTTCTGACACACGCTACATCTAAGAGCTTAGAGCTGTTGCTGGTCCTCACCTTCCCTTGACACCGCTTTCACAGGCAAACACACTCTGCCCATCTACCCTGGTTTTGCCTCCCAGCACTCCCAACACACATTCTCAGGCTCAATCTCACTCTCACTCCCGGCACACAACACCTCCCAAAGTGCAAACGTCCAAGCATTTTCTGCCGCATGCTACATCTAAGGGCTTAGAGCTGTTGCTGCTCCTCACCTTCCCTTGACACCGCTTTCACAGGCAAACACAATCTGCCCATCTGCCTTTGCCTCAACTCCCAGCACTCCCAACACACATTCTCAGGCTCACTCTCACTCTCACTCCCGGCACAGACCACCTCCCAAAGTGCAAACCTCCAAGCCATTTCTCCCACATGATAGGCCTAAGTGCTTAGAGCTGTTGCTGGTCCTCACCTTCCCTTGACACCGCTTTCACAGACAAACACACTCTGCCCATCAGCCTTTGCCTTGCCTCCCAGCACTCCCAAAACACTCTCACTACCGCCACAGACCACCTCCCAAAGTGCAAACCTCCAAGCCATTTCTCCCACATGATAGGCCTAAGTGCTTAGAGCTGTTGCTGGTCCTCACCTTCCCTTGACACCGCTTTCACAGACAAACACACTCTGCCCATCAGCCTTTGCCTTGCCTCCCAGCACTCCCAACACACTCTCACTACCGGCACAGAACACCTCCCAAAATGCCAACACCCAAGCGATTTCTGACACACGCTACATCTAAGGGCTTAGAGCTGTTGCTGGTCTTCACCTTCCCTTGACACCGCTTTCACAGCCAAACACACTCTCCCCATCTACCCTGGCTTTGCCTCCCAGCACTCCCAACACACATTCTCAGGCTCACTCTCACTCTCACTCACGGCACAGACCACCTCCCAAAGTGAAAATACCCAAGGCATTTCTCCCATACGATAGGCCTAAGGGCTTAGAGCTGTTGCTGGTCCTCACCTTCCCTTGACACCGCTTTCACAGCCAAACACACGCTGCCCATCTACCCTGGCTTTGCCTCCCAGCACTCCCAACACACATTCTCAGGTTGAATCTCATTCTCACTCCCGGCACAGACCACCTCCCAAAGTGAATATACCTAAGCGATTTCTGACACACGCTACATCTAAGGGCTTAGAGCTGTTGCTGGTCTTCACCTTCCTTTGACACCGCTTTCACAGCCAAACACACTCGGGCCATCTACGCTGGTTTTGCCTCCCAGCACTCCCAAAACACATTCTCAGGTTGAATGTCACTACCACTGCCGGCACAGACCACTATCCAAAGGGCAAATACCCAAGCGATTTCTGACACACGCTACATCTAAGGCCTTAGAGCTGTTGCTGGTCCTCACCTTCCCTTGACACCGCTTTCACAGACAAACACACTCTGGCCATCTGCCTTTGCCTTCCCTCCCAGCACTCCCAACACACTCTCACTACCGCCACAGACCACCTCCCAAAGTGCAAACCGCCAAGCGATATCTGACAAACGCTAAATCTAAGGGCTTAGAGCTGTTGCTGGTCCTCACCTTCCCTTGACACCGCTTTCACAGCCAAACGCACTCTGCCCATCTACCCTGGCTTTGCCTCCCAGCACTCCCAAAACACATTCTCAGGTTGAATCTCACTCTCACTCCCGGCACAGACCACCTCCCAAAGTGCAAACGTCCAAGCCATTTCTCCCATACGATAGGCCTAAGGGCTTAGAGCTCTTGCTGGTCCTCACCTTCCCTTGACACCGCTTTCACAGACAAACACACTCTGGCCATCCGCCTTTGCCTTGCCTCCCAGCACTCCCAACACATATTCTCAGGTTGAATCTCACTCTCACTTCCGGCACAGACCACCTCCCACAGTGCAAACATCTAAGCCATTTCTCCCACACGATAAGCCTAAGGGCTTAGAGCTGTTGCTGGTCCTCACCTTCCCTTGACACCGCTTTCACAGCCAAACACACTCTGGCCATCTGCCTTTGCCTTGCCTCCCAGCACTCCCAAATCACTCTCACTCCCGGCACACACCACCTCCCAAAGTCAAAACACCCAAGCGATTTCTGCCGCATGCTACATCTAAGGGCTTAGAGCTGTTGCTGCTCCTCACCTTCCCTTGACACCGCTTTCACAGCCAAACACACTCTGCCCATCTACCCTGGCTTTGTCTCCCAGCACTCCCAACACACATTCTCAGGCTCACTCTCACTCTCACTCCCAGCACAGACCACCTCCCAAAGTGCAAACCTCCAAGCCATTTCTCCCATACGATAGGCCTAACGGCTTAGAGCTGTTGCTGGTCCTCACCTTCCCTTGACACCGCTTTCACAGACAAACACACTCTGGCCATCTACGCTGGTTTTGCCTCCCAGCACTCCCAAAACACATTCTCAGGTTGAATGTCACTACCACTGCCGGCACAGACCACTATCCAAAGGGCAAATACCCAAGCGATTTCTGACACACGCTACATCTAAGGCCTTAGAGCTGTTGCTGGTCCTCACCTTCCCTTGACACCGCTTTCACAGACAAACACACTCTGGCCATCTGCCTTTGCCTTCCCTCCCAGCACTCCCAACACACTCTCACTACCGGCACAGACCACTTCCCAAAATGCCACCACCAAACCGATTTCTGACACAAGCTATATCTAAGGGCTTAGAGCTGTTGCTGGTCCTCACCTTCCCTTGACACCGCTTTCACAGACAAACGCACTCTGCCCATCTGCACTGCCCTTGCCTCCCAGCACTCCCAACACACATTCTCAGGCACGCTCACGCTCTCACTCTGACTCCCAGCACAGACGACCTCCCAAAGTGAAAATACCCAAGCCATTTCTGACACACGCTACATCAACGGGCTTAGAGCTGTGACTGGTCCTCACCTTCCCTTGACACCGCTTTCACAGACAAACGCACTCTGCCCATCTGCCTTTGCCTTCCCTCCCAGCACTCCCAACACACTCTCACTACCGGCACAGACCACCTCCCAAAATGCCACCACCAAACCGATTTCTGACACACGCTACATCTAAGGGCTTAGAGCTGTTGCTGGTCCTCACCTTCCCTTGACACCGCTTTCACAGCCAAACGCACTCTGCCCATCTGCGCTGCCCTTGCCTCCCAGCACTCCCAACACACATTCTCAGTCTCACTATCACTCTCACTCCCGGCACACACCACCTCCCAAAGTGCAAACGTCCAAGCCATTTCTCCCCTACGATAGGCCTAAGGGCTTAGAGCTGTTGCTGGTCCTCACCTTCCCTTGACACTGCTTTCACAGCCAAACACACTCTGGCCATCTGCGCTGCCCTTGCCTCACAGCACTCCCAACACACATTCTCAGTCTCACTATCACTCTCTCTCCCGGCACACACCACCTCCCAAAGTGCAAACGTCCAAGCCATTTCTCCCCTACGATAGGCCTAAGGGCTTAGAGCTGTTGCTGGTCCTCACCTTCCCTTGACACTGCTTTCACAGACAAACACACTCTGGCCATCTGCGCTGCCCTTGCCTCACAGCACTCCCAAAACACATTCTCAGGCTCACTCTCACTCTCACTCCCGGCACAGACCACCTCCCAAAGTGCAAACACCCAAGCAATTTCTGACACACGCTACATCTAAGAGCTTAGAGCTGTTGCTGGTCCTCACCTTCCCTTGACACCGCTTTCACAGCCAAACGCACTCTGCCCATCTACCCTGGCTTTGCCTCCCAGCACTCCCAAAACACATTCTCAGGTTGAATCTCACTCTCACTCCCGGCACAGACCACCTCCCAAAGTGCAAACCTCCAAGCCATTTCTCCCATACGATAGGCCTAAGGGCTTAGAGCTGTTGCTGGTCCTCACCTTCCCTTGACACCGCTTTCACAGCCAAACACACTCTGCCCATCTACGCTGGTTTTGCCTCCCAGCACTCCCAAAACACATTCTCAGGTGGAATCTCACTATCACTGCCGGCACAGACCACTTCCCAAAGAGCAAATACCCAAGCGATTTCTGGCACACGCTACATCTAAGGCCTTAGAGCTGTTGCTGGTCCTCACCTTCCCTTGACACCGCTTTCACAGACAAACACACTCTGGCCATCTGCCTTTGCCTTCCCTCCCAGCACTCCCAACACACTCTCACTACCGGCACAGACCACCTCCCAAAATGCCAACACCCAAGCGATTTCTGACACACGCTCCATCTAAGGGCTTAGAGCTGTTGCTGGTCCTCACCTTCCCTTGACACCGCTTTCACAGCCAAACACACTCTGGCCATCCGCCTTTGCCTTGCCTCCCAGCACTCCCAACACACATTCTCAGGTTGAATCTCACTCTCACTTCCGGCACAGACCACCTCCCACAGTGCAAACATCTAAGCCATTTCTCCCACACGATAAGCCTAAGGGCTTAGAGCTGTTGCTGGTCATCACCTTCCCTTGACACCGCTTTCACAGCCAAACACACTCTGGCCATCTGCGCTGCCCTTGCCTCCCAGCACTCCCAACACACGTTCTCACGCACACTCACGCTCTCACTCTCACTCCCAGCACAGACCACCTCCCAAAGTCAAAACACCCAAGCAATTTCTGCCACATCCTACATCTAAGGGCTTAGAGCTGTTGCTGGTCCTCACCTTCCCTTGACACGCTTTCACAGCCAAACACACTCTGGCCATCAGCGCTGCCCTTGCCTCCCAGCACTCCCAACACACATTCTCAAGTTCAATCTCTCTCTCACTCCCGGCACAGACCACCTCCCAAAGTGCAAACACCCAACCGATTTCTGACACACGCTACATCTAAGGGCTTAGAGCTGTTGCTGGTCTTCACCTTCCCTTGACACCGCTTTCACAGACAAACACACTCTGGCCATCTACGCTGGTTTTGCCTCCCAGCACTCCCAAAACACATTCTCAGGTTGAATCTCACTATCACTGCCGGCACAGACCACTTCCCAAAGAGCAAATACCCAAGCGATTTCTGACACACGCTACATCTAAGGCCTTAGAGCTGTTGCTGGTCCTCACCTTCCCTTGACACCGCTTTCACAGACAAACACACTCTGGCCATCTGCCTTTGCCTTCCCTCCCAGCACTCCCAACACACTCTCACTACCGGCACAGACCACCTCCCAAAATGCCACCACCAAACCGATTTCTGACACACGCTACATCTAAGGCCTTAGAGCTGTTGCTGGTCCTCACCTTCCCTTGACACCGCTTTCACAGACAAACGCACTCTGCCCATCTGCCTTTGCCTTCCCTCCCAGCACTCCCAACACACTCTCACTACCGGCACAGACCACCTCCCAAAATGCCACCACCAAACCGATTTCTGACACACGCTACATCTAAGGGCTTAGAGCTGTTGCTGGTCCTCACCTTCCCTTGACACCGCTTTCACAGACAAACACACTCTGCCCATCTGCGCTGCCCTTGCCTCCCAGCACTCCCAACACACATTCTCAGTCTCACTATCACTCTCACTCCCGGCACACACCACCTCCCAAAGTGCAAACGTCCAAGCCATTTCTCCCCTACGATAGGCCTAAGGGCTTAGAGCTGTTGCTGGTCCTCACCTTCCCTTGACACTGCTTTCACAGCCAAACACACTCTGGCCATCTGCGCTGCCCTTGCCTCACAGCACTCCCAACACACATTCTCAGTCTCACTATCACTCTCTCTCCCGGCACACACCACCTCCCAAAGTGCAAACGTCCAAGCCATTTCTCCCCTACGATAGGCCTAAGGGCTTAGAGCTGTTGCTGGTCCTCACCTTCCCTTGACACTGCTTTCACAGACAAACACACTCTGGCCATCTGCGCTGCCCTTGCCTCACAGCACTCCCAAAACACATTCTCAGGCTCACTCTCACTCTCACTCCCGGCACAGACCACCTCCCAAAGTGCAAACACCCAAGCAATTTCTGACACACGCTACATCTAAGAGCTTAGAGCTGTTGCTGGTCCTCACCTTCCCTTGACACCGCTTTCACAGCCAAACGCACTCTGCCCATCTACCCTGGCTTTGCCTCCCAGCACTCCCAAAACACATTCTCAGGTTGAATCTCACTCTCACTCCCGGCACAGACCACCTCCCAAAGTGCAAACCTCCAAGCCATTTCTCCCATACGATAGGCCTAAGGGCTTAGAGCTGTTGCTGGTCCTCACCTTCCCTTGACACCGCTTTCACAGCCAAACACACTCTGCCCATCTACGCTGGTTTTGCCTCCCAGCACTCCCAAAACACATTCTCAGGTTGAATCTCACTATCACTGCCGGCACAGACCACTTCCCAAAGAGCAAATACCCAAGCGATTTCTGGCACACGCTACATCTAAGGCCTTAGAGCTGTTGCTGGTCCTCACCTTCCCTTGACACCGCTTTCACAGACAAACACACTCTGGCCATCTGCCTTTGCCTTCCCTCCCAGCACTCCCAACACACTCTCACTACCGGCACAGACCACCTCCCAAAATGCCAACACCCAAGCGATTTCTGACACACGCTACATCTAAGGGCTTAGAGCTGTTGCTGGTCTTCACCTTCCCTTGACACCGCTTTCACAGCCAAACACACTCTGGCCATCCGCCTTTGCCTTGCCTCCCAGCACTCCCAACACACATTCTCAGGTTGAATCTCACTCTCACTTCCGGCACAGACCACCTCCCACAGTGCAAACATCTAAGCCATTTCTCCCACACGATAAGCCTAAGGGCTTAGAGCTGTTGCTGGTCATCACCTTCCCTTGACACCGCTTTCACAGCCAAACACACTCTGGCCATCTGCGCTGCCCTTGCCTCCCAGCACTCCCAACACACGTTCTCACGCACACTCACGCTCTCACTCTCACTCCCAGCACAGACCACCTCCCAAAGTCAAAACACCCAAGCAATTTCTGCCACATCCTACATCTAAGGGCTTAGAGCTGTTGCTGGTCCTCACCTTCCCTTGACACGCTTTCACAGCCAAACACACTCTGGCCATCAGCGCTGCCCTTGCCTCACAGCACTCCCAACACACATTCTCAAGTTCAATCTCTCTCTCACTCCCGGCACAGACCACCTCCCAAAGTGCAAACACCCAACCGATTTCTGACATACGCTACATCTAAGGGCTTAGAGCTGTGGATGGTCCTCACCTTCCCTTGACACCGCTTTCACAGCCAAGCACACTCTGGCCATCTACGCTGGTTTTGCCTCCCAGCACTCCCAAAACACATTCTCAGGTGGAATCTCACTATCACTGCCGGCACAGACCACTTCCCAAAGAGCAAATACCCAAGCGATTTCTGGCACACGCTACATCTAAGGCCTTAGAGCTGTTGCTGGTCCTCACCTTCCCTTGACACCGCTTTCACAGACAAACACACTCTGGCCATCTGCCTTTGCCTTCCCTCCCACCACTCCCAACACACTCTCACTACCGGCACAGAACACCTCCCAAAATGCCAACACCCAAGCGATTTCTGACACACGCTCCATCTAAGGGCTTAGAGCTGTTCCTGGTCTTCACCTTCCCTTGACACCGCTTTCACAGCCAAACACACTCTGCCCATCTACCCTGGCTTTGCCTCCCAGCACTCCCAACACACATTGTCAGGCTCAATCTCACTCTCACTCACGGCACAGACCACCTCCCAAAGTGAAAATACCCAAGGCATTTCTCCCATACGATAGGCCTAAGGGCTTAGAGCTGTTGCTGGTCCTCACCTTCCCTTGACACCGCTTTCACAGCCAAACACACGCTGCCCATCTACCCTGGCTTTGCCTCCCAGCACTCCCAACACACATTCTCAGGTTGAATCTCATTCTAACTCCCGGCACAGACCACCTCCCAAAGTGAAAATACCCAAGCGATTTCTGACACACGCTACATCTAAGGGCTTAGAGCTGTTGCTGGTCTTCACCTTCCCTTGACACCGCTTTCACAGACAAACACACTCTGGCCATCTACGCTGGTTTTGCCTCCCAGCACTCCCAAAACACATTCTCAGGTGGAATCTCACTATCACTGCCGGCACAGACCACTTCCCAAAGAGCAAATACCCAAGCGATTTCTGGCACACGCTACATCTAAGGCCTTAGAGCTGTTGCTGCTCCTCACCTTCCCTTGACACCGCTTTCACAGACAAACACACTCTGGCCATCTGCCTTTGCCTTCCCTCCCAGCACTCCCAACACACTCTCACTACCGGCACAGACCACTTCCCAAAATGCCACCACCAAACCGATTTCTGACACAAGCTATATCTAAGGGCTTAGAGCTGTTGCTGGTCCTCACCTTCCCTTGACACCGCTTTCACAGCCAAACGCACTCTGCCCATCTGCACTGCCCTTGCCTCCCAGCACTCCCAACACACATTCTCAGGCACGCTCACGCTCTCACTCTGACTCCCAGCACAGACCACCTCCCAAAGTGAAAATACCCAAGCCATTTCTGACACACGCTACATCAACGGGCTTAGAGCTGTGACTGGTCCTCACCTTCCCTTGACACCGCTTTCACAGACAAACGCACTCTGCCCATCTGCCTTTGCCTTCCCTCCCAGCACTCCCAACACACTCTCACTACCGGCACAGACCACCTCCCAAAATGCCACCACCAAACCGATTTCTGACACACGCTACATCTAAGGGCTTAGAGCTGTTGCTGGTCCTCACCTTCCCTTGACACCGCTTTCACAGCCAAACGCACTCTGCCCATCTGCGCTGCCCTTGCCTCCCAGCACTCCCAACACACATTCTCAGTCTCACTATCACTCTCACTCCCGGCACACACCACCTCCCAAAGTGCAAACGTCCAAGCCATTTCTCCCCTACGATAGGCCTAAGGGCTTAGAGCTGTTGCTGGTCCTCACCTTCCCTTGACACTGCTTTCACAGCCAAACACACTCTGGCCATCTGCGCTGCCCTTGCCTCACAGCACTCCCAACACACATTCTCAGTCTCACTATCACTCTCTCTCCCGGCACACACCACCTCCCAAAGTGCAAACGTCCAAGCCATTTCTCCCCTACGATAGGCCTAAGGGCTTAGAGCTGTTGCTGGTCCTCACCTTCCCTTGACACTGCTTTCACAGACAAACACACTCTGGCCATCTGCGCTGCCCTTGCCTCACAGCACTCCCAAAACACATTCTCAGGCTCACTCTCACTCTCACTCCCGGCACAGACCACCTCCCAAAGTGCAAACACCCAAGCAATTTCTGACACACGCTACATCTAAGAGCTTAGAGCTGTTGCTGGTCCTCACCTTCCCTTGACACCGCTTTCACAGCCAAACGCACTCTGCCCATCTACCCTGGCTTTGCCTCCCAGCACTCCCAAAACACATTCTCAGGTTGAATCTCACTCTCACTCCCGGCACAGACCACCTCCCAAAGTGCAAACCTCCAAGCCATTTCTCCCATACGATAGGCCTAAGGGCTTAGAGCTGTTGCTGGTCCTCACCTTCCCTTGACACCGCTTTCACAGCCAAACACACTCTGGCCATCTACGCTGGTTTTGCCTCCCAGCACTCCCAAAACACATTCTCAGGTTGAATCTCACTATCACTGCCGGCACAGACCACTTCCCAAAGAGCAAATACCCAAGCGATTTCTGGCACACGCTACATCTAAGGCCTTAGAGCTGTTGCTGGTCCTCACCTTCCCTTGACACCGCTTTCACAGACAAACACACTCTGGCCATCTGCCTTTGCCTTCCCTCCCAGCACTCCCAACACACTCTCACTACCGGCACAGACCACCTCCCAAAATGCCAACACCCAAGCGATTTCTGACACACGCTCCATCTAAGGGCTTAGAGCTGTTGCTGGTCCTCACCTTCCCTTGACACCGCTTTCACAGCCAAACACACTCTGGCCATCCGCCTTTGCCTTGCCTCCCAGCACTCCCAACACACATTCTCAGGTTGAATCTCACTCTCACTTCCGGCACAGACCACCTCCCACAGTGCAAACATCTAAGCCATTTCTCCCACACGATAAGCCTAAGGGCTTAGAGCTGTTGCTGGTCATCACCTTCCCTTGACACCGCTTTCACAGCCAAACACACTCTGGCCATCTGCGCTGCCCTTGCCTCCCAGCACTCCCAACACACGTTCTCACGCACACTCACGCTCTCACTCTCACTCCCAGCACAGACCACCTCCCAAAGTCAAAACACCCAAGCAATTTCTGCCACATCCTACATCTAAGGGCTTAGAGCTGTTGCTGGTCCTCACCTTCCCTTGACACGCTTTCACAGCCAAACACACTCTGGCCATCAGCGCTGCCCTTGCCTCCCAGCACTCCCAACACACATTCTCAAGTTCAATCTCTCTCTCACTCCCGGCACAGACCACCTCCCAAAGTGCAAACACCCAACCGATTTCTGACATACGCTACATCTAAGGGCTTAGAGCTGTGGATGGTCCTCACCTTCCCTTGACACCGCTTTCACAGCCAAGCACACTCTGGCCATCTACGCTGGTTTTGCCTCCCAGCACTCCCAAAACACATTCTCAGGTGGAATCTCACTATCACTGCCGGCACAGACCACTTCCCAAAGAGCAAATACCCAAGCGATTTCTGGCACACGCTACATCTAAGGCCTTAGAGCTGTTGCTGGTCCTCACCTTCCCTTGACACCGCTTTCACAGACAAACACACTCTGGCCATCTGCCTTTGCCTTCCCTCCCACCACTCCCAACACACTCTCACTACCGGCACAGAACACCTCCCAAAGTGAAAATACCCAAGCGATTTCTGACACACGCTCCATCTAAGGGCTTAGAGCTGTTCCTGGTCTTCACCTTCCCTTGACACCGCTTTCACAGCCAAACACACTCTGCCCATCTACCCTGGCTTTGCCTCCCAGCACTCCCAACACACATTGTCAGGCTCAATCTCACTCTCACTCACGGCACAGACCACCTCCCAAAGTGAAAATACCCAAGGCATTTCTCCCATACGATAGGCCTAAGGGCTTAGAGCTGTTGCTGGTCCTCACCTTCCCTTGACACCGCTTTCACAGCCAAACACACGCTGCCCATCTACCCTGGCTTTGCCTCCCAGCACTCCCAACACACATTCTCAGGTTGAATCTCATTCTCACTCCCGGCACAGACCACCTCCCAAAGTGAAAATACCCAAGCGATTTCTGACACACGCTACATCTAAGGGCTTAGAGCTGTTGCTGGTCTTCACCTTCCCTTGACACCGCTTTCACAGACAAACACACTCTGGCCATCTACGCTGGTTTTGCCTCCCAGCACTCCCAAAACACATTCTCAGGTTGAATCTCACTATCACTGCCGGCACAGACCACTTCCCAAAGAGCAAATACCCAAGCGATTTCTGACACACGCTACATCTAAGGCCTTAGAGCTGTTGCTGGTCCTCACCTTCCCTTGACACCGCTTTCACAGACAAACACACTCTGGCCATCTGCCTTTGCCTTCCCTCCCAGCACTCCCAACACACTCTCACTACCGGCACAGACCACCTCCCAAAATGCCACCACCAAACCGATTTCTGACACACGCTACATCTAAGGGCTTAGAGCTGTTGCTGGTCCTCACCTTCCCTTGACACCGCTTTCACAGCCAAACGCACTCTGCCCATCTGCGCTGCCCTTGCCTCCCAGCACTCCCAACACACATTCTCAGTCTCACTATCACTCTCACTCCCGGCACACACCACCTCCCAAAGTGCAAACGTCCAAGCCATTTCTCCCCCACGATAGGCCTAAGGGCTTAGAGCTGTTGCTGGTCCTCACCTTCCCTTGACACTGCTTTCACAGCCAAACACACTCTGGCCATCTGCGCTGCCCTTGCCTCACAGCACTCCCAACACACATTCTCAGTCTCACTATCACTCTCTCTCCCGGCACACACCACCTCCCAAAGTGCAAACGTCCAAGCCATTTCTCCCCTACGATAGGCCTAAGGGCTTAGAGCTGTTGCTGGTCCTCACCTTCCCTTGACACTGCTTTCACAGACAAACACACTCTGGCCATCTGCGCTGCCCTTGCCTCACAGCACTCCCAAAACACATTCTCAGGCTCACTCTCACTCTCACTCCCGGCACAGACCACCTCCCAAAGTGCAAACACCCAAGCAATTTCTGACACACGCTACATCTAAGAGCTTAGAGCTGTTGCTGGTCCTCACCTTCCCTTGACACCGCTTTCACAGCCAAACGCACTCTGCCCATCTACCCTGGCTTTGCCTCCCAGCACTCCCAAAACACATTCTCAGGTTGAATCTCACTCTCACTCCCGGCACAGACCACCTCCCAAAGTGCAAACATCCAAGCCATTTCTCCCATACGATAGGCCTAAGGGCTTAGAGCTGTTGCTGGTCCTCACCTTCCCTTGACACCGCTTTCACAGACAAACACACTCTGGCCATCTACGCTGGTTTTGCCTCCCAGCACTCCCAAAACACATTCTCAGGTTGAATCTCACTATCACTGCCGGCACAGACCACTTCCCAAAGAGCAAATACCCAAGCGATTTCTGGCACACGCTACATCTAAGGCCTTAGAGCTGTTGCTGGTCCTCACCTTCCCTTGACACCGCTTTCACAGACAAACACACTCTGGCCATCTGCCTTTGCCTTCCCTCCCAGCACTCCCAACACACTCTCACTACCGGCACAGACCACCTCCCAAAATGCCAACACCCAAGCGATTTCTGACACACGCTACATCTAAGGGCTTAGAGCTGTTGCTGGTCTTCACCTTCCCTTGACACCGCTTTCACAGCCAAACACACTCTGCCCATCTACCCTGGGTTTGCCTCCCAGCACTCCCAACACACATTCTCAGGCTCAATCTCACTCTCACTCACGGCACAGACCACCTCCCAAAGTGAAAATACCCAAGCGATTTCTGACACACGCTACATCTAAGGGCTTAGAGCTGTTGCTGGTCTTCACCTTCCCTTGACACCGCTTTCACAGACAAACACACTCTGGCCATCTACGCTGGTTTTGCCTCCCAGCACTCCCAAAACACATTCTCAGGTGGAATCTCACTATCACTGCCGGCACAGACCACTTCCCAAAGAGCAAATACCCAAGCGATTTCTGGCACACGCTACATCTAAGGCCTTAGAGCTGTTGCTGCTCCTCACCTTCCCTTGACACCGCTTTCACAGACAAACACACTCTGGCCATCTGCCTTTGCCTTCCCTCCCAGCACTCCCAACACATTCTCACTCCCGGCACAGACCACCTCCCAAAATGCCACCACCAAACCGATTTCTGACACACGCTACATCTAAGAGCTTAGAGCTGTTGCTGGTCCTCACCTTCCCTTGACACCGCTTTCACAGCCAAACGCACTCTGCCCATCTGCACTGCCCTTCCCTCCCAGCACTCCCAACACACATTCTCAGGCACGCTCACGCTCTCACTCTGACTCCCAGCACAGACCACCTCCCAAAGTGAAAATACCCAAGCCATTTCTGACACACGCTACATCTACGGGCTTAGAGCTGTGACTGGTCCTCACCTTCCCTTGACACCGCTTTCACAGACAAACGCACTCTGCCCATCTGCCTTTGCCTTCCCTCCCAGCACTCCCAACACACTCTCACTACCGGCACAGACCACCTCCCAAAATGCCACCACCAAACCGATTTCTGACACACGCTACATCTAAGGGCTTAGAGCTGTTGCTGGTCCTCACCTTCCCTTGACACCGCTTTCACAGCCAAACGCACTCTGCCCATCTGCGCTGCCCTTGCCTCCCAGCACTCCCAACACACATTCTCAGTCTCACTATCACTCTCACTCCCGGCACACACCACCTCCCAAAGTGCAAACGTCCAAGCCATTTCTCCCCTACGATAGGCCTAAGGGCTTAGAGCTGTTGCTGGTCCTCACCTTCCCTTGACACTGCTTTCACAGCCAAACACACTCTGGCCATCTGCGCTGCCCTTGCCTCACAGCACTCCCAACACACATTCTCAGTCTCACTATCACTCTCTCTCCCGGCACACACCACCTCCCAAAGTGCAAACGTCCAAGCCATTTCTCCCCTACGATAGGCCTAAGGGCTTAGAGCTGTTGCTGGTCCTCACCTTCCCTTGACACTGCTTTCACAGACAAACACACTCTGGCCATCTACCCTGGCTTTGCCTCACAGCACTCCCAAAACACATTCTCAGGCTCACTCTCACTCTCACTCCCGGCACAGACCACCTCCCAAAGTGCAAACACCCAAGCAATTTCTGACACACGCTACATCTAAGAGCTTAGAGCTGTTGCTGGTCCTCACCTTCCCTTGACACCGCTTTCACAGCCAAACGCACTCTGCCCATCTACCCTGGCTTTGCCTCCCAGCACTCCCAAAACACATTCTCAGGTTGAATCTCACTCTCACTCCCGGCACAGACCACCTCCCAAAGTGCAAACATCCAAGCCATTTCTCCCATACGATAGGCCTAAGGGCTTAGAGCTGTTGCTGGTCCTCACCTTCCCTTGACACCGCTTTCACAGCCAAACACACTCTGCCCATCTACGCTGGTTTTGCCTCCCAGCACTCCCAAAACACATTCTCAGGTTGAATCTCACTATCACTGCCGGCACAGACCACTTCCCAAAGAGCAAATACCCAAGCGATTTCTGGCACACGCTACATCTAAGGCCTTAGAGCTGTTGCTGGTCCTCACCTTCCCTTGACACCGCTTTCACAGACAAACACACTCTGGCCATCTGCCTTTGCCTTCCCTCCCAGCACTCCCAACACACTCTCACTACCGGCACAGACCACCTCCCAAAATGCCAACACCCAAGCGATTTCTGACACACGCTACATCTAAGGGCTTAGAGCTGTTGCTGGTCTTCACCTTCCCTTGACACCGCTTTCACAGCCAAACACACTCTGGCCATCCGCCTTTGCCTTGCCTCCCAGCACTCCCAACACACATTCTCAGGTTGAATCTCACTCTCATTTCCGGCACAGACCACCTCCCACAGTGCAAACATCTAAGCCATTTCTCCCACACGATAAGCCTAAGGGCTTAGAGCTGTTGCTGGTCATCACCTTCCCTTGACACCGCTTTCACAGCCAAACACACTCTGGCCATCTGCGCTGCCCTTGCCTCCCAGCACTCCCAACACACGTTCTCACGCACACTCACGCTCTCACTCTCACTCCCAGCACAGACCACCTCCCAAAGTCAAAACACCCAAGCAATTTCTGCCACATGCTACATCTAAGGGCTTAGAGCTGTTGCTGGTCCTCACCTTCCCTTGACACGCTTTCACAGCCAAACACACTCTGGCCATCAGCGCTGCCCTTGCCTCCCAGCACTCCCAACACACATTCTCAAGTTCAATCTCTCTCTCACTCCCGGCACAGACCACCTCCCAAAGTGCAAACACCCAACCGATTTCTGACATACGCTACATCTAAGGGCTTAGAGCTGTGGCTGGTCCTCACCTTCCCTTGACACCGCTTTCACAGCCAAGCACACTCTGGCCATCTACGCTGGTTTTGCCTCCCAGCACTCCCAAAACACATTCTCAGGTTGAATCTCACTATCACTGCCGGCACAGACCACTTCCCAAAGAGCAAATACCCTAGCGATTTCTGGCACACGCTACATCTAAGGCCTTAGAGCTGTTGCTGGTCCTCACCTTCCCTTGACACCGCTTTCACAGACAAACACACTCTGGCCATCTGCCTTTGCCTTCCCTCCCACCACTCCCAACACACTCTCACTACCGGCACAGACCACCTCCCAAAATGCCAACACCCAAGCGATTTCTGACACACGCTCCATCTAAGGGCTTAGAGCTGTTGCTGGTCTTCACCTTCCCTTGACACCGCTTTCACAGCCAAACACACTCTGCCCATCTACCCTGGCTTTGCCTCCCAGCACTCCCAACACACATTGTCAGGCTCAATCTCACTCTCACTCACGGCACAGACCACCTCCCAAAGTGAAAATACCCAAGGCATTTCTCCCATACGATAGGCCTAAGGGCTTAGAGCTGTTGCTGGTCCTCACCTTCCCTTGACACCGCTTTCACAGCCAAACACACGCTGCCCATCTACCCTGGCTTTGCCTCCCAGCACTCCCAACACACATTCTCAGGTTGAATCTCATTCTCACTCCCGGCACAGACCACCTCCCAAAGTGAAAATACCCAAGCGATTTCTGACACACGCTACATCTAAGGGCTTAGAGCTGTTGCTGGTCTTCACCTTCCCTTGACACCGCTTTCACAGACAAACACACTCTGGCCATCTACGCTGGTTTTGCCTCCCAGCACTCCCAAAACACATTCTCAGGTGGAATCTCACTATCACTGCCGGCACAGACCACTTCCCAAAGAGCAAATACCCAAGCGATTTCTGACACACGCTACATCTAAGGCCTTAGAGCTGTTGCTGGTCCTCACCTTCCCTTGACACCGCTTTCACAGACAAACACACTCTGGCCATCTGCCTTTGCCTTCCCTCCCAGCACTCCCAACACACTCTCACTACCGGCACAGACCACCTCCCAAAATGCCACCACCAAACCGATTTCTGACACACGCTACATCTAAGGGCTTAGAGCTGTTGCTGGTCCTCACCTTCCCTTGACACCGCTTTC
Organism: Pelecanus crispus; assembly: GCF_030463565.1. Classification (NCBI taxonomy): domain Eukaryota; kingdom Metazoa; phylum Chordata; class Aves; order Pelecaniformes; family Pelecanidae; genus Pelecanus; species Pelecanus crispus. The sequence goes on along the minus strand of NW_027461476.1, from coordinate 627,895 downwards.
ACAGCCAAACGCACTCTGCCCATCTGCACTGCCCTTGCCTCCCAGCACTCCCAACACACATTCTCAGGCACGCTCACGCTCTCACTCTGACTCCCAGCACAGACCACCTCCCAAAGTGAAAATACCCAAGCCATTTCTGACACACGCTACATCTACGGGCTTAGAGCTGTGACTGGTCCTCACCTTCCCTTGACACCGCTTTCACAGACAAACACACTCTGGCCATCTGCCTTTGCCTTCCCTCCCAGCACTCCCAACACACTCTCACTACCGGCACAGACCACCTCCCAAAATGCCACCACCAAACCGATTTCTGACACACGCTACATCTAAGGGCTTAGAGCTGTTGCTGGTCCTCACCTTCCCTTGACACTGCTTTCACAGCCAAACGCACTCTGCCCATCTGCGCTGCCCTTGCCTCCCAGCACTCCCAACACACATTCTCAGTCTCACTATCACTCTCACTCCCGGCACACACCACCTCCCAAAGTGCAAACGTCCAAGCCATTTCTCTCCTACGATAGGCCTAAGGGCTTAGAGCTGTTGCTGGTCCTCACCTTCCCTTGACACTGCTTTCACAGCCAAACACACTCTGGCCATCTGCGCTGCCCTTGCCTCACAGCACTCCCAACACACATTCTCAGTCTCACTATCACTCTCTCTCCCGGCACACACCACCTCCCAAAGTGCAAACGTCCAAGCCATTTCTCCCCTACGATAGGCCTAAGGGCTTAGAGCTGTTGCTGGTCCTCACCTTCCCTTGACACTGCTTTCACAGACAAACACACTCTGGCCATCTGCGCTGCCCTTGCCTCACAGCACTCCCAAAACACATTCTCAGGCTCACTCTCACTCTCACTCCCGGCACAGACCACCTCCCAAAGTGCAAACACCCAAGCAATTTCTGACACACGCTACATCTAAGAGCTTAGAGCTGTTGCTGGTCCTCACCTTCCCTTGACACCGCTTTCACAGCCAAACACACGCTGCCCATCTACCCTGGCTTTGCCTCCCAGCACTCCCAACACACATTCTCAGGTTGAATCTCATTCTCACTCCCGGCACAGACCACCTCCCAAAGTGAAAATACCCAAGCGATTTCTGACACACGCTACATCTAAGGGCTTAGAGCTGTTGCTGGTCTTCACCTTCCCTTGACACCGCTTTCACAGACAAACACACTCTGGCCATCTACGCTGGTTTTGCCTCCCAGCACTCCCAAAACACATTCTCAGGTGGAATCTCACTATCACTGCCGGCACAGACCACTTCCCAAAGAGCAAATACCCAAGCGATTTCTGACACACGCTACATCTAAGGCCTTAGAGCTGTTGCTGGTCCTCACCTTCCCTTGACACCGCTTTCACAGACAAACACACTCTGGCCATCTGCCTTTGCCTTCCCTCCCAGCACTCCCAACACACTCTCACTACCGGCACAGACCACCTCCCAAAATGCCACCACCAAACCGATTTCTGACACACGCTACATCTAAGGGCTTAGAGCTGTTGCTGGTCCTCACCTTCCCTTGACGCCGCTTTCACAGCCAAACGCACTCTGCCCATCTGCGCTGCCCTTGCCTCCCAGCACTCCCAACACACATTCTCAGTCTCACTATCACTCTCACTCCCGGCACACACCACCTCCCAAAGTGCAAACGTCCAAGCCATTTCTCCCCTACGATAGGCCTAAGGGCTTAGAGCTGTTGCTGGTCCTCACCTTCCCTTGACACTGCTTTCACAGCCAAACACACTCTGGCCATCTGCGCTGCCCTTGCCTCACAGCACTCCCAACACACATTCTCAGTCTCACTATCACTCTCTCTCCCGGCACACACCACCTCCCAAAGTGCAAACGTCCAAGCCATTTCTCCCCTACGATAGGCCTAAGGGCTTAGAGCTGTTGCTGGTCCTCACCTTCCCTTGACACTGCTTTCACAGACAAACACACTCTGGCCATCTGCGCTGCCCTTGCCTCACAGCACTCCCAAAACACATTCTCAGGCTCACTCTCACTCTCACTCACGGCACAGACCACCTCCCAAAGTGCAAACACCCAAGCAATTTCTGACACACGCTACATCTAAGAGCTTAGAGCTGTTGCTGGTCCTCACCTTCCCTTGACACCGCTTTCACAGCCAAACGCACTCTGCCCATCTACCCTGGCTTTGCCTCCCAGCACTCCCAAAACACATTCTCAGGTTGAATCTCACTCTCACTCCCGGCACAGACCACCTCCCAAAGTGCAAACATCCAAGCCATTTCTCCCATACGATAGGCCTAAGGGCTTAGAGCTGTTGCTGGTCCTCACCTTCCCTTGACACCGCTTTCACAGCCAAACACACTCTGGCCATCTACGCTGGTTTTGCCTCCCAGCACTCCCAAAACACATTCTCAGGTTGAATCTCACTATCACTGCCGGCACAGACCACTTCCCAAAGAGCAAATACCCAAGCGATTTCTGGCACACGCTACATCTAAGGCCTTAGAGCTGTTGCTGGTCCTCACCTTCCCTTGACACCGCTTTCACAGACAAACACACTCTGGCCATCTGCCTTTGCCTTCCCTCCCAGCACTCCCAACACACTCTCACTACCGGCACAGACCACCTCCCAAAATGCCAACACCCAAGCGATTTCTGACACACGCTACATCTAAGAGCTTAGAGCTGTTGCTGGTCCTCACCTTCCCTTGACACCGCTTTCACAGCCAAACGCACTCTGCCCATCTGCACTGCCCTTGCCTCCCAGCACTCCCAACACACATTCTCAGGCACGCTCACGCTCTCACTCTGACTCCCAGCACAGACCACCTCCCAAAGTGAAAATACCCAAGCCATTTCTGACACACGCTACATCTACGGGCTTAGAGCTGTGACTGGTCCTCCCCTTCCCTTGACACCGCTTTCACAGCCAAACGCACTCTGCCCATCTGCGCTGCCCTTGCCTCCCAGCACTCCCAACACACATTCTCAGGCTCACTATCACTCTCACTCCCGGCACACACCACCTCCCAAAGTGCCAACGTCCAAGCCATTTCTCCCATACGATAGGCCTAAGGGCTTAGAGCTGTTGCTGGTCCTCACCTTCCCTTGACACTGCTTTCACAGACAAACACACTCTGGCCATCTGCGCTGCCCTTGCCTCACAGCACTCCCAACACACATTCTCAGGCTCACTCTCACTCTCACTCCCGGCACAGACCACCTCCCAAAGTGCAAACACCCAAGCGATTTCTGACACACGCTACATCTAAGAGCTTAGAGCTGTTGCTGGTCCTCACCTTCCCTTGACACCGCTTTCACAGCCAAGCACACTCTGGCCATCTACCCTGGCTTTGCCTCCCAGCACTCCCAACACACATTCTCAGGCTCACTCTCACTCTCACTCCCAGCACAGACCACCTCCCAAAGTGCAAACCTCCAAGCCATTTCTCCCATACGATAGGCCTAAGAGCTTAGAGCTGTTGCTGGTCTTCACCTTCCCTTGACACCGCTTTCACAGGCAAACACACTCTGCCCATCTACCCTGGTTTTGCCTCCCAGCAATCCCAACACACATTCTCAGGCTCAAACTCACTCTCACTCCCGGCACACAACACCTCCCAAAGTGCAAACGTCCAAGCATTTTCTGCCGCATGCTACATCTAAGGGCTTAGAGCTGTTGCTGGCCCTCACCTTCCCTTGACACCGCTTTCACAGCCAAACACACTCTGCCCATCTGCCTTTGCCTCAACTCCCAGCACTCCCAACACACTTTCTCAGGCTCACTCTCACTCTCAATCCCGGCACAGACCACCTCCCAAAGTGCAAACCTCCAAGCCATTTCTCCCACACGATAGGCCTAAGTGCTTAGAGCTGTTGCTGGTCCTCACCTTCCCTTGACACCGCTTTCACAGACAAACACACTCTGCCCATCTGCCTTTGCCTTGCCTCCCAGCACTCCCAGAACACTCTCACTACCGGCACAGACCACCTCCCAAAGTGCAAACCCCCAAGCGATATCTGACAAACGCTAAATCTAAGGGCTTAGAGCTGTTGCTGGTCCTCACCTTCCCTTGACACCGCTTTCACAGCCAAACGCACTCTGCCCATCTACCCTGGCTTTGCCTCCCACCACTCCCAAAACACATTCTCAGGTTGAATCTCACTCTCACTTCCGGCACAGACCACCTCCCACAGTGCAAACGTCCAAGCCATTTCTCCCATACGATAGGCCTAAGGGCTTAGAGCTGTTGCTGGTCATCACCTTCCCTTGACACCGCTTTCACAGCCAAACACTCTCTGGCCATCTGCGCTGCCCTTGCCTCCCAGCACTCCCAACACACGTTCTCAAGCACACTCACGCTCTCACTCTCACTCCCAGCACAGACCACCTCCCAAAGCCAAAACACCCAAGCGATTTCTGCCACATGCTACATCTAAGGGCTTAGAGCTGTTGCTGGTCCTCACCTTCCCTTGACACCGCTTTCACAGCCAAACGCACTCTGGCCATCAGCGCTGCCCTTGCCTCCCAGCACTCCCAACACACATTCTCAAGTTCAATCTCTCTCTCACTCCTGGCACAGACCACCTCCCAAAGTGCAAACACCCAACCGATTTCTGACATACGCTACATCTAAGGGCTTAGAGCTGTGGCTGGTCCTCACCTTCCCTTGACACCGCTTTCACAGCCAAACGCACTCTGCCCATCTGCACTGCCCTTGCCTCCCAGCACTCCCAACACACATTCTCAGGCACGCTCACGCTCTCACTCTGACTCCCAGCACAGACCAACTCCCAAAGTGAAAATACCCAAGCCATTTCTGACACACGCTACATCTACGGGCTTAGAGCTGTGACTGGTCCTCACCTTCCCTTCACACCGCTTTCACAGACAAACACACTCTGGCCATCTGCCTTTGCCTTCCCTCCCAGCACTCCCAACACACTCTCACTACCGGCACAGACCACCTCCCAAAATGCCAACACCCAAGCGATTTCTGACACACGCTCCATCTAAGGGCTTAGAGCTGTTGCTGGTCTTCACCTTCCCTTGACACCGCTTTCACAGCCAAACACACTCTGCCCATCTACGCTGGCTTTGCCTCCCAGCACTCCCAACACACATTGTCAGGCTCAATCTCACTCTCACTCCCAGCACAGACCACCTCCCAAAGTGAAAATACCCAAGGCATTTCTCCCATACGATAGGCCTAAGGGCTTAGAGCTGTTGCTGGTCTTCACCTTCCCTTGACACCGCTTTCACAGCCAAACACACGCTGCCCATCTACCCTGGCTTTGCCTCCCAGCACTCCCAAAACACATTCTCAGGTTGAATCTCATTCTCACTCCCGGCACAGACCACCTCCCAAAGGGCAAATACCCAAGCGATTTCTGACACACGCTACATCTAAGGCCTTAGAGCTGTTGCTGGTCCTCACCTTCCCTTGACACCGCTTTCACAGCCAAACACACTCTGGCCATCTACGCTGGTTTTGCCTCCCAGCACTCCCAAAACACATTCTCAGGTTGAATCTCACTATCACTGCCGGCACAGACCACTATCCAAAGAGCAAATACCCAAGCGATTTCTGACACACGCTACATCTAAGGGCTTAGAGCTGTTGCTGGTCCTCACCTTCCCTTGACACCGCTTTCACAGACAAACACACTCTGGCCATCTGCCTTTGCCTTCCCTCCCAGCACTCCCAACACACTCTCACTACCGGCACAGACCACCTCCCAAAATGCCACCACCAAACCGATTTCTGACACACGCTACATCTAAGGGCTTAGAGCTGTTGCTGGTCCTCACCTTCCCTTGACACCGCTTTCACAGCCAAACGCACTCTGCCCATCTGCACTGCCCTTGCCTCCCAGCACTCCCAACACACATTCTCAGGCACGCTCACGCTCTCACTCTGACTCCCAGCACAGACCACCTCCCAAAGTGAAAATACCCAAGCCATTTCTGACACACGCTACATCTACGGGCTTAGAGCTGTGACTGGTCCTCACCTTCCCTTGACACCGCTTTCACAGCCAAACGCACTCTGCCCATCTGCGCTGCCCTTGCCTCCCAGCACTTCCAACACACATTCTCAGGCTCACTATCACTCTCACTCCCGGCACACACCACCTCCCAAAGTGCAAACGTCCAAGCCATTTCTCCCCTACGATAGGCCTAAGGGCTTAGAGCTGTTGCTGGTACTCACCTTCCCTTGACACGGCTTTCACAGCCAAACACACTCTGCCCATCTGCGCTGCCCTTGCCTCCCAGCACTCCCAACACACATTTTCAGGCTCACTCTCACTCTCACTCCCGGCACAGACCACCTCCCAAAGTGCAAACACCCAAGCGATTTCTGACACACGCTACATCTAAGAGATTAGAGCTGTTGCTGGTCCTCACCTTCCCTTGACACCGCTTTCACAGCCAAACGCACTCTGGCCATCAGCGCTGCCCTTGCCTCCCAGCACTCCCAACACACATTCTCAAGTTCAATCTCTCTCTCACTCCTGGCACAGACCACCTCCCAAAGTGCAAACCTCCAAGCCATTTCTCCCATACGATAGGCCTAACGGCTTAGAGCTGTTGCTGGTCCTCACCTTCCCTTGACACCGCTTTCACAGACAAACACACTCTGCCCATCTGCCTTTGCCTTCCCTCCCAGCACTCCCAACACACTCTCACTACCGGCACAGACCACCTCCCAAAATGCCACCACCAAACCGATTTCTGACACACGCTACATCTAAGGGCTTAGAGCTGTTGCTGGTCCTCACCTTCCCTTGACACCGCTTTCACAGCCAAACGCACTCTGCCCATCTGCGCTGCCCTTGCCTCCCAGCACTCCCAACACACATTCTCAGTCTCACTATCACTCTCACTCCCGGCACACACCACCTCCCAAAGTGCAAACGTCCAAGCCATTTCTCCCCTACGATAGGCCTAAGGGCTTAGAGCTGTTGCTGGTCCTCACCTTCCCTTGACACTGCTTTCACAGCCAAACACACTCTGGCCATCTGCGCTGCCCTTGCCTCACAGCACTCCCAACACACATTCTCAGTCTCACTATCACTCTCTCTCCCGGCACACACCACCTCCCAAAGTGCAAACGTCCAAGCCATTTCTCCCCTACGATAGGCCTAAGGGCTTAGAGCTGTTGCTGGTCCTCACCTTCCCTTGACACTGCTTTCACAGACAAACACACTCTGGCCATCTACCCTGGCTTTGCCTCCCAGCACTCCCAAAACACATTCTCAGGTTGAATCTCACTCTCACTCCCGGCACAGACCACCTCCCAAAGTGCAAACATCCAAGCCATTTCTCCCATACGATAGGCCTAAGGGCTTAGAGCTGTTGCTGGTCCTCACCTTCCCTTGACACCGCTTTCACAGCCAAACACACTCTGCCCATCTACGCTGGTTTTGCCTCCCAGCACTCCCAAAACACATTCTCAGGTTGAATCTCACTATCACTGCCGGCACAGACCACTTCCCAAAGAGCAAATACCCAAGCGATTTCTGGCACACGCTACATCTAAGGCCTTAGAGCTGTTGCTGGTCCTCACCTTCCCTTGACACCGCTTTCACAGACAAACACACTCTGGCCATCTGCCTTTGCCTTCCCTCCCAGCACTCCCAACACACTCTCACTACCGGCACAGACCACCTCCCAAAATGCCAACACCCAAGCGATTTCTGACACACGCTACATCTAAGGGCTTAGAGCTGTTGCTGGTCTTCACCTTCCCTTGACACCGCTTTCACAGCCAAACACACTCTGGCCATCCGCCTTTGCCTTGCCTCCCAGCACTCCCAACACACATTCTCAGGTTGAATCTCACTCTCATTTCCGGCACAGACCACCTCCCACAGTGCAAACATCTAAGCCATTTCTCCCACACGATAAGCCTAAGGGCTTAGAGCTGTTGCTGGTCATCACCTTCCCTTGACACCGCTTTCACAGCCAAACACACTCTGGCCATCTGCGCTGCCCTTGCCTCCCAGCACTCCCAACACACGTTCTCACGCACACTCACGCTCTCACTCTCACTCCCAGCACAGACCACCTCCCAAAGTCAAAACACCCAAGCAATTTCTGCCACATGCTACATCTAAGGGCTTAGAGCTGTTGCTGGTCCTCACCTTCCCTTGACACGCTTTCACAGCCAAACACACTCTGGCCATCAGCGCTGCCCTTGCCTCCCAGCACTCCCAACACACATTCTCAAGTTCAATCTCTCTCTCACTCCCGGCACAGACCACCTCCCAAAGTGCAAACACCCAACCGATTTCTGACATACGCTACATCTAAGGGCTTAGAGCTGTGGCTGGTCCTCACCTTCCCTTGACACCGCTTTCACAGCCAAGCACACTCTGGCCATCTACGCTGGTTTTGCCTCCCAGCACTCCCAAAACACATTCTCAGGTTGAATCTCACTATCACTGCCGGCACAGACCACTTCCCAAAGAGCAAATACCCTAGCGATTTCTGGCACACGCTACATCTAAGGCCTTAGAGCTGTTGCTGGTCCTCACCTTCCCTTGACACCGCTTTCACAGACAAACACACTCTGGCCATCTGCCTTTGCCTTCCCTCCCACCACTCCCAACACACTCTCACTACCGGCACAGAACACCTCCCAAAATGCCAACACCCAAGCGATTTCTGACACACGCTCCATCTAAGGGCTTAGAGCTGTTGCTGGTCTTCACCTTCCCTTGACACCGCTTTCACAGCCAAACACACTCTGCCCATCTACCCTGGCTTTGCCTCCCAGCACTCCCAACACACATTCTCAGGCTCACTCTCACTCTCACTCCCAGCACAGACCACCTCCCAAAGTGCAAACCTCCAAGCCATTTCTCCCATACGATAGGCCTAAGAGCTTAGAGCTGTTGCTGGTCTTCACCTTCCCTTGACACCGCTTTCACAGGCAAACACACTCTGCCCATCTACCCTGGTTTTGCCTCCCAGCAATCCCAACACACATTCTCAGGCTCAAACTCACTCTCACTCCCGGCACACAACACCTCCCAAAGTGCAAACGTCCAAGCATTTTCTGCCGCATGCTACATCTAAGGGCTTAGAGCTGTTGCTGGCCCTCACCTTCCCTTGACACCGCTTTCACAGCCAAACACACTCTGCCCATCTGCCTTTGCCTCAACTCCCAGCACTCCCAACACACTTTCTCAGGCTCACTCTCACTCTCAATCCCGGCACAGACCACCTCCCAAAGTGCAAACCTCCAAGCCATTTCTCCCACACGATAGGCCTAAGTGCTTAGAGCTGTTGCTGGTCCTCACCTTCCCTTGACACCGCTTTCACAGACAAACACACTCTGCCCATCTGCCTTTGCCTTGCCTCCCAGCACTCCCAGAACACTCTCACTACCGGCACAGACCACCTCCCAAAGTGCAAACCCCCAAGCGATATCTGACAAACGCTAAATCTAAGGGCTTAGAGCTGTTGCTGGTCCTCACCTTCCCTTGACACCGCTTTCACAGCCAAACGCACTCTGCCCATCTACCCTGGCTTTGCCTCCCACCACTCCCAAAACACATTCTCAGGTTGAATCTCACTCTCACTTCCGGCACAGACCACCTCCCACAGTGCAAACGTCCAAGCCATTTCTCCCATACGATAGGCCTAAGGGCTTAGAGCTGTTGCTGGTCATCACCTTCCCTTGACACCGCTTTCACAGCCAAACACTCTCTGGCCATCTGCGCTGCCCTTGCCTCCCAGCACTCCCAACACACGTTCTCAAGCACACTCACGCTCTCACTCTCACTCCCAGCACAGACCACCTCCCAAAGCCAAAACACCCAAGCGATTTCTGCCACATGCTACATCTAAGGGCTTAGAGCTGTTGCTGGTCCTCACCTTCCCTTGACACCGCTTTCACAGCCAAACGCACTCTGGCCATCAGCGCTGCCCTTGCCTCCCAGCACTCCCAACACACATTCTCAAGTTCAATCTCTCTCTCACTCCTGGCACAGACCACCTCCCAAAGTGCAAACACCCAACCGATTTCTGACATACGCTACATCTAAGGGCTTAGAGCTGTGGCTGGTCCTCACCTTCCCTTGACACCGCTTTCACAGCCAAACGCACTCTGCCCATCTGCACTGCCCTTGCCTCCCAGCACTCCCAACACACATTCTCAGGCACGCTCACGCTCTCACTCTGACTCCCAGCACAGACCAACTCCCAAAGTGAAAATACCCAAGCCATTTCTGACACACGCTACATCTACGGGCTTAGAGCTGTGACTGGTCCTCACCTTCCCTTCACACCGCTTTCACAGACAAACACACTCTGGCCATCTGCCTTTGCCTTCCCTCCCAGCACTCCCAACACACTCTCACTACCGGCACAGACCACCTCCCAAAATGCCAACACCCAAGCGATTCCTGACACACGCTCCATCTAAGGGCTTAGAGCTGTTGCTGGTCTTCACCTTCCCTTGACACCGCTTTCACAGCCAAACACACTCTGCCCATCTGCCTTTGCCTTCCCTCCCAGCACTCCCAACACACTCTCACTACCAGCACAGACCACCTCCCAAAATGCCACCACCAAACCGATTTCTGACACACGCTACATCTAAGGGCTTAGAGCTGTTGCTGGTCCTCACCTTCCCTTGACACCGCTTTCACAGCCAAACGCACTCTGCCCATCTGCGCTGCCCTTGCCTCCCAGCACTCCCAACACACATTCTCAGTCTCACTATCACTCTCACTCCCGGCACACACCACCTCCCAAAGTGCAAACGTCCAAGCCATTTCTCCCCTACGATAGGCCTAAGGGCTTAGAGCTGTTGCTGGTCCTCACCTTCCCTTGACACTGCTTTCACAGCCAAACACACTCTGGCCATCTGCGCTGCCCTTGCCTCACAGCACTCCCAACACACATTCTCAGTCTCACTATCACTCTCTCTCCCGGCACACACCACCTCCCAAAGTGCAAACGTCCAAGCCATTTCTCCCCTACGATAGGCCTAAGGGCTTAGAGCTGTTGCTGGTCCTCACCTTCCCTTGACACTGCTTTCACAGACAAACACACTCTGGCCATCTACCCTGGCTTTGCCTCCCAGCACTCCCAAAACACATTCTCAGGTTGAATCTCACTCTCACTCCCGGCACAGACCACCTCCCAAAGTGCAAACATCCAAGCCATTTCTCCCATACGATAGGCCTAAGGGCTTAGAGCTGTTGCTGGTCCTCACCTTCCCTTGACACCGCTTTCACAGCCAAACACACTCTGCCCATCTACGCTGGTTTTGCCTCCCAGCACTCCCAAAACACATTCTCAGGTTGAATCTCACTATCACTGCCGGCACAGACCACTTCCCAAAGAGCAAATACCCAAGCGATTTCTGGCACACGCTACATCTAAGGCCTTAGAGCTGTTGCTGGTCCTCACCTTCCCTTGACACCGCTTTCACAGACAAACACACTCTGGCCATCTGCCTTTGCCTTCCCTCCCAGCACTCCCAACACACTCTCACTACCGGCACAGACCACCTCCCAAAATGCCAACACCCAAGCGATTTCTGACACACGCTACATCTAAGGGCTTAGAGCTGTTGCTGGTCTTCACCTTCCCTTGACACCGCTTTCACAGCCAAACACACTCTGGCCATCCGCCTTTGCCTTGCCTCCCAGCACTCCCAACACACATTCTCAGGTTGAATCTCACTCTCATTTCCGGCACAGACCACCTCCCACAGTGCAAACATCTAAGCCATTTCTCCCACACGATAAGCCTAAGGGCTTAGAGCTGTTGCTGGTCATCACCTTCCCTTGACACCGCTTTCACAGCCAAACACACTCTGGCCATCTGCGCTGCCCTTGCCTCCCAGCACTCCCAACACACGTTCTCACGCACACTCACGCTCTCACTCTCACTCCCAGCACAGACCACCTCCCAAAGTCAAAACACCCAAGCAATTTCTGCCACATGCTACATCTAAGGGCTTAGAGCTGTTGCTGGTCCTCACCTTCCCTTGACACGCTTTCACAGCCAAACACACTCTGGCCATCAGCGCTGCCCTTGCCTCCCAGCACTCCCAACACACATTCTCAAGTTCAATCTCTCTCTCACTCCCGGCACAGACCACCTCCCAAAGTGCAAACACCCAACCGATTTCTGACATACGCTACATCTAAGGGCTTAGAGCTGTGGCTGGTCCTCACCTTCCCTTGACACCGCTTTCACAGCCAAGCACACTCTGGCCATCTACGCTGGTTTTGCCTCCCAGCACTCCCAAAACACATTCTCAGGTTGAATCTCACTCTCACTCCCGGCACAGACCACTTCCCAAAGAGCAAATACCCTAGCGATTTCTGGCACACGCTACATCTAAGGCCTTAGAGCTGTTGCTGGTCCTCACCTTCCCTTGACACCGCTTTCACAGACAAACACACTCTGGCCATCTGCCTTTGCCTTCCCTCCCACCACTCCCAACACACTCTCACTACCGGCACAGAACACCTCCCAAAATGCCAACACCCAAGCGATTTCTGACACACGCTCCATCTAAGGGCTTAGAGCTGTTGCTGGTCTTCACCTTCCCTTGACACCGCTTTCACAGCCAAACACACTCTGCCCATCTACCCTGGCTTTGCCTCCCAGCACTCCCAACACACATTGTCAGGCTCAATCTCACTCTCACTCACGGCACAGACCACCTCCCAAAGTGAAAATACCCAAGGCATTTCTCCCATACGATAGGCCTAAGGGCTTAGAGCTGTTGCTGGTCCTCACCTTCCCTTGACACCGCTTTCACAGCCAAACGCACTCTGCCCATCTGCACTGCCCTTGCCTCCCAGCACTCCCAACACACATTCTCAGGCACGCTCACGCTCTCACTCTGACTCCCAGCACAGACCACCTCCCAAAGTGAAAATACCCAAGCCATTTCTGACACACGCTACATCTACGGGCTTAGAGCTGTGACTGGTCCTCACCTTCCCTTGACACCGCTTTCACAGCCAAACACACTCTGCCCATCTGCCTTTGCCTTCCCTCCCAGCACTCCCAACACACTCTCACTACCGGCACAGACCACCTCCCAAAATGCCACCACCAAACCGATTTCTGACACACGCTACATCTAAGGGCTTAGAGCTGTTGCTGGTCCTCACCTTCCCTTGACACCGCTTTCACAGCCAAACGCACTCTGCCCATCTGCGCTGCCCTTGCCTCCCAGCACTCCCAACACACATTCTCAGTCTCACTATCACTCTCACTCCCGGCACACACCACCTCCCAAAGTGCAAACGTCCAAGCCATTTCTCCCCCACGATAGGCCTAAGGGCTTAGAGCTGTTGCTGGTCCTCACCTTCCCTTGACACTGCTTTCACAGCCAAACACACTCTGGCCATCTGCGCTGCCCTTGCCTCACAGCACTCCCAACACACATTCTCAGTCTCACTATCACTCTCTCTCCCGGCACACACCACCTCCCAAAGTGCAAACGTCCAAGCCATTTCTCCCCTACGATAGGCCTAAGGGCTTAGAGCTGTTGCTGGTCCTCACCTTCCCTTGACACTGCTTTCACAGACAAACACACTCTGGCCATCTGCGCTGCCCTTGCCTCACAGCACTCCCAAAACACATTCTCAGGCTCACTCTCACTCTCACTCCCGGCACAGACCACCTCCCAAAGTGCAAACACCCAAGCAATTTCTGACACACGCTACATCTAAGAGCTTAGAGCTGTTGCTGGTCCTCACCTTCCCTTGACACCGCTTTCACAGCCAAACGCACTCTGCCCATCTACCCTGGCTTTGCCTCCCAGCACTCCCAAAACACATTCTCAGGTTGAATCTCACTCTCACTCCCGGCACAGACCACCTCCCAAAGTGCAAACATCCAAGCCATTTCTCCCATACGATAGGCCTAAGGGCTTAGAGCTGTTGCTGGTCCTCACCTTCCCTTGACACCGCTTTCACAGCCAAACACACTCTGGCCATCTACGCTGGTTTTGCCTCCCAGCACTCCCAAAACACATTCTCAGGTTGAATCTCACTATCACTGCCGGCACAGACCACTTCCCAAAGAGCAAATACCCAAGCGATTTCTGGCACACGCTACATCTAAGGCCTTAGAGCTGTTGCTGGTCCTCACCTTCCCTTGACACCGCTTTCACAGACAAACACACTCTGGCCATCTGCCTTTGCCTTCCCTCCCAGCACTCCCAACACACTCTCACTACCGGCACAGACCACCTCCCAAAATGCCAACACCCAAGCGATTTCTGACACACGCTACATCTAAGGGCTTAGAGCTGTTGCTGGTCTTCACCTTCCCTTGACACCGCTTTCACAGCCAAACACACTCTGCCCATCTACCCTGGGTTTGCCTCCCAGCACTCCCAACACACATTCTCAGGCTCAATCTCACTCTCACTCACGGCACAGACCACCTCCCAAAGTGAAAATACCCAAGCGATTTCTGACACACGCTACATCTAAGGGCTTAGAGCTGTTGCTGGTCTTCACCTTCCCTTGACACCGCTTTCACAGACAAACACACTCTGGCCATCTACGCTGGTTTTGCCTCCCAGCACTCCCAAAACACATTCTCAGGTGGAATCTCACTATCACTGCCGGCACAGACCACTTCCCAAAGAGCAAATACCCAAGCGATTTCTGACACACGCTACATCTAAGGCCTTAGAGCTGTTGCTGCTCCTCACCTTCCCTTGACACCGCTTTCACAGACAAACACACTCTGGCCATCTGCCTTTGCCTTCCCTCCCAGCACTCCCAACACATTCTCACTCCCGGCACAGACCACCTCCCAAAATGCCACCACCAAACCGATTTCTGACACACGCTACATCTAAGAGCTTAGAGCTGTTGCTGGTCCTCACCTTCCCTTGACACCGCTTTCACAGCCAAACGCACTCTGCCCATCTGCACTGCCCTTCCCTCCCAGCACACCCAACACACATTCTCAGGCACGCTCACGCTCTCACTCTGACTCCCAGCACAGACCACCTCCCAAAGTGAAAATACCCAAGCCATTTCTGACACACGCTACATCTACGGGCTTAGAGCTGTGACTGGTCCTCACCTTCCCTTCACACCGCTTTCACAGACAAACGCACTCTGCCCATCTGCCTTTGCCTTCCCTCCCAGCACTCCCAACACACTCTCACTACCGGCACAGACCACCTCCCAAAATGCCACCACCAAACCGATTTCTGACACACGCTACATCTAAGGGCTTAGAGCTGTTGCTGGTCCTCACCTTCCCTTGACACCGCTTTCACAGCCAAACGCACTCTGCCCATCTGCGCTGCCCTTGCCTCCCAGCACTCCCAACACACATTCTCAGTCTCACTATCACTCTCACTCCCGGCACACACCACCTCCCAAAGTGCAAACGTCCAAGCCATTTCTCCCCTACGATAGGCCTAAGGGCTTAGAGCTGTTGCTGGTCCTCACCTTCCCTTGACACTGCTTTCACAGCCAAACACACTCTGGCCATCTGCGCTGCCCTTGCCTCACAGCACTCCCAACACACATTCTCAGTCTCACTATCACTCTCTCTCCCGGCACACACCACCTCCCAAAGTGCAAACGTCCAAGCCATTTCTCCCCTACGATAGGCCTAAGGGCTTAGAGCTGTTGCTGGTCCTCACCTTCCCTTGACACTGCTTTCACAGACAAACACACTCTGGCCATCTACCCTGGCTTTGCCTCACAGCACTCCCAAAACACATTCTCAGGCTCACTCTCACTCTCACTCCCGGCACAGACCACCTCCCAAAGTGCAAACACCCAAGCAATTTCTGACACACGCTACATCTAAGAGCTTAGAGCTGTTGCTGGTCCTCACCTTCCCTTGACACCGCTTTCACAGCCAAACGCACTCTGCCCATCTACCCTGGCTTTGCCTCCCAGCACTCCCAAAACACATTCTCAGGTTGAATCTCACTCTCACTCCCGGCACAGACCACCTCCCAAAGTGCAAACATCCAAGCCATTTCTCCCATACGATAGGCCTAAGGGCTTAGAGCTGTTGCTGGTCCTCACCTTCCCTTGACACCGCTTTCACAGCCAAACACACTCTGGCCATCTACGCTGGTTTTGCCTCCCAGCACTCCCAAAACACATTCTCAGGTTGAATCTCACTATCACTGCCGGCACAGACCACTTCCCAAAGAGCAAATACCCAAGCGATTTCTGGCACACGCTACATCTAAGGCCTTAGAGCTGTTGCTGGTCCTCACCTTCCCTTGACACCGCTTTCACAGACAAACACACTCTGGCCATCTGCCTTTGCCTTCCCTCCCAGCACTCCCAACACACTCTCACTACCGGCACAGACCACCTCCCAAAATGCCAACACCCAAGCGATTTCTGACACACGCTACATCTAAGGGCTTAGAGCTGTTGCTGGTCTTCACCTTCCCTTGACACCGCTTTCACAGCCAAACACACTCTGGCCATCCGCCTTTGCCTTGCCTCCCAGCACTCCCAACACACATTCTCAGGTTGAATCTCACTCTCATTTCCGGCACAGACCACCTCCCACAGTGCAAACATCTAAGCCATTTCTCCCACACGATAAGCCTAAGGGCTTAGAGCTGTTGCTGGTCATCACCTTCCCTTGACACCGCTTTCACAGCCAAACACACTCTGGCCATCTGCGCTGCCCTTGCCTCCCAGCACTCCCAACACACGTTCTCACGCACACTCACGCTCTCACTCTCACTCCCAGCACAGACCACCTCCCAAAGTCAAAACACCCAAGCAATTTCTGCCACATGCTACATCTAAGGGCTTAGAGCTGTTGCTGGTCCTCACCTTCCCTTGACACGCTTTCACAGCCAAACACACTCTGGCCATCAGCGCTGCCCTTGCCTCCCAGCACTCCCAACACACATTCTCAAGTTCAATCTCTCTCTCACTCCCGGCACAGACCACCTCCCAAAGTGCAAACACCCAACCGATTTCTGACATACGCTACATCTAAGGGCTTAGAGCTGTGGCTGGTCCTCACCTTCCCTTGACACCGCTTTCACAGCCAAGCACACTCTGGCCATCTACGCTGGTTTTGCCTCCCAGCACTCCCAAAACACATTCTCAGGTTGAATCTCACTATCACTGCCGGCACAGACCACTTCCCAAAGAGCAAATACCCTAGCGATTTCTGGCACACGCTACATCTAAGGCCTTAGAGCTGTTGCTGGTCCTCACCTTCCCTTGACACCGCTTTCACAGACAAACACACTCTGGCCATCTGCCTTTGCCTTCCCTCCCAGCACTCCCAACACACTCTCACTACCGGCACAGACCACCTCCCAAAATGCCAACACCCAAGCGATTTCTGACACACGCTCCATCTAAGGGCTTAGAGCTGTTGCTGGTCTTCACCTTCCCTTGACACCGCTTTCACAGCCAAACACACTCTGCCCATCTACCCTGGCTTTGCCTCCCAGCACTCCCAACACACATTGTCAGGCTCAATCTCACTCTCACTCACGGCACAGACCACCTCCCAAAGTGAAAATACCCAAGGCATTTCTCCCATACGATAGGCCTAAGGGCTTAGAGCTGTTGCTGGTCCTCACCTTCCCTTGACACCGCTTTCACAGCCAAACACACGCTGCCCATCTACCCTGGCTTTGCCTCCCAGCACTCCCAACACACATTCTCAGGTTGAATCTCATTCTCACTCCCGGCACAGACCACCTCCCAAAGTGAAAATACCCAAGCGATTTCTGACACACGCTACATCTAAGGGCTTAGAGCTGTTGCTGGTCTTCACCTTCCCTTGACACCGCTTTCACAGACAAACACACTCTGGCCATCTACGCTGGTTTTGCCTCCCAGCACTCCCAAAACACATTCTCAGGTGGAATCTCACTATCACTGCCGGCACAGACCACTTCCCAAAGAGCAAATACCCAAGCGATTTCTGACACACGCTACATCTAAGGCCTTAGAGCTGTTGCTGGTCCTCACCTTCCCTTGACACCGCTTTCACAGACAAACACACTCTGGCCATCTGCCTTTGCCTTCCCTCCCAGCACTCCCAACACACTCTCACTACCGGCACAGACCACCTCCCAAAATGCCACCACCAAACCGATTTCTGACACACGCTACATCTAAGGGCTTAGAGCTGTTGCTGGTCCTCACCTTCCCTTGACACCGCTTTCACAGCCAAACGCACTCTGCCCATCTGCACTGCCCTTGCCTCCCAGCACTCCCAACACACATTCTGAGGCACGCTCACGCTCTCTCTCTGACTCCCAGCACAGACCACCTCCCAAAGTGAAAATACCCAAGCCATTTCTGACACACGCTACATCTACGGGCTTAGAGCTGTGACTGGTCCTCACCTTCCCTTGACACCGCTTTCACAGACAAACACACTCTGCCCATCTGCCTTTGCCTTCCCTCCCAGCACTCCCAACACACTCTCACTACCGGCACAGACCACCTCCCAAAATGCCACCACCAAACCGATTTCTGACACACGCTACATCTAAGGGCTTAGAGCTGTTGCTGGTCCTCACCTTCCCTTGACACCGCTTTCACAGCCAAACGCACTCTGCCCATCTGCGCTGCCCTTGCCTCCCAGCACTCCCAACACACATTCTCAGTCTCACTATCACTCTCACTCCCGGCACACACCACCTCCCAAAGTGCAAACGTCCAAGCCATTTCTCCCCTACGATAGGCCTAAGGGCTTAGAGCTGTTGCTGGTCCTCACCTTCCCTTGACACTGCTTTCACAGCCAAACACACTCTGGCCATCTGCGCTGCCCTTGCCTCACAGCACTCCCAACACACATTCTCAGTCTCACTATCACTCTCTCTCCCGGCACACACCACCTCCCAAAGTGCAAACGTCCAAGCCATTTCTCCCCTACGATAGGCCTAAGGGCTTAGAGCTGTTGCTGGTCCTCACCTTCCCTTGACACTGCTTTCACAGACAAACACACTCTGGCCATCTGCGCTGCCCTTGCCTCACAGCACTCCCAAAACACATTCTCAGGCTCACTCTCACTCTCACTCCCGGCACAGACCACCTCCCAAAGTGCAAACACCCAAGCAATTTCTGACACACGCTACATCTAAGAGCTTAGAGCTGTTGCTGGTCCTCACCTTCCCTTGACACCGCTTTCACAGCCAAACACACGCTGCCCATCTACCCTGGCTTTGCCTCCCAGCACTCCCAACACACATTCTCAGGTTGAATCTCATTCTCACTCCCGGCACAGACCACCTCCCAAAGTGAAAATACCCAAGCGATTTCTGACACACGCTACATCTAAGGGCTTAGAGCTGTTGCTGGTCTTCACCTTCCCTTGACACCGCTTTCACAGCCAAACACACTCTGGCCATCTACGCTGGTTTTGCCTCCCAGCACTCCCAAAACACATTCTCAGGTGGAATCTCACTATCACTGCCGGCACAGACCACTTCCCAAAGAGCAAATACCCAAGCGATTTCTGACACACGCTACATCTAAGGCCTTAGAGCTGTTGCTGGTCCTCACCTTCCCTTGACACCGCTTTCACAGACAAACACACTCTGGCCATCTGCCTTTGCCTTCCCTCCCAGCACTCCCAACACACTCTCACTACCGGCACAGACCACCTCCCAAAATGCCACCACCAAACCGATTTCTGACACACGCTACATCTAAGGGCTTAGAGCTGTTGCTGGTCCTCACCTTCCCTTGACACCGCTTTCACAGCCAAACGCACTCTGCCCATCTGCGCTGCCCTTGCCTCCCAGCACTCCCAACACACATTCTCAGTCTCACTATCACTCTCACTCCCGGCACACACCACCTCCCAAAGTGCAAACGTCCAAGCCATTTCTCCCCCACGATAGGCCTAAGGGCTTAGAGCTGTTGCTGGTCCTCACCTTCCCTTGACACTGCTTTCACAGCCAAACACACTCTGGCCATCTGCGCTGCCCTTGCCTCACAGCACTCCCAACACACATTCTCAGTCTCACTATCACTCTCTCTCCCGGCACACACCACCTCCCAAAGTGCAAACGTCCAAGCCATTTCTCCCCTACGATAGGCCTAAGGGCTTAGAGCTGTTGCTGGTCCTCACCTTCCCTTGACACTGCTTTCACAGACAAACACACTCTGGCCATCTGCGCTGCCCTTGCCTCACAGCACTCCCAAAACACATTCTCAGGCTCACTCTCACTCTCACTCACGGCACAGACCACCTCCCAAAGTGCAAACACCCAAGCAATTTCTGACACACGCTACATCTAAGAGCTTAGAGCTGTTGCTGGTCCTCACCTTCCCTTGACACCGCTTTCACAGCCAAACGCACTCTGCCCATCTACCCTGGCTTTGCCTCCCAGCACTCCCAAAACACATTCTCAGGTTGAATCTCACTCTCACTCCCGGCACAGACCACCTCCCAAAGTGCAAACATCCAAGCCATTTCTCCCATACGATAGGCCTAAGGGCTTAGAGCTGTTGCTGGTCCTCACCTTCCCTTGACACCGCTTTCACAGCCAAACACACTCTGGCCATCTACGCTGGTTTTGCCTCCCAGCACTCCCAAAACACATTCTCAGGTTGAATCTCACTATCACTGCCGGCACAGACCACTTCCCAAAGAGCAAATACCCAAGCGATTTCTGGCACACGCTACATCTAAGGCCTTAG
Source organism: Pelecanus crispus (assembly GCF_030463565.1). Taxonomy (NCBI): domain Eukaryota; kingdom Metazoa; phylum Chordata; class Aves; order Pelecaniformes; family Pelecanidae; genus Pelecanus; species Pelecanus crispus. The sequence continues at coordinate 607,240 of NW_027461476.1, read as the reverse complement.
AGCTGTTGCTGGTCCTCACCTTCCCTTGACACCGCTTTCACAGACAAACACACTCTGGCCATCTGCCTTTGCCTTCCCTCCCAGCACTCCCAACACACTCTCACTACCGGCACAGACCACCTCCCAAAATGCCAACACCCAAGCGATTTCTGACACACGCTACATCTAAGAGCTTAGAGCTGTTGCTGGTCCTCACCTTCCCTTGACACCGCTTTCACAGCCAAACGCACTCTGCCCATCTGCACTGCCCTTGCCTCCCAGCACTCCCAACACACATTCTCAGGCACGCTCACGCTCTCACTCTGACTCCCAGCACAGACCACCTCCCAAAGTGAAAATACCCAAGCCATTTCTGACACACGCTACATCTACGGGCTTAGAGCTGTGACTGGTCCTCCCCTTCCCTTGACACCGCTTTCACAGCCAAACGCACTCTGCCCATCTGCGCTGCCCTTGCCTCCCAGCAATCCCAACACACATTCTCAGGCTCACTATCACTCTCACTCCCGGCACACACCACCTCCCAAAGTGCCAACGTCCAAGCCATTTCTCCCATACGATAGGCCTAAGGGCTTAGAGCTGTTGCTGGTCCTCACCTTCCCTTGACACTGCTTTCACAGACAAACACACTCTGGCCATCTGCGCTGCCCTTGCCTCACAGCACTCCCAACACACATTCTCAGGCTCACTCTCACTCTCACTCCCGGCACAGACCACCTCCCAAAGTGCAAACACCCAAGCGATTTCTGACACACGCTACATCTAAGAGCTTAGAGCTGTTGCTGGTCCTCACCTTCCCTTGACACCGCTTTCACAGCCAAGCACACTCTGGCCATCTACCCTGGCTTTGCCTCCCAGCACTCCCAACACACATTCTCAGGCTCACTCTCACTCTCACTCCCAGCACAGACCACCTCCCAAAGTGCAAACCTCCAAGCCATTTCTCCCATACGATAGGCCTAAGAGCTTAGAGCTGTTGCTGGTCTTCACCTTCCCTTGACACCGCTTTCACAGGCAAACACACTCTGCCCATCTACCCTGGTTTTGCCTCCCAGCAATCCCAACACACATTCTCAGGCTCAAACTCACTCTCACTCCCGGCACACAACACCTCCCAAAGTGCAAACGTCCAAGCATTTTCTGCCGCATGCTACATCTAAGGGCTTAGAGCTGTTGCTGGCCCTCACCTTCCCTTGACACCGCTTTCACAGACAAACACACTCTGCCCATCTGCCTTTGCCTCAACTCCCAGCACTCCCAACACACTTTCTCAGGCTCACTCTCACTCTCAATCCCGGCACAGACCACCTCCCAAAGTGCAAACCTCCAAGCCATTTCTCCCACACGATAGGCCTAAGTGCTTAGAGCTGTTGCTGGTCCTCACCTTCCCTTGACACCGCTTTCACAGACAAACACACTCTGCCCATCTGCCTTTGCCTTGCCTCCCAGCACTCCCAGAACACTCTCACTACCGGCACAGACCACCTCCCAAAGTGCAAACCCCCAAGCGATATCTGACAAACGCTAAATCTAAGGGCTTAGAGCTGTTGCTGGTCCTCACCTTCCCTTGACACCGCTTTCACAGCCAAACGCACTCTGCCCATCTACCCTGGCTTTGCCTCCCACCACTCCCAAAACACATTCTCAGGTTGAATCTCACTCTCACTTCCGGCACAGACCACCTCCCACAGTGCAAACGTCCAAGCCATTTCTCCCATACGATAGGCCTAAGGGCTTAGAGCTGTTGCTGGTCATCACCTTCCCTTGACACCGCTTTCACAGCCAAACACTCTCTGGCCATCTGCGCTGCCCTTGCCTCCCAGCACTCCCAACACACGTTCTCAAGCACACTCACGCTCTCACTCTCACTCCCAGCACAGACCACCTCCCAAAGCCAAAACACCCAAGCGATTTCTGCCACATGCTACATCTAAGGGCTTAGAGCTGTTGCTGGTCCTCACCTTCCCTTGACACCGCTTTCACAGCCAAACGCACTCTGGCCATCAGCGCTGCCCTTGCCTCCCAGCACTCCCAACACACATTCTCAAGTTCAATCTCTCTCTCACTCCTGGCACAGACCACCTCCCAAAGTGCAAACACCCAACCGATTTCTGACATACGCTACATCTAAGGGCTTAGAGCTGTGGCTGGTCCTCACCTTCCCTTGACACCGCTTTCACAGCCAAACGCACTCTGCCCATCTGCACTGCCCTTGCCTCCCAGCACTCCCAACACACATTCTCAGGCACGCTCACGCTCTCACTCTGACTCCCAGCACAGACCAACTCCCAAAGTGAAAATACCCAAGCCATTTCTGACACACGCTACATCTACGGGCTTAGAGCTGTGACTGGTCCTCACCTTCCCTTCACACCGCTTTCACAGACAAACACACTCTGGCCATCTGCCTTTGCCTTCCCTCCCAGCACTCCCAACACACTCTCACTACCGGCACAGACCACCTCCCAAAATGCCAACACCCAAGCGATTTCTGACACACGCTCCATCTAAGGGCTTAGAGCTGTTGCTGGTCTTCACCTTCCCTTGACACCGCTTTCACAGCCAAACACACTCTGCCCATCTACGCTGGCTTTGCCTCCCAGCACTCCCAACACACATTGTCAGGCTCAATCTCACTCTCACTCCCAGCACAGACCACCTCCCAAAGTGAAAATACCCAAGGCATTTCTCCCATACGATAGGCCTAAGGGCTTAGAGCTGTTGCTGGTCTTCACCTTCCCTTGACACCGCTTTCACAGCCAAACACACGCTGCCCATCTACCCTGGCTTTGCCTCCCAGCACTCCCAAAACACATTCTCAGGTTGAATCTCATTCTCACTCCCGGCACAGACCACCTCCCAATGGGCAAATACCCAAGCGATTTCTGACACACGCTACATCTAAGGCCTTAGAGCTGTTGCTGGTCCTCACCTTCCCTTGACACCGCTTTCACAGACAAACACACTCTGGCCATCTACGCTGGTTTTGCCTCCCAGCACTCCCAAAACACATTCTCAGGTGGAATCTCACTATCACTGCCGGCACAGACCACTATCCAAAGAGCAAATACCCAAGCGATTTCTGGCACACGCTACATCTAAGGGCTTAGAGCTGTTGCTGGTCCTCACCTTCCCTTGACACCGCTTTCACACACAAACACACTCTGGCCATCTGCCTTTGCCTTCCCTCCCAGCACTCCCAACACACTCTCACTACCGGCACAGACCACCTCCCAAAATGCCACCACCAAACCGATTTCTGACACACGCTACATCTAAGGGCTTAGAGCTGTTGCTGGTCCTCACCTTCCCTTGACACCGCTTTCACAGCCAAACGCACTCTGCCCATCTGCACTGCCCTTGCCTCCCAGCACTCCCAACACACATTCTCAGGCACGCTCACGCTCTCACTCTGACTCCCAGCACAGACCACCTCCCAAAGTGAAAATACCCAAGCCATTTCTGACACACGCTACATCTACGGGCTTAGAGCTGTGACTGGTCCTCACCTTCCCTTGACACCGCTTTCACAGCCAAACGCACTCTGCCCATCTGCGCTGCCCTTGCCTCCCAGCACTCCCAACACACATTCTCAGGCTCACTATCACTCTCACTCCCGGCACACACCACCTCCCAAAGTGCAAACGTCCAAGCCATTTCTCCCCTACGATAGGCCTAAGGGCTTAGAGCTGTTGCTGGTCCTCACCTTCCCTTGACACGGCTTTCACAGCCAAACACACTCTGCCCATCTGCGCTGCCCTTGCCTCCCAGCACTCCCAACACACATTTTCAGGCTCACTCTCACTCTCACTCCCGGCACAGACCACCTCCCAAAGTGCAAACACCCAAGCGATTTCTGACACACGCTACATCTAAGAGATTAGAGCTGTTGCTGGTCCTCACCTTCCCTTGACACCGCTTTCACAGCCAAACGCACTCTGGCCATCAGCGCTGCCCTTGCCTCCCAGCACTCCCAACACACATTCTCAAGTTCAATCTCTCTCTCACTCCTGGCACAGACCACCTCCCAAAGTGCAAACCTCCAAGCCATTTCTCCCATACGATAGGCCTAACGGCTTAGAGCTGTTGCTGGTCCTCACCTTCCCTTGACACCGCTTTCACAGACAAACACACTCTGCCCATCTGCCTTTGCCTTCCCTCCCAGCACTCCCAACACACTCTCACTACCGGCACAGACCACCTCCCAAAATGCCACCACCAAACCGATTTCTGACACACGCTACATCTAAGGGCTTAGAGCTGTTGCTGGTCCTCACCTTCCCTTGACACCGCTTTCACAGCCAAACGCACTCTGCCCATCTGCGCTGCCCTTGCCTCCCAGCACTCCCAACACACATTCTCAGTCTCACTATCACTCTCACTCCCGGCACACACCACCTCCCAAAGTGCAAACGTCCAAGCCATTTCTCCCCTACGATAGGCCTAAGGGCTTAGAGCTGTTGCTGGTCCTCACCTTCCCTTGACACTGCTTTCACAGCCAAACACACTCTGGCCATCTGCGCTGCCCTTGCCTCACAGCACTCCCAACACACATTCTCAGTCTCACTATCACTCTCTCTCCCGGCACACACCACCTCCCAAAGTGCAAACGTCCAAGCCATTTCTCCCCTACGATAGGCCTAAGGGCTTAGAGCTGTTGCTGGTCCTCACCTTCCCTTGACACTGCTTTCACAGACAAACACACTCTGGCCATCTACCCTGGCTTTGCCTCCCAGCACTCCCAAAACACATTCTCAGGTTGAATCTCACTCTCACTCCCGGCACAGACCACCTCCCAAAGTGCAAACATCCAAGCCATTTCTCCCATACGATAGGCCTAAGGGCTTAGAGCTGTTGCTGGTCCTCACCTTCCCTTGACACCGCTTTCACAGCCAAACACACTCTGCCCATCTACGCTGGTTTTGCCTCCCAGCACTCCCAAAACACATTCTCAGGTTGAATCTCACTATCACTGCCGGCACAGACCACTTCCCAAAGAGCAAATACCCAAGCGATTTCTGGCACACGCTACATCTAAGGCCTTAGAGCTGTTGCTGGTCCTCACCTTCCCTTGACACCGCTTTCACAGACAAACACACTCTGGCCATCTGCCTTTGCCTTCCCTCCCACCACTCCCAACACACTCTCACTACCGGCACAGAACACCTCCCAAAATGCCAACACCCAAGCGATTTCTGACACACGCTCCATCTAAGGGCTTAGAGCTGTTGCTGGTCTTCACCTTCCCTTGACACCGCTTTCACAGCCAAACACACTCTGCCCATCTACCCTGGCTTTGCCTCCCAGCACTCCCAACACACATTGTCAGGCTCAATCTCACTCTCACTCACGGCACAGACCACCTCCCAAAGTGAAAATACCCAAGGCATTTCTCCCATACGATAGGCCTAAGGGCTTAGAGCTGTTGCTGGTCCTCACCTTCCCTTGACACCGCTTTCACAGCCAAACGCACTCTGCCCATCTGCACTGCCCTTGCCTCCCAGCACTCCCAACACACATTCTCAGGCACGCTCACGCTCTCACTCTGACTCCCAGCACAGACCACCTCCCAAAGTGAAAATACCCAAGCCATTTCTGACACACGCTACATCTACGGGCTTAGAGCTGTGACTGGTCCTCACCTTCCCTTGACACCGCTTTCACAGCCAAACGCACTCTGCCCATCTGCCTTTGCCTTCCCTCCCAGCACTCCCAACACACTCTCACTACCGGCACAGACCACCTCCCAAAATGCCACCACCAAACCGATTTCTGACACACGCTACATCTAAGGGCTTAGAGCTGTTGCTGGTCCTCACCTTCCCTTGACACCGCTTTCACAGCCAAACGCACTCTGCCCATCTGCGCTGCCCTTGCCTCCCAGCACTCCCAACACACATTCTCAGTCTCACTATCACTCTCACTCCCGGCACACACCACCTCCCAAAGTGCAAACGTCCAAGCCATTTCTCCCCTACGATAGGCCTAAGGGCTTAGAGCTGTTGCTGGTCCTCACCTTCCCTTGACACTGCTTTCACAGCCAAACACACTCTGGCCATCTGCGCTGCCCTTGCCTCACAGCACTCCCAACACACATTCTCAGTCTCACTATCACTCTCTCTCCCGGCACACACCACCTCCCAAAGTGCAAACGTCCAAGCCATTTCTCCCCTACGATAGGCCTAAGGGCTTAGAGCTGTTGCTGGTCCTCACCTTCCCTTGACACTGCTTTCACAGACAAACACACTCTGGCCATCTGCGCTGCCCTTGCCTCACAGCACTCCCAAAACACATTCTCAGGCTCACTCTCACTCTCACTCCCGGCACAGACCACCTCCCAAAGTGCAAACACCCAAGCAATTTCTGACACACGCTACATCTAAGAGCTTAGAGCTGTTGCTGGTCCTCACCTTCCCTTGACACCGCTTTCACAGCCAAACACACGCTGCCCATCTACCCTGGCTTTGCCTCCCAGCACTCCCAACACACATTCTCAGGTTGAATCTCATTCTCACTCCCGGCACAGACCACCTCCCAAAGTGAAAATACCCAAGCGATTTCTGACACACGCTACATCTAAGGGCTTAGAGCTGTTGCTGGTCTTCACCTTCCCTTGCCACCGCTTTCACAGACAAACACACTCTGGCCATCTACGCTGGTTTTGCCTCCCAGCACTCCCAAAACACATTCTCAGGTGGAATCTCACTATCACTGCCGGCACAGACCACTTCCCAAAGAGCAAATACCCAAGCGATTTCTGACACACGCTACATCTAAGGCCTTAGAGCTGTTGCTGGTCCTCACCTTCCCTTGACACCGCTTTCACAGACAAACACACTCTGGCCATCTGCCTTTGCCTTCCCTCCCAGCACTCCCAACACACTCTCACTACCGGCACAGACCACCTCCTAAAATGCCACCACCAAACCGATTTCTGACACACGCTACATCTAAGGGCTTAGAGCTGTTGCTGGTCCTCACCTTCCCTTGACACCGCTTTCACAGCCAAACGCACTCTGCCCATCTGCGCTGCCCTTGCCTCCCAGCACTCCCAACACACATTCTCAGTCTCACTATCACTCTCACTCCCGGCACACACCACCTCCCAAAGTGCAAACGTCCAAGCCATTTCTCCCCTACGATAGGCCTAAGGGCTTAGAGCTGTTGCTGGTCCTCACCTTCCCTTGACACGGCTTTCACAGCCAAACACACTCTGCCCATCTGCGCTGCCCTTGCCTCC